>NC_134716.1:105834642-106144285 GCF_049634645.1 Pelodiscus sinensis | reverse complement strand
CATAAACTTAGGAAGTGGCCTAAGAAACTGTATTTCCGAAAAATCATGAAATAAGGGTCAATTAACAATGCCTGGAGAGCCAACACCATTCACACAGAATTAATTACCACCCGAAATGCTGTTTTAATAGATAATAATGTTACAAGACAAAACTGTATTCAGGTACCGGAGGATGCTGGATATGCAACAGCAGGGTACGTATGAATGAAGTCCTTAAAAAATGGGGTACTAAGGGATGTAAACAAGACAGAAAACCCATCTGCTGGCAGATGTTTTGCTGAGATGGAGACTGCATTCACACAGTTGATATAGGTTGGGGTATCTGTACTCATATCCACAGCCTGGCTGAGGCAGAATTAAAGTTGCTTTGTCACTTTTTAGCTTCTGCAACACCCTCAAATTCAGAGGGACAGGTGGAAAGGCATACATCAGAAGATCTGACCAACAGAAGAGGAAAGCATTTGTCAAAGAACCCAGATTGTGATCTGTTCTCGAGCAAAATTTCCTGCATTTGTAGTTCAGGTTGGCAGCAAAGAGATCTGTGACAGAGTAACCCCACTGATGAAAGATCTGGTGCAGAATGTCTCTCTGTGTGTATTGACCACTTATAAAGGTCTACCATATTTCTCCTAAGGGACTCTGCAGTAGAACTGTTTAATTCTGGGAGGTGAAACCTCTTTAGCGAGCCATTGTTTGCTAAGTCAGAAATTACACGGATGGCTTCTCAACAAAACTTATTCAATCTCAGTTTCCTGCTTGTTCAGATAAAAGAGTGGTGGTTGTGGTGAGTGTTTGAACTATCTGGTTCTTGATGGTAGAAATGAATGTCTCACAAACTCAATGGCCCAAAACTCCAATATGTTTAGATGGAATTAATTCCCCTAAGACAGGGGTGGGAAACCTCCGGCCCACAGGCTGCATGTGCTTCATCAGGGTTAGCTGCTGGCAGGCTGAAAGATGGTTTGTTTGCTGAATGGCTGCAGGCACTGAGCCCTGCAGCTCCCAGCTGGCATGGTTCAACATTCCCGGCCAATGAGAGCTGTGGGAAGCAGTGACCTGGCCTGCTGGCTCCCCACCCCTGCCTCCCCAGTACCCTGAGATTGACCCAGAGTCCCACATTTTGATAGCAGCATCTGTTACCTCCAGAGTCATAACTGGTTGTGGTGACAGGAAGGGAAGTTCCTTGAACACATTTCAAGAGGCCATGCACTAGTTCAGCGACTGAAGCATTTGAGCTGGCACATGAATGAAAATGGTTCTGGGATGCATTAACAGCAGTGTTGTGAGCAAGACACCAGAAGTCATTCTTCCGCTCTACTCTGCACTGATTAGGCCTCAGTTGGTGTATTGTGTCCAGTTCTGGGCACCACGTTTCAAGAAAGATGTGGAGAAATTGGAGAAGGTCCAGAGAAGAGCAACAAGAATGATTAAAGGTCTAGAGAACATGAGTTATGAGGGAAGACTGAAAGAATTGGGGTTGTTTAGTTTGGAAAAGAGAAGACATGATAGCGGTTTTCAGGTATCTAAAAGGGAGTGACGAGGAGGGAAAACAATTGTTCTCCTTAGCCTCTGAGGATAGGACAAGAAGCAATGGGCTTAAACTGCAGCAAGTGGGGCTTAGGTTGAACATTAGGAAAAGCTTCCTAACTGTCAGGGTAGTTAAACACTGGAATAAGTTGCCTAGAGAGGTTGCGGAATCTCTTTCTTTAGAGATATTTAAGAGCAGGTTAGATAGACATCTATCAGGGATGGTCTAGACAATACTGGATCCTACAATGAGGGCAGGGGACTGGACTCGATGACCTCTTGAGGTCTCTTCCAGTTCTAGTGTTTTATGATTCTATATCCATAGAATGCCTGTTTGGACAATTTACATTGTGGAGCCAGGCCTGAAGACATCTGAGGTGAAGTCTGGCATACTGAATTACTTATCTGCACATGGACATGTGTCCCAATAGCTGCAGACACAAGTGTGCAGTTGTCCTTGGACTGGACTGATGGATTTTGGACAGTGCGCTGGAATCTGTCAGAAGAGAAGTCAGGGCAGTTTTAGAGTCCAGATCTACTGCATGACATTTCTTCTTTGTCTTGTTTGGAATGTCAGCTTGTCAATATTTAATTCTAGACAGATGAGGAAAGAAATGTCTGATGACTGGGATATTTTTATGTAGGGCCTTGATCTTCTCCAAATCAGCCAAATGTCTAGGTAAGGAAATATTTAAATCTCTGAATGGTATGCACAAGCTCAGATCTCAGTTTACAAAAATGCTAAATCTTCAGCATTGCATTAGAAAGGCCTGTACTGCACCTCTGATCAGAACAGTTTCCTCTGTTATTATAGTGTAGACATCCAGCAAGCGAAGCATTTCATGGAAATTATTTACTGTGTACATGGTGTCACCAATCTTCTTGAAAAAAGCTTAGCTTCCACACATGGCAAGTCTTCTTTTTCAGTGTCTCCAGCTTTTTTTTTAAATTGGTGTCCCTTTCACACAACAAACCTGTTAGTGTGATCCCTCTAATAAATGAAAAACATTTTTTAGGCTTAATGCTATTGTAAATTCTGGAAGCAAAGCAGGACTTGGGGACGGAGGATGACAGCTTGTGACCCACCCCTGTAATAGCCTTGTGACCACCTAAGGGTTATTCGAGGAGTGGGTGGGTGAGATTCTGTGGCCTGCGTTGTGCAGGGGGTCAGACTAGATGATCATAATAGTCCATTCTGACCTTAAAGTCTATGAGTCTATGAAATTGAGAACCCTTGTCCTACTGTATTTTGTAGATCCCTTGGTATGCCAGTGGCCAGGCTACAAAAATGTCTCATCGAGATGGCTGTTACCACTGAATGTGAAGTCATGTCAAATGGGACAACTGCTGCTTAGAAAGATGTCAAGGTAGCAGAGTATGTTTCAGAAACTATGCTCAAGAATTGTTCTTTGTATTTTTCAGGAAGCTTGTATCCAAATATAGAACCTGCTGACTAATAAATAAAAGAATATTTGGACAATAAAGCCTGATAATTTAGAACATAAGAACAGCTATATTGGGTGAGACCTAAGGTCTATCTAGCTCAGTATCCTGTCTTCCAGCAGTGGCCAATGCCAAGTGCCCCGGAGGGAATGTACAGAACAGGTAATCATCAAGTGATCCATCTCCTGTTTTGAACCCTGATATAGTCTTTGCCTTCACAACAGTGGCTGGAATGGAACCTGGTATCTGCCAAAGGATCACAGAAGGTCCCGGCAATGTTTCATTAACGGAAAGGGTGACTCCTCCTAGAGTAAGAGTTCCACTTGCATTCCTATAGAAATAGCTTTCCTCTTTATGGGACCTTGAAAGTCCTCAAAGTCCTCAAGAGGAGGTGATATTGGCTTTGGTGTAATGGCCTCTCTCACAGTTCATGGTAACCACACCTACATCCCCCCTCTGTTCAGCAAAGGCATTCACTCTTAGCCTTCTAGCTCCCCAGATGGCAGAGAAACCTCTCTCCTGACTGGGGTATTTACAGGTGGCACAGTTCCCTGAATACTCTGTGAATTCCCAGCAAAGCCAGGCTTCCTAAGAGATAGTAAATAGCATAATTGCAAAAGTAGAGTTACCACACAGCTCTTTTCAAGCAGGCACATTTATTCTTAAGGTAAAACCATTACAGAGAAACCATGAAAACCAGAGAACCTACATACATGCTAATAAATTTAGCAGAGTCCACTCCCTCACTCTGACAAGAACTTTGTCCAGCTAACAAACCCCACCAAGGGGTTTTCCCATGTTTACAAGTTCACCACTACTTTTGCTCAAACAAGAACCCATACTCAGCCTACGTCTAGACTGCAGGCTTCCTTTGGAAGAGATCTTCCAAAAAAACTTCTTCCAAAAAAGCCACACTGCCAAAGTGCATTGAAAAAGCAATCTGCATTTAAGCTGTCTCGCATTTAAGCTAGGTTTACTATGGAAAGAGTGGCCACCAGGGCACCTGTGCTTTTTCCTCTTCTTTCAAAAGAACTCCCTCTTCCCTGTCCACACACACCATTTTCTGAAAGAGGTTTCCCAATGTCAGTAAAACCCCTCTGTTCTTTTGATTTTTTTAGAAAGAACGCCATTTTGAAAAAACTCTGTAGTGTAGACTTAGCCTCTGACATGTCCTTCTAACCTTTCCCAGGAAGGACTGCCTGTGCCTCCAAAATCCTATGTTGGTCTTTTGGTCTCTAGAAAATCCAGTTTTCAATAATTTAGGTGCCTCAGAGGATGGTGGTACTTTGCAGGAGGTGTGGCATGGGTAGGGCTCACTGGCAGTGCTAGCTAGTGACAGAGCAGGAATTTTCTGTAAATATTTTGTATGGATAATATATGTGTCTTAGTTTCCTCTACGTGTTACATGGTTAATTCAGAGGTGGGCAAAACCTGTTTACTCTTGGATGGGATATAACAAAAGCTGAATGGCACTGAGTTCTGGGGGTCAGGTCAATGGCAGGTTTGTGAAGACAATGGCAAATTCAATCACTGGGTCAGCTGGCACTTACCAACTAATGGCCATGGATGACAAAGAGTGTCCAAGCTCTGTTCATCTAGCTATTTCTGTGTAGCCAGCATGGTCAAGTTAGTATCACTACAGAGTTATAGCATAAAGCACAGTTAACTAAACTGTGCCCTACTACTTTTACTAATCAGATTTTTAGTCTGAGAAGACGGGTACATTTCCATTAGTGGAGAATGGAGCTGAGTGTTTTCTTGAGACAAGTTACCCATTATTTTATCATCCTTTAGAAACAGGAATATTATACATACTGCAGTTATAAAATATATCTCTTTTTTCCTAGTGATACAAAGCTTAGCACAATGCCGTGGTGTATGTGAAGCAATAACTCATGCACTCAGATAATGTCTTCATATTCCTAAATGAGCACTCTGGTGCGGGACTGAAATGATGAAAGAAATGGATCCCATTATCATCAAATGCCATTGCTCCCACATTTCAAGTTTTCTTAAGGAAGTATTTGGAATGTGGAAGAGAGGCTCTGTGTGGCAACAGTTACTAAGTAGTCTATTTAGCAAACTGTTATTTTAATAAATATGTTGTTGTCTTCTGTTCCAAATAGGTGTTTAAATGAACTCCACACTTTTCCTTGGAATAATCTGAGGTCACAGTTATTTGTATATTCAAATTCTGAGCCTGTTTTCCATCAAAACATTTTTTGGCATTATGCGTTTCTTTCAGAAGAGTGGTGATTAGTCTCCATTGCATTAATTCAGTTGTCAGTGTTGAAACTCATGCAGGGAGATCAGAAATATTAATTTGAATTTTGTAGCTCCAGAGAGAATTGCTGTATGGAGTTACTTGTACTATAGCAGATATCAATAAACAGAATTGTATTGATTTGCCCCCATACTGTTTGAATTGTTTAGTAGCTTGCCAAGCTCAGGTATATTTCAGGAGAACAGGCAGTGAGTGAAGCTAGGTCTGATTGGCATTTTAATTAGTTTTGCTGCTTCTTTTGAGCTCTCAGCCTGCTATACTATCCTGAGATCATTCACCTTAATACACCTTAATACAGCTTCTGATTCAGTTTTTTTAATATGGTGAGATCCAAAATCATATTGATCCTGATTTATAGAAGCACTGAGCATCCACAACTTTCTACTAAAGTTAAACGGAACTGAAAGTGCACACCATCACTCAGAAATCAAGTCCACAGTTTAAAGCCTGCTCATATTGGCAGTATATTGATGAAAAAGTAAAATAGTATAGGTAGGATAGTTACATAAAAAGTCAACTTAATACTGTAATTGCAATCCCACCTCAATGCACTTGCAGGCCACATCTGTTAACATGTATGGTCTTAGCCCAAGAATAAATGTTTTTCCAAAACTCAAAAGTCATCTGTTTGGCTGTTTGTGATGGGTAAGAAAAGAGTAGTGTTTAAAGTGCTGTTTTGCATCTTACATTCAAAAATAGATCTTGTGGGGAGAGAGGTGAATGAGAGGCCTTTCTAGCATGGAGAAAGGAGAGAGTAGGTCTCATAAGAGCACCTACCTAATTATCCTGGATAAAACTTCTTAAAAATACCATTTTTATTTACAGACTTACACACAGACTGTATTGATTATCTGCTTCCTTGCTACCTCCTTTAAAAATACCTAAAGGAAAATCTCAACCCAAGAACATTATTAGCAAAATTACAGATTTAAAAACAAACAGTGATCACGTTTTTACCCAGAAAAGCCACAAAATGCACATGTCCCTGAAAACCAACTGAAAGGACATGTTTTCTTGAGATTCACTTTCAAGGACAGAAATGACACAATTGAGTAACTCCTGGAGACTGTGAGCTGTGTTCTGTGCTTGGTTACACCCTCACACTTCCACTGCCATTATGAGGGGGGCGTGGTTGTAACTGAGGATGGATTTTAGTCCAGGGTATATAAGGAGAAAGAATTATAAAGTCTAAATAAATCATCACTTCTGAAGGCATGGCATAAGAAGCATTACTAAGAGACTCATGCGTAGGCCAGATCTACAATAAGAGGCTAGATCCTCAGTTTCATTACATTCCCATAATGCTGCTTTGGCAGCCTAAAATAGGGTAGAATCAGAATCAGAATCATAGGGTTGGAAAAGATCTCAGGAGATCATTGAGTCCAATCCCCAAGAAAAGGAGGCACGGAATTTACACATTGGCCCAACCAATTGGTAGGCCACATTGGTAAATTGCACCCAGAAAGCAGCAGATACGAAGAAGAGGTATTTTAGAACTCCCCCTGAAGAGTGCTGCTTTATAGTAGGGATGTAAGCGACTATCGGGCAGTCAGGTCACTACCCAACATCCCTAGGCTTATCGGGTAGTTGAGTCACTACTCGACTACTTGTTTCCTCCCACCCCCCACTGTCTCTGTATCAGAGGCAGCAAGGGGGGGAGGAGCCAGTAGCGGGGGGATCCAGCTTAAAAACCAGCTCCCTCCAGCATTGTCTCCGTGGGGAGGGGAGGCAGTGAAAACAGAGGCGCTGGGTCCCAGACCTACCCCCACTGCAGCTCTGCATTTCAAATGAAGTAATAGCCTCCTAGCTCTTATTACATTTAAAAAGCAGAGGGGCAGCAGTCTGGGACCTGGTGTGAGCTGAGACTGCTGAGTCCCAGCTCCCAGCAGGTCCCAGCCCTACCCCCACTGCAGCTCTGCAGTTTAAATGTAGCAGGAACCAAGCTGCCTGCTCACCCAGCTCTTACTACATTTAAACTACAAAGCTGCAATGGGGTGCATTATTGACAAATTCTGTACTTGATTCAAATTGTATCAAGTACACAATTAGTAAGTTACCTGCTTCTTAACACCCTTACTTCATACTAACCCTCATGACAGACTTGGTGCAAATTGCGCCATCCAGCCTACAACAAAGATTGTGTTGGGAAGTGACAAGTCCTCAATG
Organism: Pelodiscus sinensis; assembly: GCF_049634645.1. NCBI lineage: Eukaryota > Metazoa > Chordata > Testudines > Trionychidae > Pelodiscus > Pelodiscus sinensis. The sequence continues at coordinate 106,136,865 of NC_134716.1, read as the reverse complement.
ATATAGACAAGGCAGATGAGGTAATATCTTTTACTTTACCAACTTCTTGACATGCTCTTTCACCAACTGAATATGGTTCAATAAGGGTATGTCTAGACTACATGGCTCCATCGACGGAGCCATATAGATTTGTTTATTGGGCAAAGGGAAATGAAGGGCGATTCAGCTGTTTGTTGGCTCAGCGCGGCAGCCATTTAAATTTAAATGAAGCGGCGATTATTTAAATTTCCCTTTGCTTACAACCCTAATCTACATGGCTCCGTCGATGGTGCCATGTAGTCTAGAGTCAGCCTAAAAGACATTACCTTACCTACCTTTTCTCTTTGTATTCTGGGACCAACACAGCTACAAAACTGTGTAAGACCACAATTATGTTTTCTAGCAAAGGTTATATTGCCCTGACTCGCAATTCACTATGGCAAAATGTCAAGCCACATAGTTCTGCAACCTTCAAACTTAGATTTCACTTTGGATATTATTAAAAGCATCGAATAAATCCCCAAAGATAAGGTAACATCTGTATTAATTATTCATACTATTACTAAATCAGAGTAGGAACTTATACAAACTGATGAGAATAGTTTAGATTACTGCAAAGTATGTTTCACTCTGATATATCTTTAGCACAAAAAGTCCTCCCATGGGAAGACCTGGATCTTTTAAAACTTCACTACAGAAAGAAGCTTTAAAACATGGAGAACAACTTAGGCATTTAAGTTGTAGAAGCATCCATAATTAGAGCCCTGCACATATACAAAATTGGTATCTTAATCCACAAAAATGATCAATGGATATCTGCATCCACATCCATAGATGCAGATACTCGCAGCTATAAAGTGGATATCCACAAATTTGCAGGATTCTAGATACAAAATTAGTATTGTATCTGCAAAAATGAGCCACAGATATGCACATCCACATCCTCATATGTGGACAGGTGCAGATATAAAGTAGATATCTGTGGATTTGTAGAGCTCTATCCATAATAATATGCTAGTCCCATAGGTTATTTTGTTGCACTTCCCTTTAAAGATGACATTGTCTCTTTCTGAAAAATATTTTCTGATTCACTGTTTCCTGAACAGTATTTGTATTTTACACAAATGAGACAATTTGATAATTTCTAAGTCAGAGGGCAAATTTTGGAAATGTTTTCATTAACTCTATACAGTAAGAAATGCAAGTCTGACACCTTCTGGCTACTGAGGCACTGCAAGGTAAGTTTTCATGACATTTTAGATACCGTGGAAAAGATTAGAATTTATTAGAAGCAATATTGTTGATATAATAAATTTTAATTCATATGACAGCTGAAACATCTAAGATACTATTATTGGAGACTGATATAAAGTTTTCTACTAGCCCCTGGAATCTAGAACCATTAGATACATTGTTTTTAATGTAGATTTTAGTTCTCATGTTAAATGTGCAGTAGATGATAATGCTGCCTAATGAAACTTAACACCTAACCTGTTTAGGCACTTTTGTAAATCTAGATAGGCACATAGCTGCATCTCTAAGTCAGTGTTGCCAACTCTTACGATTTAGTCATGAGTGTAATGATAATTATTGTTTTCCTATAAGCCCAACTCCTGGAGTTGAGTGGATACGTGAAGATTTCAGCTTTGATTCTTCAAGCAGTTTCTGGTTCTCGTGGCTACAGAGAAAGCTTCAAAATATGAACCCAGTATACCCTAAAAAGCAGAAGGCAAATAAAAATAACATCACATCTATTTTTAAATAATTTCAGAGCCAATCTCATAATTGGGGGTGGGGCTAATTCATGTTTTTGAACATCTGGGGTTGGCAATACTGCTAAGCAACTACATAGTTTTGAAAATTTGTCCCTCACATGCAAGTAACAGGACACTCCATGTCTTATGTGGAGAAAGGGTAGTAATTGCATCAGATTCCTGTTTCTGGGCACACTCCCATTAACCCTATACACGGAAAAAAAAATCCACAGGTGCTTAGTGTTTCCTTTTTGTGACTAGAGGTGGTACACCATCATTTGCTAATGCGAGGGATCACAGGCCTTGAACCCAAGCCCACACGACATACTTAGATCACTTAGCCGCTCATCTAAGTAACCAAGAAAGGATCCAAAGAAGGGTTATTGAGAACAACCCAGTCACCAAAGCGCCACACTAAGGGAAACATCCAGTCTTCTAATTTGCTGGAAAACTCTTTATAACTTGGAAAGTAATAGGAAGTTGCCCAAGCAACAAGAGGAATCCCTAACTGGCTACCACTATGGACCCCATCTGCTTACCTAATTCCTTACCCTGACATTCCTGCCTGATCCTATTTCCTATCCTCCTATTCCAGATTCTAATTTACTCCCATTTCCTGTCTCAGCAATGTTAGTCTGTATCTGAAAAAACAACAGATAGTTCTGAAGCACCTTAGAGACTAACAAAACATGCAGATGGTGTCATGAGCTGTCACAGGCACAACCCACTTCTTCAGATGAAAGAAGAAGCATTCAGTTCCTGCTGTCCTCCCCTACTTCAGGTCTCTGCTGCTCTGCCTTACCTCTGATGTTGTCTCTGGCTTGGACCCCTGGCTTGACACTGGACTATTTTGGTTTTGACCAGTAGGTCTGACTCCTCACACCTATACCCTGGTCATTGCTGCCTCCGCTACATCATTTCTTAATTCCCTGATCTTTTATTAGCCACTGATATGTAAATCAGAGTGTAAGCTCCTTTGGGCAAACACCTTACTTTTTTATATATTGATAGTACCATAGGGTATGTCTACACTACAAAGTTAGTTCGAACTAACGGACGTTAGTTCGAACTAACTTTCCTAGGCGCTACACTAGCGCTCCGTTAGTTCGAACTTAATTCGAACTAACGGAGCGCTTAGTTCGAACTAGGTAAACCTCATTTTACGAGGACTAACGCCTAGTTCGAACTAGCTAGTTCGAACTAAGGGCTGTGTAGCCCTTTAGTTCGAACTAGTGGGAGGCTAAGGCTTCCCAGGTTTCCCTGGTGGCCACTCTGGCCAACACCAGGGAAACTCTATTGCCCCCCTCCCGGCCCCGGAGCCCTTAAAGGGCCACGGGCTGGCTACTCACTTTGTGCCAGTTGCAAGGCTGCAAGCACCCGTGCCTGCACAGCCTGCACCTGCCACACAATGAGCCAGCCATCCGAGGGTTCCCAGCCCTCCACTGCTCCCCACGACCAGCCTGGCGGCTCCCGGGAGCCTGCCCGGGGGCGCAAAAGGCGGGCGCCCGCCTGGTCAAGTGCGGAGATCGTGGACCTCATCGAGGTTTGGGGGGAAGCCTCCAATGTCCACGATCTCCGCACTAGCCACCGGAACGCGGCCGTCTATGGACGCATGGCTGCCAGTCTGGCCGCCAGGGGCCACCAGCGCAGCCGGGAGCAGGTGCGCTGCAAAATTAAGGACTTGCGGCAGTCCTACTCCCGGGCCTGCCTGCCAGGGGCTGACCCGGAGGCCTGCCCCCACTTCCATGCCCTGGACCGCATCCTGGGGCCTCATGCCGTCCCTGCCCCCCGGGACGTGATTGACCCCGGGGCAGAGGGACCGCTCCTGGAGACGGAGGAGGAGGAGGAGGGCTCTGAGAGCCAGGAGCCTGCCGCCAGCCTTCCCAGGACCCGGGACCCCCGAGGCACCCCACAGAGCCGCTCGCCTGCATCATCAGAGGCCGGGGAGGCGTCCACCTGTGAGTACCCTCGTGTTCCCCTTATGTGTACGGGGGGCTGAGGCGAGAGGGAGCCCCGGGACCGTGCGCCTGGGCCTTGCCCACCACGGAGCAGCAGCTGGGGATCCTGCAGGGGCCCTGGCCTTGCAGAGGGGAGCTGGGTTTCACACACCTGGGCCCCTGGGGTAATTGACCGCTGGTCTTCTTGCACCACAGCTGCAGCACCGGGGCCTGCAGGGCGCACCACACCGCCTGCAGCAGCCGCCCGCGCCCGGGCAAGCAGGACAGCCAGGAACCAGGAGGACTACCAGAGGCGGCATCTCCGGTTCCTGGACCGACAGCTCCGTCTCCAGGACCACTGGGTCCAGGAGGACCTCAGGCTGCGCCAGAGGAGTCTGGAGGCCCTGGAGGAGCAGGGCCGTGCCCTGCGAGGCCACCTCCAGAGCCTGCTGGACCGCTTTCCATTTCCTCCTCCCCCTGCTCCCCCTCTTGCTCCCCCTCTTGCTCCCCCTGCTCCCCCTCTTTCTCCCCCTCTTGCTCCCCCTGCTCCCCCTGCTCCTCCTGCTTCCGCTCCTGCTTCCTCCACACCCCCTGTCCTCTCTGCCCCCCCCTCCACAACCATTCCCCACCGACGCCCCCGGACCCGCAGTGTGGCGAGACGGGAGAGGCAGCCGGACTCCCACCCCTGAGCTTTCCTTTCCCTTCCTCCCTTCCCTCCCCTCCCCTTCCAGCTCCCTTGTCCCAGGTTTCCCCCTCCCTTCTCCCACCTTCATTCCTCCCTCCCCCACCCCAGTTCTCTGAAATAAACAGACGTTTTTGTTTGAAAACCAGGTGTCTTTATTGTACAGTAGATAGGGAGGGGAAAGGGGAAGGGGGGGGTAGGGTGGAAGAAGGCCCCGGTGGGGCATGCAGGGAGAGGTCAGTCCTCCTCCTCCTCCACCTGGAAGCTCTCCCGCAGGGCTTCCCGGATCCGGATGGCCCCCCGCTGGGCTTCCCGGACGGCGGCGGTGCGGGGCTGACCGTAGTGTCCAGCCATGCGGTCAGCCTCAGCCATCCAGGCTGGCAAGAAAGCCTCCCCCTTCCGCTCACACAAATTGTGGAGCACACAACATGCCGCCACCACGGGAGGGATGTTGTGCTCGGCCAGGTCCAGACGGGTGAGGAGGCATCGAAAGCGGGCTTTCAGTCGCCCGAAGGCCCCCTCCACCACGATGCGGGCCCTGCTCAGCCTGTTATTGAAGGCCTGGCGGGAGGGATTGAGGTGCCCCGTGTAGGGCTTCATGAGCCACGGCTGCAGTGGGTAGGCGGCATCCCCCACCAGGCAGACGGGCATGTCCACGTCCCCGACCCTGATGTGGCGGTCGGGGAAGAAGGTCCCGTCCTGCAGCCGCTGGCACACGGAGGAGTTCCGGTACACCCGTGCGTCGTGTGCTTTGCCGGACCAGCCCACATTGATGTCCGTGAACTGTCCCCGGTGGTCACACACGGCCTGCAGGATGACGGAGAAGTACCCCTTTCTGTTGACGTACCGGGACGCCTGGTGTTCCGGGGCACGGATGGGGATGTGCGTCCCGTCGATGGCCCCCCCGCAGTTGGGGAAGCCGAGGGCGCCGAATCCCCGGATGACGGCGTCCGGGTCGGCGAGGCGGACCACCCTGCGGAGCAGCACCCGGTTGATGGCCTTGACCACCTGCGGAGAGAGACACAGCAAAGCGTCAATCAGTGGGGCGCCCGGGTGGCTGGGAGCGTGCGTGCCCTGGCAGTGCCCCGCGCCCCACTCCCGGAAGCAACCCCCCTGGCGGCGTGTAGTACGGCCGGGACAGCCCGACCTCTCCGGTGCGGGGCGCCTTCGCCTCCTCCCGCCCCCCCCTTTGTCCCTGGGGTGGCCCATCCCCTCCTCGCAGCCCCCCTCCCCCCCGGCTCGGTGGCCGACGAGCGCCGTACCTGCATGAGCACTGCTCCGACAGTGGATCTCCCCACGCCGAACTGGTTCCCGACGGATCGGTAGCTGTCCGGCGTGGAGAGCTTCCAGAGGGCGATGGCCACCCGCTTCTGGAGGGGGATGGCGGGCCTCATGCGAGTGTCCCTTCTTTGCAGGGCAGGGGCGAGCCACTCGCAGAGCTCCAGGAAGGTGTCCCTCCTCATCCTAAAGTTCTGGGTCCACTGTCGGTCGTCCCAGTGCTCCAGGACGATGCGGTCCCACCAGTCGCTGCTGGTGTCCAGACGCCAGATGCGGCGGGGCACGCCGGTGCCGGGGCGCCGCCGCGGCTCCTCCACGGCCCCCAGGACGGCCAGGTGGAGAGGCAGGGGGCTGACGTTCCCCAGGTGGTGCCAGGCAGCCTCGAGCCATTGGTGGCAGGCTTGCAGCAGCAAGTCCAGAACGTGCACCAGAAGGTGCAGGGCGAGCCGTGGCTCCATGTTGCCACCTGCGGCGGTCCCCCCCGAAGGGAAGCACCGACACAGACGGGCACAGAGACCGATGCTTTGCTGTCCCTCGGCGAGGTTGGCAAGCAAGCAGGGAAAGCTGAGAACCGGCTGTCCAGGGGGGTCCCTTTAAGCACGAGCCTCAGATAGCCTCAGACAGCAGCCACACAAAGCAACTGCTGACCTGATGCCCTGCCAGAACCGGTTTCAGCTGCCCTTAAATGCCCCCCTGCGTCCAATCAGTGTGGACGCGCTAGTTCGAACTAGCAAAACGCTAGTTCGAACTAGTTTTTAGTTCTAGATGCGCTAGTTCGAACTAGCTTAGTTCGAATTAACTAATTCGAACTAAGTTAGTTCGAACTAGCGCTGTAGTGTAGACGTACCCATAAAAACTAATTATGCTATAACAATGAGGAGTCCTGTAACAACTTAGAGACTAACAGATTGATTAGGACATAAGTTTTTGTGGGTAACAAAGATGAATTGAGTTTTACCCATGAACGCTTATGCCCTAATAAATTGGTTAGGGTGAGTCTATATAGCACCCTAAAGTCAAAATAAGATATGCAATTTGTGCTACACAAATTGCATATCTTATTTCTATTTCACTTTGAAATAGCATGTTATTTTGAAATTTGGCATGTCTACACAGTGCCAAATTTCAAAATAATGCAGTATTTCGAGACATCCCTTAACCCTCATGGAACAAGGGTTACAGGAATGCTGAAATAGTGCACCCATTATTTTGAAAAATATTTGTTAAGACATGAGGTAGCTATTTTGGGATACCTCCAGTGTCCCAAAATATTCACGCTGTGTAGACATACCCTTCTGTATCTGTAAACATAACGAGGAGTCCTGTGGCACCTTTGGGCGCATCTACACTGCACCCAGAGCTCAAAAAAGCTATGCAATTTTTTGAGAGCTATACAACAGGTGTGTTGTAAGCAAAACTCGTGAAGTCATTCTGCCGCTCTACTCTGCACTAGTTAGGCCTCAGCTGGAGTACTGTGTCCAGTTCTGGGCGCCACATTTCAAGAAATATGTGGAGAAATTGGAAAGGGTACAGAGAAGAGTGACAAGAATGATTAAAGGTCTAGAGAATGTGACCTATGAATCCAGGCTTCATGAACTGAGCTTGTTTAGTTTGGAAAAAAGAAGATTAAGGGGGGACATGATAGCGGTTTTCAAATATCTAAAAGGGTGTCACAAGGAGGAAGGAGAAAATTTGTTCCTCTTGGTTTCTGAGGACAGGACAAGGAGTAACGGGCTTAAAGTGCAGCAAGGGAGGTTTAGATTGGACATTAGGAAAAAATTCCTAACTGTCAGGGTGGTCACATATTGGAATAAATTGCCAAGGGAGGTGGTGGAATCTCCCTCTCTGGAGATATTTAAGAACAGGTTAGATAGACATCTGTCAGGGATGGTGTAGATAGAGCTTGGTCCTGCCTTGAGGGAGGGGGGCTGGACTCGATGACCTCTCGAGGTCCCTTCCAGTCCTATGATTCTATGATTTCAAGTTAATTTTGAAATAGCTTGTCTACACAGTGCCAAATTTCAAAATAGAGTGCTATTCCAAAACGTCCCTTACTACTTGTGGAATGAGGTTTACAGGGATGTTGGAATAGTGAGCCTGTTGTATTTCGAAATAATGGGCTCACTCAAAAGGCGCAGAATAGCTCCACAGTGTAGATGTAGCCTCAGAGACTAACATGGCTACCCCTCAGACTTAATTTTGGTATGTAACTCTATATAATATGGAAGTGTCTAATACAATTAATTTCTCCATTAACCTGGAATATTTTAATAGTATTTCTTATAGGACAATATTTACTGGGGAGATTAGTATACCAGAGAAAAGAAGGTTCTTTTATCCTTTGAAGACCCACTTGCTTCAAAAGCTGCTGAGCTATAAACACCTGCAAAACATTAACTGTATAAACAGCATCCCATAATTTAAAACATCTGCTCTTTGCAAGCAAATCAGAAAAACAAACTGAAAGCTTTCTAAAACAATATTCTCTAGCAGTGCAATCTTTATGCAGGCTGCTCAGCGGCCCAATTCTTTCATATCTGGTGCCTTTTAAAACTACTCCCTGTTGCGTGGCTGTCTGATGTAATTTTAAAAGTCTGTTTTGTCCTGCCAACTGCACCATGCTTGTCCACACTTCAAAGACCATGCCATGCAGAGCACAGCATTTTCATTATAATAATTATTACAATTTATTTTGTAGAGCCCCCAAATATGCTTAACATTTCACAAAAGATATAGTATACAAATATATGCGTTCCCTCTGTCGATTTTACAAACTCTGTAAATAACATGGCATGGCTATCACTTTCCCTGGTAGAAGGAAATGTGAAGGTTACTAAGTCTGTGAATGTTGGTGAAATCATTTATGTTTTCTTCCAAAATCCTCTGATTGGCCTCCTCTTTTGCCATTGATTAACACTCATGATTTAATAAAGGGACTGTCTTAATCTTCCCAGTCCCTTGCTGGAATTTTTCATTTTAGAAGAGCAGATGAACCATGATTTTCTGAGCTCTGTCTTCTTATTATGAAAGAAGTCAGGAAAGTGTCCCTTTTTTAAATCATTCTTCTCTACTGTCACCACATGACCTCCAAATCTATATATATCTACCCCAGAAGAACAAAATTCCAGTAGTTATGTTAGTATTTTGATTTAATTAATCAGAATTAACTTGGACATATTCCATGAATTTTACATGAAGAGGAATTAGGTCAAAAATAAATGTTTTACCCAGGAGAGCTTTGTGCATAGCTTCAGTTTTCAATACAAAGTCTTATAATCCCATGAATACAACTTTCTATAAATAAAAATGTTGCCTTCTTGAATCACTGCAAATTGGCTTAAGAGAGAGCTTTAATTATATACCAGTTAGATGCCTGTAAGCAACAAACAACAGGATCCCCAATATTGTTACATTATTAGATGAGTACTCGTTCTCACCTGAAGGTGGTGCTTAAGTGCCATTAAATAAACCATTCATTCATTAGTTTGGGGAGGGGGGGGGAGTTCTCATATAATGAAATACATAATAAATACATCACTTATAATTCCAGCTCCTCTTTTTAAAAGCAGACCATGGATGGAACTATGACAGGGACCAAACCACATCTCTCTTTTTTAGGAGATAAGTTTCCCAGGTCAAGTGCCTAGCTATTTGTGAAACTGGGAATTGCATCTTATTTTGCTTGCAAATTAACAGTGAAGTGCTCTTTCCTGTGTGGCCAAACATTACTTTTTATAATACACAACAAAAGAGTATTCATAAGGAGCACTGAAAGAGGACATATGCAGATGAAATGCTGGAACAAACATTTGGCTAGTCCAACCTGCATGACTAAGGACCTGCCAGAAGCTGTAGTTTTGCTAACTGGCTTCAGACTGGAATGCAGTTGGTTAACTGCAGAAAGAGTAAATGAAACTCGGAAGTGCAGGGCTGGTGTGAGGCTTGTGCAGTTGGTTACCCTGGGTGTGAGCCCTACCTGAGGCATGTTCCGAAGCTGTGGGCTGCTCAAGGTGGCAGTGGCTCGCCCTGCTCAAAGAGGCTCCTAACCAGTGTTCCCTCTAAGCTGCATGGGGCAGCACAGCTTCACAGGTGATTAATCAGCCCTGCCCAGTCAGAGGCTCAAGGCTCAGTTCACAGGGCTGACTGACTGGGCAGGGCTGATTAATCACCTGTGAAGCTGTGCAGTTTAGAGGGAACACTACCCCTAACCCAAAGAAGAAGGAGGAGTCGTTGCAGGTGCTGTTGGTGAGGGTGCCCTAGGTGGCCCTGTGCTGCTGGCCCGGGAACTCTTTGTGACACTAGCGGAGCAGATGCCCTGACCCTATGCGGGTAGAGCCCGAGCCCTGGGCCTAGTGTGCAGCTGCTAGCAACCCAGGCTGCAGCACCCAATACAAACTAGGCCTCACAAATCATCATGATAGCCCTGCTGAAATGTTTAAATTTAACTGATTACCTCTAAAGTTGTTTGCAGTGTTTTAGCTATTTTGATCTCAGGACATTGGATAAATAAGGTGGGTGAGGTAATATCTTCTATTGGACCAACTTCTGCTGGTGAAAGTGGTAAACTTCCCAGATACACAGAGCTCAATCCTAACACAAATGTGCTGCATAAAAGTTCTGCGTAGCTTGTCTCTTTCACCAGTGGAAGTTGGACCAATAAAAGATAATACCTCTCTCAAACTGCCACATAAAAGAAGCCTATAAGACTTTTAGAATTCATAATATGTACATTCATGTAGTACTTTTCATTCCAGAGGGTCCCATAATGCTTCACAAAGTATTTCAGAGGCTGCTAGCAACCAATGTAGCTAAAGATGCAAAAAAGGTTTTCCTAATCTCTCTTTTTATCAGTCACTCATAACTTACTGAATTGTTCTTCCAAAACTTTCCATTGTTGATCTTTTTCTGAAAGTAACTGCTCTGAGTCTTAGATGTCAGACACATGACCCAAAGGGTGAAGAGATAAAGGTACCTTTATGCCACAACTTTTGTGACTTCCTAGTTTTGCCCATATATACATTAGTGCATCCACAGAGCTGCCCTAACTTTCCCTATCACTGCAAAGGCCCATCTGACATCTGAAATAACAAAAATCCAGTAGTGTTTTTTCCCTATGCTCTTTCCACAGGAAAAGTGCCCGCACTGAAGAGGGTAGCATATAGCCTCTACCACTTCTCTATTCCATTCATAGATCTCCATTAGGACAAGTGAATTCACCAGTCCTGGATCCATCTGTTTTATGGCCCCTTGTGTTAGAGTAAAAGCCTAGCAGCGAGTCAGGTGCATGCTTCCATTATCTCTACCAAGGGGTAACTCTTCAAACCATATGTTACTTCAAGCCTTAGTTCAGTCAATAATAGTTCATAAGAACATGAGAACAGCCATATTGGGTCAGACCAAAGGTCCATCTAACCCAGTATCCTGTCTTCCAACAGTGGCCAATGCCAAATGCTCCAGAGGGAGTGAATAGAACAGGGAATAATCAAACAATCCCTCTCCCGTGACCCATTCCCAGCCTCAGTCAATAATTATAGCAGAAAATCTAAGCTTGTTTCCTGGTGTGTGTGTGTGTGTGTGTGTGTGTGTGTGTGTGTGTGTGTGCGCGCGCGCGCTTTAAAATAAAATTTGGTAAGTTGTGCAAGTTAAGCTTTTTCAGAAAGCACTTATAAACAACAGGATTTTCTCTCTTTCGATTTCCCCTTTACCCTATTTGAAATAGCTCTTTTAAAGTCTTTTAAGTAGAAGAAAGTTGGAGTAGCCAGGGTCACTCTGGCTGTTTAAGAAGCATTCAGCTATCACATACAAAATAGTCTCCTGCATCTTCTTGATCTCTGTTGCCCTGTATGAAGGGGTGAAAGAGTACTGAAGGAGAATAAAAGGGGAGATTTGTTATGGATCAGTCTCATTATTAATGGCATCTAAAAGAGGAGAGGAAGACTGTTTCAGTACTTCTCAGTAGTTTTTACCTCTAGGAATGGCCAGCTTAGTCATCGTGCTGGACAAATCTCACCTTCCTCTAAATATGTTCTCTTCCTTTGATGTCAATGGGAGTCCAGTGACTTCAATAAGCTTTGGATCAGCCCCTTATACAACACAACACTTAAATGAACACTCTTGCTCTTCAATACCATCTGCACTGACAGAACACAATATCTAGTCATCCACTACACTGTTCGGCACGCCTACCTAACAAAATCATAACAGCACATGATTTCACAGTAAATAAATACTTCAGTTTCATTAACAGTGCTCTAACCCTAATTCCACTCTACTTATACATCCTCATGGTGTGCACAAAAAAAGCTTCAAGCCCCTCTTCTTCCCACACTAAGGTCAGATGCAATGATGATCTTTTAAAAAAAGAAGTTGATGGACAAATTGGAAAATCCATTAAGAACTGGAAAGTAATAAAAGGCAAAACCATTAATCATTATCCACCCCTACCTCCCAACTAATGTTCTGCTGGGTAGGGCTAGTAAAGGCCATGTCCTCCAGTCCACTGTGTTTTGCCTCTTAATGTGAGCCCCTCTCTTCTCATATCCTGCAGATCTTTTTCCAGTACATGGTTGAAAAAAACATTGCTATTCCTTATGAATTTTGCATCATCATCTGTGGATGGTGTGAAGTTTATCTCTGCACTCAAGATCATGTAAACTAAACTTCTTACATCTAGAAATAGATTAACAGTATGGGTAAAAATAGGCTAAGAAATCCTCAGCTGTTGGACACAGCTAGCTAACCTATTATTTCCTGCCTGTTTCTTGTTAAATCATTGATGTGGCAGTTGCTACAGATGGTAAATGTATCATCTTTCAAGAGAGAAGTGAAACAAAGGGCCTCAGTATGGTGCATGGAGATGTAACTGAGGTAACTTTAAGCAATTTCTGTGCCTTTAAACTCAGACTATCCTCCCATGCAGAGCTAAATGAGACTTGCTATTTGGAAGCCATTGCAGCTAAAGTAGAATGAAGGGCAGCTGGATGTTACTTTGAAACTGGGACTCTGTCACTATGCCAGTGCATTCATTTTAGCATTATTTCATTGTTTTGTTAATCTAATGCAAGCCTGAAAGTCTCTCATCAAGTTAAAAGGCATGATTGGCTGATGGATTTTGGTAGATATCACACTAACAGCTAATTGTTATTATTAAAGACCCATGGCATTCTTCATCATCAAGGGATATTAAGCTGCGTCCTGAGTAGATTCTTACTTCAATGTTGTTGTCCCTTTAGCCTGAGTGGTTAGCCAAAATCTGTGGCCTTGCTGAGTTGTGGACTTTAGAATGAGAAATCAGTAATATGAAATCAGATATATTCTCAAGATAATTGTATTTATTTACAGAAAATGTGCACAAAGTCCTCTTTCCCTAAGCACAGACAAAACAAACAAACAATAGCAGGCAGTTTCCTGGCTCAAGATCCAAGTCCACCTACCCTGCACAGTGAGTTCTGTATCTAGTAGGTCCTTTCTCTCTACTTCCTTTGAGGGACAACTCACAATTCCTCTTCTGGGCATTCTGATTCAAACAAACATTCATTCTACAACTGATATACTAGCCCCTCTCATTGCAATCAGGGAACACACTCAGTTCACAAGGCTTAGCTCTAACTTGCCAAGTGCCCGTGTGCTTTGGGTAGTAGGGCTATGCCCCCTTCTTCCCCCCCCCCTTTTCAGTATGTAAAGGGGTTTAATTGCTCCTTCTGTAGAACATGAAAATGTGCTGGGTAGACCCATTGGTTTTAAGAGGTGGGTGATCTGAGGTTCCCTTAATGGTAGCCTAACAATATTTACAGAAACACTTTTTAGCATATTTAACAGTATTTATATTCTGCTCATTTAAATCTCACCTGTAGATTCAAACAGAAAAAAGATTTTTTGTTCAGCACTGTAACCATTTGTATAGCATTTTTCTGTACAGCTTGTCTTCATAGAAAAACTGACCAGTATAGCTATAGTGGAATAAGCTATTCTGATATAGTAATTCCAGAATACTTTCCAGTGTGGACCATTGGGGTGGGACCCACAAAGGCAATCAGGCACCTAAGTCCTGTGTTTAGGCACTACAAAACTCCTGCTTGGCTGCTGCCTGAGCTTATAGGTTCCTAACATCACTCAATGCCTATTTTTTTTGTAGTAAAAGTTTTGTAGACTTCTATGTTTCTGCTTCTGACATTGCCGCCTCACGCTAAGAACCCAGGTAACTATCTCCAAATTAAACTCCAATACAATTATTGAACTGGGGGAAAGACAGATATTCTGCCATGTAAATCATGACTAATAGGTGTTCTCAAATACCACTCTAACTTCACAAAATGGGGGTCAGGTGAGATGGACCTTCCTTAGATCTTTAGTCTATAATCACTTTTATTTCAGAATAATGTGTCTACATGAGAAGCTACTCCAAATAACAATAGAAAAATAGCTTATTGTGCCATACCTTTGCCCATGCAGACAAGCCCTATTTCTATTAAAATACTGCTACATTTCATGCTGAAGTGGTTGCAATTCCATACAAGCCAAAAAGATCAGTGTAAATCTTATGCATCACTTACACTAGCAAAGAGCTTGGGATCCTTTGGGATAAAAATCTCTGTATCAATGTAAACTCTTCAGCACAAAGCATGCTCTACAGCAGGGGTGCCCAAACTTTTTTCAAAGAGGGCCAGATTTGATGAAGTGAACAAGTGTGAGGGCCGACCATTTTGCCTGACATTCTTTGAACCATTAAAATTAAATGCAAATTAACTATTTTATGCAAAGTTTATTGCAAACGGCATACTTTTCATTTCGTCACATGGATGACAAATCTAAACAGGTATTAAATCACTCTGCCTTTCATATCTGAAGGCCAGATGAAAAAAAAAAATCCAGGAAGCTGAAATATATGTCAGGAACATTGTAAAGTACATTACATATTATTGGTAATAAAGGTTGTCTGTCAACTTTTAAGTTCAAAAAATATGAACAGGAACATAACACCAAGTATACATGTTGTGTCCAAATATATTTATAACTGATTTAGACCAACTGACATTAACTGAGATTTTACAATGTATTCATCTCAATACATATGGATTCGTTGGGGGCCATAAAAGATAGATATTGCCAAATTACCTGTGTGGCCGTATTAAACCGGAACACGGGCCGCAATTGGCCCGCGAGCCGGACTTTGGACATGCCTGCTCTACAGTCATCATTCTCTGGTTAAAAATATTTTATTTGAAAATAGTTTTACCTAGTGTTTCCTTAGTTGTAGATATTTCCAAAGACTAGTTTATCACTAATTTAAAGAAGCTAGCTATTTCTATATACCCATTATACCATTTTACAGCATCCTAAAGATTACAAGAATATACTGCCTACAGGTGTATTTGCCAAACACCTCTTCTGTATTTACATAATGTTTTACATGTTTGTGTCTGCCATTTAACTACTAATGATATTGCATTTGCTTAGCATTTGTACAGCTCTTTTTTCTTCTTCAGACACTTTACATACGTTAACAAATGTAATCCCCTTAATCCCCTTAATTAACCATTTAAGAATTTCTTGCTGGTTCCACCCCACCAGAAATGACAAGGAGATAACTGAAAGAACTAGTGGCTAGCCCATTAACTTTCCCTCTTATGGAAATTCATCTAAACCAATCTCTAGGCTACTGTGGAAAAACCAATTTTAAGTAGGTGGTTTTGTTTTAAAGTAAGAGTACTATAAATGTGCAACTTATGACAAAAAAGATTTTAAAATATCTTTGCTATTGTCTGCAAAACAAGAGATTTGTAAAGTATTTACAACCATTGTGAAAGAGAAATAAAAAATAAATAAAAATAAATAAAATACAAGAAAAAGAAAAAAGCTTTAGTTGTTTTTGGAAACAGCCTATTTATTTAGGGCAGATATAGAACACCTATGATCTTAGCTATCCAACTGCTAAGGAAAATCAAGAAGCAAAAGAATCCAGAACAAATGTTGTTTTTTCCTTTATTCCATTTCAAGGAAGTATGAATGTATTTGTTCAAGGATTTATTCCTTTAACAAGTGCTCTTTTGGGGAATGGTTTATTGACATTATACTTTTTTATTTTAATCTGATTTGGTATCAGTGGATTTCTTCCCCTATGAGTCAACAGTGTGATGCTGTTGCAAAAAAAGAAAATATGATTCTAGGTTGTATCAACAGGTGTGTTGTAAGCAAAACTCGTGAAGTCATTCTGCCGCTCTACTCTGCACTAGTTAGGCCTCAGCTGGAGTACTGTGTCCAGTTCTGGGCACCGCATTTCAAGAAAGATGTGGAGAAATTGGAAAGGGTACAGAGAAGAGCGACAAGAATGATTAAAGGTTTAGAGAACATGACCTATGAAGCCAGGCTTCATGAACTGGGCTTGTTTAGTTTGGAAAAAAGAAGATTAAGGGGGGACATGATAGCGGTTTTCAAATATCTAAAAGGGTGTCACAAGGAGGAAGGAGAAAATTTGTTCCTCTTGGTTTCTGAGGACAGGACAAGGAGTAATGGGCTTAAAGTGCAGCAGGGGAGGTTTAGATTGGACATTAGGAAAAAATTCCTAACTGTCAGGGTGGTCAAATATTGGAATAAATTGCCAAGGTGAGGTGGTGGAATCTCCCTCTCTGGAGATATTTAAGAACAGGTTAGATAGACATCTGTCAGGGATGGTGTAGATGGAGCTTGATCCTGCCTTGAGGGCAGGGGGCTGGACTCGATGACCTCTCGAGGTCCCTTCCAGTCCTATTATTCTATGATTCTATGATTCTATGATTCTGCAAGAAGCTCCCTAATCAGGGTCCTGCATAAAAAAATGCCTAGCATCTGATAGTCTAAACTCGAGTGTCTCCATCTGCGTTATCCCCAAGAAGCACAGTTGAAATGGAAGGCCAATACTGAGTAGGACCAGTAACTTGAATTCCGTCCTGAAGCAAATGACTAGAGAATGGATTTTGTCAAGCACAGATATACTGGAATTGGGAAAAGTATAAAAAAGAGCAACAAAAATTAATAGGGACATGGAACAATTGCCCTCTGAGGAGAGGTTATTAAGACTGGGACTTTTCAGATTTGAAAATAGCTGATTAAGGGGGGAATATGATTCAGGTCTATAAAAACATGATTGGTGTGGAGAAAGTAAATAAGGAAGTTCTATTTATTCCTTTTCATAACACAAGAAGTAGGATACTGGGCTAGTTGGACCTTTGGTCGGACCCAGTATGACTATTCTTATAATTGAAACTGTGATTAATCATGACAACATTTTTAATCTAGTTAATTTGTTTTGTTTGCATTAACCGTGATTGACATCCCTACAAAATATCTGAATTTACTTCAAAATAACTGAAATCAGAATTTGATACAAATATTAAACTTTGATGAGGTGTCCACCCCACCCAGATTGGTAGAAGTTAAGATGGCCAGGCAGGAGGTGGAGCCTGTATTAAGCCCAGGTATTGTGAGCCATAAAGGGGACTGCTAGGAAACACTGTAGGAGGGCAGGCAGCAGCCACTGTCTAAGAAGAGGGAAGCAGGTTTGGAGTTGGTACACTAGGGCTATGTCCACACCTGCGGCTTCTTGAGCAAGAACATCTTGCACAAGAAAATGTCCACACTGCCATGTGTGCGCTGTGCTTTGACGCAAGAGCTCCCATGGCAGTGTGGACGCTCTCTTGCGCAAGAAAGCTCCGACGGCCATTTTAGCCATAGGGCTTTCTTGCTCAAGAAATCCCTGCCGGGCATCCACACTTGCAAGAGCTCCTGCGCAAGAGGGCTTACACCTGTTAAAAAAGAGCGTAGCTCTTGTGCAAGAAGCCCTCTCTTACCATGCCGTACTGTACATTTCCTTGCGCAACAGCGGGCGGGCACTGTAGACGCTCTGCAGATTCTTGTGCAAGAATGGCCCTAGGCTACGTCTAGATTGCATCCCTTTTTCGTAAAAGGGATGCAAATTAGATGTATCGCAATTGCTAATGAAGCGGGGATTTAAATCTCCCCCGCTTCATTAGCATAAAAATGGCTGCCGCTTTTTTTCGGCACGGAGCTTTGCCGGAAAAAAGCGCCAGTCTAGATGCGGATCTTTTGGAAAATAAAGCCTTTTCCGAAAGATCCCTTATTCCTTATTTTAAGAGCTCTGTGCCGAAAAAAAGCGGCAGTCATTTTTATGCTAATGAAGCGGGGGAGATTTAAATCCCCGCTTCATTAGCAATTGCGATACTTCTAATTTGCATCCCTTTTACGAAAAAGGGATGCAATCTAGATGTAGCCCTAGAGTGAAAAGGGGAACCAGATGTGGTAGGAAGCAATCTAGGGCTGGAGCAATCAGGGCTGAGAAAGGAAAGCACAGAACTGCTGAGCTGTGGGTCCCTGGACGGGAACACAGAAAAGAGGATGGGGCTGTTTTCCCCCTACTAGCCCTTGAAGCAGTGGTGCTATAGGGTGCAGTGAGAAAGAAGACTGCTAGGGAGAAGGGACTTTACTCCTCTGAAGGGAAGAACAGTGAGGGCTTGTCTACACTATAGAGAGGTTTGATGCTGCTGAGGTTCAAATTAGTGGGTCTAGTAAGAGGGTGCTCCCATTGGCACCAGTAGTCCTGCTCCTCACAAGGAGTAGGGGATGTCGACGGGAGTATGAGCTCACATTGACCTCCTGCTGTGTGAACAGCACCAAAACACGATTTAAGACACTTCAGCTCCAGATACATAATTAATGTAGCTGGAGTTGAGTATCTTAAATTGACTTTCCCTTTAGTGTAGACCAGGCCTGAGTGACCTGGCTGCAGGGCTGAGTTGTGAAAAGGATATTGCAGATCATGAGAGAAAAAAGTAGCTATAGACTGGAGAGAGAGAGAGAACAATGGTGTGCAAGCTGTTGAATGGGGTGTTGATCTCACCCCATTCCACAGCTAGCTAAAATCTAGGCCTCCACATCCTCCTTAAAGATTTGTGTTTAATGAATAAAGTGAAGATTGTTATAGGAAAGTGTGGTGTCATGCAGCTGAAAAATAAATGGTTTCCTAAATAATATAATGTTAACCACAGTTATACATCTTAAAAGTGAAAATAAGATAGAGATGATTTTACTGACAATGGAGTTTATCATTAAAGTCAGTGACTTTAGTGAAATTGTGATTTGGCTCCAAAAGGACAAGTTTCTTTTCAGGGAGAGTGTTTTTTCTTTAAGACAAAATTATTTAAATTGCATCAGTCTAACTCCTGTCTGATCATCTGGTATTCTGTGAAACCTTTTGAACTAGGTAACACAGAAATGTAACTGCAGCATTCCAGTTGCTTGTAAATAAATCTCGCGTTCATTATTTAATCTTTCTAGGCTTCTGAAGGTAGATTAAGGAGTGCCAATTCTCAGGGGGCTACCAGCATTGATAGTGAGACATGGGATATGAACAGTGAAGGGTCACTCTGAGGACAAAAACAATAAACACATTGGAACCAGCATTATAACTGTGATTCTCATGGATTAAACTTCAAATGAGTCCTTCCGTTCCATTCAATTATTGTTCACTGCAAATGGCTACAGCCTGTTCTCATGTCTGAAACAGGACACGATCTCATTTTTTGGGAGAACGCTCAGTAATTTATAGTTGGGAGTCCATAATGAGGGAAGCAGCACAACACTAGAAAGGAAGAAGCTTGAATTGGTTTAGAATCAGTAACATTTCTGAGATACTTGTAAATAATTCAGCCAGATAATGAGAAAATAGCACCAAATCTGTGAGAAGGGGGAGGTCAATGTTAGTAAACAGGAAAAAAAAAAGCTTCAGGGGGTAGCCGAGTTAGACTGTACAGGATAAACTTAAAAAACAACAAAAGGTTGGGTGGCACGTTATAGACTAACAGAACATGTAGGTGGTATCATGAACTTTTGTGGGCACAGCCCACTTCTTCAATAAAAAATTTCAATAGTTTATGAAATGTGTGCTGCAGATGATGCTGTGTCTACATGTTTACATATACTAATGCTCTGTACCAAATTAAATTCAATATATATGGCATGTATGAATTTCAGTGTAATTACAAGTATTATAAGGGTAGCCTCGTTAGTCTGTATCTGCAAAAACAACGCAAAGTCCTGTTGCACCTTAAAGACTAACCTGTTTATTTGGGCATAAACTTTTGTGGGCAAAGATGCACTTAGCCAGACTCCTCAGTGTTATTGCAATAATGGAGAGAACTGTAGGACTAAAGGCTAATTTATACAGGCAGTCCCCGGGTTACATGGATCCGACTTACATCGGATCCCTACTTACAAACAGGGTGAGGCAACCCCGCACTAGCTGCTTCCCCCAGCAAACCAGGGAGACGCGAAGCTAGCGCCCCCCCCCCTCCAGCAGACCATGGAGACACGGAGAAGCTTTTCTCAGCAGACACCTCAGCTTGAGAATAAAGGACTGAGGGAAGTGAGTTGTGGGAGAATAAAACTGAGCTCTGGAGAAATGTTTGGCTAGAGTTTCCCCTACAATATGTACCAGTTCCGACTTACATACAAATTCAACTTAAGAACAAACCTACAGTCCCTATCTTGTACGTAACCCGGGGACTGCCTGTACTTTCATTTTAAATTACAG
This sequence comes from Pelodiscus sinensis, assembly GCF_049634645.1. NCBI lineage: Eukaryota > Metazoa > Chordata > Testudines > Trionychidae > Pelodiscus > Pelodiscus sinensis. The sequence continues at coordinate 106,116,651 of NC_134716.1, read as the reverse complement.
ATTACATTTCCCCCTACCTCATGGCCACTTAGCACTGCCAGAGTGGTGTGAAGTGATCTTAGTGCATATCTATACTTACTGGAAGATCAATGCTCCGGAGGTCAATATTCTAGTGTTTGATTTGGCGGATCTAGTTCTGTAAATTGAACACTGAGGGCAGCTCCCACTGGTATCTGATACTCCCTTTGCAAGGAGTAAGGGAAGTCCCGTCAGCCTGCTGCAGTGTGGATGCTGCCATGGCTCACCTTACGGTAAGCTGATTCCAGCTATGCATTTTGTGTACCTGGAGTTGTGTACCTTAAGCCAACCTTCCAGGCCCAGTGTAGACCTTGCGTTAGTGTAAATGAGAATCAGGACCCAAGTAGGCCATTAGAAGACCCTATTTTCAGTTGCTTACAACTTTGCAAACTCTAGCCCTTTGAGCTGGAATGTTCCTCAGCCTCAGACTGAATATTCTTGAAAATTTAAGCCAAAACAATTCAGTTGTTTCTGACAGCAAGGCACAGGTCATGTCTGTCAGATTGGGGCCGCAGGCAAGATAAGCAGTGGAACATCTAGTTTGTGAATTACAACAGGGCTTAGGTGTGAGTTAGATGCCAAACAGCTTGTCAGTATCATGATTTAGGTGGCTGTGCATACACCCATACTCCTGGCAAAAACACAGGCACCTAAATGACTTTACGAGACTGGAAATATGGCAAAATATTTAATGGTGAGAATAATTACACCAGTGGAACAATTTACCAAGGATCATGGTGGATTCTTCACCACTGACAATTTTTAAATCAAAATTGGAAGTTTTTAAAGAAAATATGTCCCAGGAATTATGTAGGGGAAGTTATATGGCCTGTACTGTATTATACAGGAAGTCAGAATAAATGATCACAATGGTTCCTTCTAAGAACATAAGAATGGCCAAAGGTCCATCTAGCCCAGTATCCTGTCTGCCGCCAGTGGCCAGAGCCAGGTGTCCTAGAGGGAATGAACGGAAAGTGATTAATCCACTGTCACCTATTCCCATCTTCTGACAAACAGAGGCTCAGGACACCATTCCTGCCCATCCTGACTAATAGCCATTGATGGACCTATCCTGCACAAATTTACCTAGCTCTTTTTGAACCCTTTATTGTCTTGGCCATCACAACATCCTCTGGCAAGGAATTACACAGTTTGGTTGCGTGTTGTGTGAAGAAATACTTCTTTTTGTTTGTTTTAAAACTGCTGCCTATTCATTTTATTTGGTGACCCCTAATTCTTGTGTTATGAAAAGCAGTAAATATCACTTCCTTATTTACTTTCTACACATCAATCATGTATTTATAAACCTGAATCATATCCCCCCTTAATCATTTATTTTCAAATCTAAAAAGTCCTAGTCTTAATAATCTCTCCTCATATGGAAGCTGTGCAATATCTCTATTAATTTCTTTGCACTTTTTGTACTAGTCTCAATTCTTTTTGATTAAGGGGTGATTACATATGCACGCAGTACTAAAGGTGTGGGTGTATCATGGATTTATACAGAGTCATTATGATATTTTCTTCCTATTACCTAACCCTTTTTTAATGATTCCCAACATTGTGTTTGCTTGACTATTGCTGCACATTCAGTTGATGTTTTCAGAGAACTATACACAAGGACTCCCTGCAAGATCTCTAAATTACCTGGTGCCACCCAAGACACCATCATTTTATATATATCGTTCAGATTATGTTTTCCGATATGCATTACTTGATAGTTATCAACATTACATTTCATTGGCCATTTTGTTGCCCATTTTGTTGAGAGATCCTTTTGTAGATCTTCACGTTCTCCCAAGGACTTAACTATTTTGAGTAATTTTATATCATCTGCAAATTTTGCCACCTCACCATTTACTCCATTTTCTGTACCATTTATAAACATTTCGAATAGGACTGGTCCCAGTACAAACCACTGGGAAACTTCTCTCCATTCTGATAACTGATTATTTATTCCTAGTCTTTATTTTGTTAATTTTATTTGTGCTGAGCTTGTTTGTTTGAAGAACCGTGTGCTCATAAACTAAATAGTATCAAGTAACCAGGAGCAGATGGCATTCACGCAACAGCTCTGAAAGATACAAAACTACTGTAAACTATCCCTTAACTCATCTTCTGTACCAAATGACTAGAAGATAGCTAATTTGATGCCAGTCTTTATAAAGTCTAACATGAGTTCTGGGCAAATTAGTTGAAACTTAATTTAAAGAACAGAAAAGTTTAACAAATTAGTTTAAAGAACAGAATTCTGAGACACATAGATGAACACAAATTGTTGGGAAAAGTCAACATAGTTTCTCTAAAGAGAAATCACACCTTACTAATCTAATAGAGTTCTTTGAGGATGGGAACAAGCATGTGGACAAGGGGGATTCAGTGGCTATAATGTACTTAAATTTCCAGAAAGCCTTTGACAAGGTCCTTCAGCAAAGGCTCTTAAGTAAAGTAAGATGTCATGAGATAAGAGGGAAGGTCCTCTCATGGATTGATAACTGGTTAAAAGATAGGCAACAATGGGTAGGAATAAATAGTTAGTTTTCAGAATAGAGAGTGGTAACTTGTAGTGTCCCACAGGGGTCTATACTGAGACCAATCCAATTCAACATATTCATAAGTGATCTAGAGAAAAGGGTCGACAATACAGTGGCAAAATTTACAGATGATACTAAACTGCTCAAGATAGTTAAGACCAAAGCAGATTGTGAAGAGGTACAAAAGGCTCTCACAAAACTAGATGACTGGTCAACAAAATAGCAAATGAATTTTAATGTTGATGAATGCAAAGTAACCCATATTGGAAAACTATATGTACAAAATGATGGGGACTAAATTAGCTATTATCACTCAAGAAAGAGATCTTGAAGTCATTGCAGATAGTTCTCTGAAAACATCCACACAATGTGCAGTATCAATCCAAAAAGCAAATGGAATAGTTAGGAATAGTTCAAAAGGGATACAGAGTAAGACAGGGAATGTCTTATTGCCTCTGTATAAATCCATGGTAAGCTTGAACACTGCATACAGATGGGGCCACCTCATCTCAGAAGATATCTTGGCATTGGAAAACATTCAAAAAGGGCAACAAAAATTATTAGAGATTTGAAACTGTTGCTACATGAAGAGAGATTAAAAAGACTGAGACTTTACCACTTAGGAAAGAGGAGACTAAGGAAGGGATATGATAGACATCTTTAAAGTCATGATAGACATTCAGTAAGTGAATAAGTAAAAGTTATTTACTTGTTCCCATAAGAACTAGGAGTCACCAAATGAAATGAATAGGTAGCAGTTTTAAAACAAACAAACAAACAAACAAACAAACAGAGTATTTCTTCATGCAATGCACAGACAACCTGAGGAACTCTTTGCCAGAGGATGTTGTGAATACCAGGACTTTAACAGGGTTCAAAAAAGAACTAGAAAAAGTCATGGAACATAAGTCAATCAATGGTTATTGATGGCCAGGATGCATAGGTATGGTGTCCTTAACCTCTGTTTGTCAGAGGCTGGAAATGGGTGACAGGGGAGGGATTACTTGATGATTACCTGTTCTGTTCATTCCCTTTGAGGCACTTGGCATTGGCCACAGTCAGAAGACAGAATACTGGGCTAGATGGACCTTTGGTCTAACCCAGTATGGCTGTACTAATGTTCTTATTTTCTTATCTCTTTTAACCAGTTACCAATCTATGAGAGGACCTTTCCTCTTATCCAAATGACAGCTTACTTTGCTAAGAGCCTTTGGTGAGAGACCTTCTAAGGTTCTCTGAAATTCTAACTACACAGCATCCCCCTTGACCACATGCTTGTTGACTCCTTCAAAGAATTCTAATAGATTGATAAGTCATGATTTCCCTGTACAAAAGCCAAGTTGACTCTTCTCTGAAAAATTAGGTTCATTTATATGTCTGACAAAATTATTCTTTACTCACTGTTTTGTTCAGATTGCCTGATATTGAAGTCAGGTTTCCTGTCTTGTAATTTTCAGGATTAGCCTTTTTTAAAAATTCATGTCATTAGTTACGTTCCAGTCACTGGGTAAAGAAAATTATTTAAATGATAGGTTACAGACTACAGTTAACAGACTACAGTTAAAAAGGCAAAGGCACAGAATGAGCTCAAACTAGCTATGGGAATAAAGGGAAACAAGAAGACTTTTTATAAATACATTAGAAGCAAGAGGAAGACCAAGGAGAGGATAGGTCCACTGGTCAGTGAGGAGGGAGAAACAGTAACAGGAAACTTGGAAATGGCAGAGATGCTCAATGACTTCTTTGTTTCAGTCTTCACCGAGAAGTCTGTAGGAATGACTAACATAGTGAATGCTAGTGGGAAGGGGGTAGTTTTAGAAGGTAAAAGAAAAAAAGAACAAGTTAAAAATCAGCTAGAAAAGTTAGATGCCTGCAAGTCACCAGGGTCTGATGAAATGCATCCTAGAATACTCAAGGAGCTGATAGAGGAGGTATCTGAGCCTCTAGCGATCATCTTTGAAAAATCGTGGGAGACAGGAGAGATTCCAGAGGACTGGAAAAGGGCAAACATAGTGCCCATCTATAAAAAGGGAAATAAGAACAACCCAGGAAACTACAGACCGGTTATTTTAACTTCAGTGCCAGGGAAGATAATGGAACAAGTAATTAAGGAAATCATCTATAAACACTTGGAAAGTGGCAAGGTGATAGGGAACAGCCAGCATGGATTTGTAAAGAACAAATCATGTCAAACCAATCTGATAGCTTTCTTTAATAGGATAACAAGTCTTGTGGATAAGGGAGAAGCGATGGATGTGGTATACCTAGACTTTAGTAAGGAGTTTGATACGGTCTCGTATGATATTCTTATCAATAAACTAGGCAAATGTAACTTAGATGGGGCTACTATAAGGTGGGTGCATAACTGGCTTGATAACCATACTCAGAGAGTAGTTATTAATGGTTCACAATCCTGCTGGAAAGGCATAACAAGTGGGGTTCTGCAGGGGTCTGTCTTGGGACCAGCTCTGTTCAATATCTTCATCAACGATTTAGATATTGGCATAAAAAGTATGCTTATTAAGTTTGCAGATGATACCAAGCTGGGAGGGGTTGCAACTAATCTGGAGGATAGGGTCATAATTCAAAATGACCTGGACTAATTGGAGAAATGGTCTGAGGTAAACAGGATGAAGTTGAATAAAGACAAATGCAAAGTGCTCCACTTAGGAAGGAACAATCAGTTTCATACATACAGAATAGGAAGCGACTGTCTGGGAAGGAGTACGGCAGAAAGAGATCCAGGGGTTATAGTGGACCACAAGCTGAATATGAGTCAGCAGTGTGATGCTGTTGCAAAAAAAGCAAACATGATTCTGGGATGCATTAACAGGTGTGTTGTGAGCAAAACACGAGAAGTCATTCTTCTGCTCTACTCTGCACTGGGTAGGCCTCAATTGGAGTATTGTGTTGAGTTCTGGGCACCGCATTTCAAGCAATTGGAGAGGGTCCAGAGAAGAGCAACGAGAATTATTAAAGGTCTAGAGAACATGACCTATGAAGGATGGCTGAAGGAATTGGGTTTGTTTAGTTTAGAAAAGAGAAGATTGAGGGGGGACATGGTAGCAGTTTTCAGATATCTTAAAGTGTGTCAAAAGGAGGAGGGAGAAAACTTGTTCATCTTGGCCTCTGGGGATAGAACAAGAAGCAATGGACTTAAACTGCAGCAAGGGAGGTTTAGGTTGGACATTAGGAAAAAGTTCCTAACTGTCAGGGTAGTCAAACACTGGAATAAATTGCCCAGGGAGGTTGTGAAATCTCCATCTGTGGAGATATTTAAGAGTAGGTTAGATAAATGTCTATCAAGGATGGTCTAGACAGTATTTGGTCCTGCCATGAGGGCAGGGGACTGGACTCGATGACCTCTCGAGGTCCCTTCCAATCCTAGTATTCTATGATTCTATGATTCTGCAACTTAACTTCAGAACTCTTGGATGAATACCATCTGATCTGGGTAACTGATTACTCTTTAATTTCTCAAATTGTTACAAAGCCTGCTGTTATGACACCTCAGTTTGGGACAGTTCCCCAGATGTGTCACCTAAAAAAATGGCTCAAATTTGCAAACTTATTTCACATTCTCAGCTATGAAGACCAAAGGAAAGAATTCAGTTAGTTTCTTCACAATGGTCTTCTCATTCTTGAATGCTCTAAAATTATCTGTAGTCACACTGTGCATGGATAACTGGTAGATTTTGGAAGATATATTGTATTGCAACGTAGCTTAATGTTTTATCTATTGTCTAGAATATATGCAACTTCCAGTCCTGTAGAAATAATGGGAAATAACCAAAGAGTCCTGCACTAGTACAGAAGTACCCGTCTTTGTCTTACATCACTGGTGTGAAACTTCTATAATTTATTTGAATAGTGTATTTGAATTGCTTCTATTGCTACCATTTGCTGCATCCACAGGAGTCAACAGCTCAGTTCCCATGGTGCTGTGTACTTTCTTAAAAAGGTTGCATACATACAGTACTACATGTTTCTGTGGTTGCTAAGGTAATGAAAGTACTTGGTTTTTTACAAAACAGTTGAGACTGAAAAATAGGGAGATACAGCATAGAGCAAAAGCTGCAGAATAAGGACTGTATTAGATTTTTCCTTTTAAAATAAGTAGGAACATTTTGTAATTGATTTTTCATTTGATGTGCTTATTTTCTGTTCAAATATTATTGACTTCTATAAGCACAGGTGCAAATAGATGATAGAGAGCCTATGTACTATACAGAACACCTTTTTCTGTGTTCCACTAGTGTAATTAAATATAAAACAAATCAGTGGCATATAAAAGCAAATGCAATATTGTATTTTTCATTAGGTTATGTCATGCATCAGATTGGATATTCCCTCCATTCTCATTTATCCCTGTGTTACTGTTTTATTGAACAACAGTATGCTTTGGCCTGTACAAGAGAAAGACAAAAGTGCAAGCACTGCATCAATGAGCTAACAACTTGTCACCCTAATGCTCCCTCTGCTCTCCTGAGAGGTGGGGAGCATAACAGTTCTATAACTGCAATGTCACTTACAGAGAGTAAAACCTATATAGAAGAGTGAGAGGACAAAGGTCCATAAAAGTTATGATATATCAACAGTTACAAGTGTTAATAATGGTGAGCACCTATTGTCTGACAATAAATAAATGAGAAATTCTTTGGATAAAGTTGCAAAGAATGAAAAGCAAAGCAGAAAGAATTGTGCGCATCTCCTACAGACAACAAGGAAAGAAGAGAATATAAATGAAAGTTTAGTGAGTCAACTTCCAGGGTACTCTGAGTTAAAAGATACTGTAGTTATTGGTAATTGAATTATTTACATATATATTTGATAATAAATCTAAGCAAGGGCTGAACTACTGCTTGCAATCAGCCAGCTAAAAAAAGAGAGCAGCCCTGGGTATGGATATGCTCACTCAAATTGTTTAGCCCTGCAAGATAATTAACTGTTGATATGAAAATACAGCTCATGCTGGGATGGGAAAGGAATCCGGTGTGTGGTTATGTAAATCCAATTCAGTCAGGGCTGATGGCGGATCGGTTGTTAGAATGGAATGTGATGTACTGTAACTAATTTGTGCTGTTGTGGGGTCACAAATTATGCTAAATGTGGGAACTGTAAAATATGACATCAGTGCTTGAAGGAGAGACACCATCATTGTAAGGGGTCTCAGATGAACAAGCCTCTCCCTTCCAGGGTTGAGTGAACTGAGTTGGGGGGAAAGGGCTTGAGCCAGCCTGCTTCATGCCTGCCAGGTGTGAGCTGTGTTCAACCTGCCTCTTCCCTCTCCCCCCCTTGTTCTAAGGATAAACCTAAAGCAGACTCCATCAGGAGTCTTTTTGCTATTCCAGTGTAAACTGGAATCTTTTGCCAACGTAGGTGGTTGCTAAAGAGTTGAAATCACTGAGGGTATGTCTACACTACCCCGCTAGTTCGAACTAGCGGGGTAATGTAGGCATACCGCACTTGCAAATGAAGCCCGGGATTTGAATTTCCCGGGCTTCATTTGCATAAGCGGGGAGCCGCCATTTTTAAAACCCCGTTGATTCGAACCCCGTGCAGCGCGGCTACACGGGGCACGAACTAGGTAGTTCGAACTAGGAAGTCTAGTTCAAACTACCTAGTTTGTGCCCCGTGTAGCCGCACTGCACGGGGTTCGAACCAGCGGGGTTTTAAAAATGGCGGCTCCCCGCTTATGCAAATGAAGCCCGGGAAATTCAAATCCCGGGCTTCATTTGCAAGTGCGGTATGCCTACATTACCCTCCTAGTTCGAACTAGGAGGGTAGTGTAGACATACCCTAAGAGCTGAAGTCACTGGTTTGGCCCGGAGCCAGACCCATTGTGGCCAGCAGAATGGCTGGTGGGAACAACAAGTGAGTGGCTGGTAGGAGCAGCGGCAGGTGGTCAGCAGAACTACCGGTGGCCAGCCGGTAGGGGAAGTGGCAGGCGGCCAGCCAGCAGGGGCAGCACACAGATGGCATCACATCAGGCTCTGTGAGGGGAAGTCATCAGGGTGATGTGTCTGGGTCTGCACTGTCTGGACAGAGCTGTAAGTGAGGTGTTTGAAGTGGGGTACAGAGAAAGTTTGGATATGTGAATGGGACCCTTACATTGATGGACTGGTGAACCTGAGAGGCAAGGGACATTGCTCAATCCATTTCATCTGGGATGGTTACTCACAGGTTGGTTATTAACTCTGATTATGGTATTTTCCCAAGCTAATGCCATGTGACATCTCTCTCTCTCTTTCATTAAAAAAGAGGGCAAAAGGGGCAGCAATGTTAAAGCGCTGCCATGGCAGCACGGCCAGGTCCTACCTACAGGGTCACCAACAGGAAAAGACCAAAAGGAATACTTCCCCAGGGCCTGTCAATTGAAAAGAGGCTGGAGATCCTGGTTGCCATGGCAGTGGCTGGGAGCCCCAGGCCCTTCAAGTTTCTGCCAAAGCCTTGGTGCTGTTGAAGCCTCAGAGCTCTGGGCTGCTAGTCATGAAGGACTGGTGGAAGGGGAGTGTCTGTCCCCACCCTCCACCCATCCATCCAGTGCCCCACCCTTTCCATGGGCCCAGAGCAGCCCTCCTGCCAAAGACACTGGGCCCAGTACAGGGTGCACTGGTAAATCCTGGCATCTACTTTCATCTCTGCTCTAGTCATTCTTTTCTAAATTAAATTGTCCCAGTCTTTTGAATTTCTCATATGAAAGCTATTTCCTAACCCTAATAATTTTTGTTGCCCATTTCTTTTTCCAATTCTAATACAATGTTATGAGATGGGGTAACCACAATTACAAACAGTATTCAAGGTGTGAGCGTGCTATTGGTTTATAGAGTAGCATTCTGATATTTTCTGTCTTATTATCTAGCCTTTTCCTAATGATCCATAACACTTGGTTAGCTTTTTTAAATACTGCTGCACACCGAGCAGGTGTTTTTTGAGAGGTATCTATAGTGATTCCACTATCTCTTGGATGTTAACAGCTAATTTGGAGCCCATCATTTTGTATGCATAGTTGGGATTATGTTTTCCCATATACATTATGTGAAGGCACTTGGGGCACTTGGAAGAGAGGAAAGTGATTAGGAATAGTCAGCATGGATTCACAAAGGGAAAGTCCTGCCTGACCAATCTAATTAGCTTCTATGATGAGGTAACTGGCTCTGTGGACATGGGAAAGTCAGTGGATGTGATATACCTTGACTTTAGCAAGGCTTTTGATACTGTCTACCACAATATTATTGCCAGAGAGTTAAGGGAATGTGGATTGGATAAATGGACGGTAAGATGGATAGAAAGATGGCTAGAAGGCCGGGCCCAGCGGGTAGTGATCAATGGCTCAATGTCAGGATGGTGGTCCGTTTCTAGCAGAGTGCCACAAGGTTCGGTTCTAGGACCAGTTTTGTTCAATATCTTTATTAATGACCTGGATGAGGGGATGGATTGCACCCTCAGCAAGTTTGCGGATGACACTAAGCTAGAGGGAGAGGTAGATATGCTTGAGGGCAGAGGTAGGGTCCAGAGTGACTTAGACAAATTGGAGGATTGGGCCACAAGAAATCTGATGAGGTTCAACAAGGACAAGTGCAGAGTCCTGCACTTGGGACAGAAGAATCCCAAGGATTATTACAGGCTGGGGACCAACCAGCGAAGTAATAGTTCTGCAGAAAAGGACCCGGGGGTTACAGTGGATAAGAAGCTGGAGCTGAGTCAACAGTGTGCCCTTGTAGCCAAGAAGGCTAAGGGCATATTAGGTTGCATTAAGAGGAGCATTGCCAGCAGATCCAGAGATGTCATTATTCCCCTTTATTCAGCTCTGGTGAGGCCACATCTGAAGTATTGTGTCCAGTTCTGGACCCCTCACTACAAAAAGGATGTGGACGCATTGGAGAGGGTCCAGAAGAGGGCAACCAAAATGATTAGGGGGCTGGAGCATATGGCTTAGGAGGAGAGGCTGAGGGAGTTGGGTCTGTTTAGTCTGCAGAAGCGAAGAGTGAGGGGGGATTTGATAGCAGCTTTCAACTTCCTGAAGGGAGGTTCCAAAGAGGATGGAGAAAGGCTTTTCTCAGTAGTGACAGATGGCAGAACAAGGAGCAATAGTCTCAAGTTGTGGTGGGAGAGGTCCAGGTTGGATATTAGGAAAAACTATTTCACTTGGAGGGTAGTGAAGCACTGGAATATGTTACCTAGAGAAGTAGTGGAGTCTCCGTCCCTAGAGGTGTTTAAGTCTTGGCTTAACAAAGCCCTGGCTGGGTTGATTTAGTTGGAATTGGTCCTGCCTAGAGCAGGGGGCTGGACTTGATGACCTTCTGAGGTCTCTTCCAGCTCTATGATGCTAAGGGGTCCGTCCCACTTCCCCTGTGGGTCCCCCCTCTGCCTTCCTTCTTTAGTACATATTGCCCCACCGCAATCCCTCGGCAAGGTAGTCGCGGCTTTCCTTTTTCTGCTTTTGCCCCGAGTGGAGGTTGAGAGGGGCCTGGGCCCATCCTCTCTCTAGGCCCCAGCGCAGTGCCCTAAGGTGGGCGTGTCCTACCTGTCCACCACCCACCTGGCTGACGGGGCTAACCGCTGCAACGCGCCAGCCCGCAAGCGGAGCTTCAGCCGCCCACCCTGGGCTACTTCCTCAACCCCTGTTCTCCTCTGGCTTTCCTTCAGCCTTCCCCTCTCTGCCTCCAACTCCCTTCCCTTTTGGTCCTCTCTTCCTCCCACCTTGTACCATCCATTCTCCGCTTTTTAATGTCCGCTGCACCCTCTCCTGCGCCTGAGTTGGCGTCAGGCGTTTCCTTTCCTTCCTCGTTCCCGCTGACCTGTACCAGTCCATTTTCTCTTGCACACACGTCGGCGCCTGGCCCTTCGTTGCCCAAGATGCTTGCGCGGATGTCTGACGGGCCACCGCTCTCCGGCCCTGCCTCCGCCGCCAGCTTTTTCCCAATGTGGGATCGGGCAGAGGCGGCCTGCCCCTGTCCTTATTCGGTCCCTGTCTTGGAGGCGTGTGGGGTTCCAGGATCCCATCACATATTACTTTGCATTTATCAACACTGAGTTTCATTTGCCATTTTGTTGTCCAGTCACCCAGTTTTGTGGGATTGATTTGTAACTTTGCAGTCAGCTTTGGACTTAACGATCTTGAATAAGTGCATCATCTGCAAACTTTGCCACCTCACAGTTTATCTCTTTTTCTAGATCATTTACCAATATGCTGAACAGAACTAATCCCAGTAAAGACCCTTGAGGGACCCTGCTATTTATATCTTTCCACTTTGCAAACTGACCATTTATTCGTACCCTTTGGTGCCCCTCTTTAATTCGTTACTGACTCATGAGAGGACATTATCACATGACAGCTTACTTTGTTAAAGAGCCTTTTGTGAAGGACCATGTCAAAGGTTTTTTGCCTTATAACTTCTTGTAATAATAATCAATTATATTAGCATTGAAACAGTTTTTCAAAGATCACGTGGACTGTGCTAAAGCCCAGGATGTTAACTATGTTAGTATAATAGTGTAATGTTATGTACCATAAATGCTGGCACATATAAGTGGTTTGTAATGTGACTATACCTGGAAGACTGCATCTCTTCTAACATGATACTGGCACAGTTGTGATCAGTTAAGGCACTCAGGCTAACAGATCTCCACTCACCCTCAGTTTAAAAGGAAGACAGCAGGTAGCATGACATTTTCCATACAGGGTCTTAGATTCTGGAAATAGCTCGCCATTTTGGTCAAGCACAACCTGTTTTATTAAGGATTATGGCACTTTCCCCCCTACAATTTCTCTGAACGTGTATGTACTCATGTAATTACAGGCTGTCCTATAATGTGTAAGGAAGCAGAATTTAATGCTGGAAATGGAACCATAATGTTGGTGTTTCTTTACTTCTTACTATTTAACCTGGCATAGGCACACCAGGGGCGAGGGGTGGGAGGAGATTAAAAGGTGCAATTGCCTGGGGGACTAGTGATTTAAGTAGCAGCGGTGGCAGACAGAGTCCCAGGCCCTTTAAATCACTGCCAGAGCCTGATTCTGAGGGCCGGGAGGTAGGCAGGACATGCTGCAGTCCAGTTGGCACTGAAGGCTGGTTTCCCCCCACCCTGTTCCTTCTGCTTGAGGCCCTATCCCTTCTGGGTGCACAGATCTGGGTCCCCCATACCTTGCCCATGGGATCACATTGGCTATTGGCCCCTTTAATCTGACATTAAATTGTTTTTCTTAGTTTGGAATTCAAATATTTTTTGCACATGCAAAATACAAAAGTGTCCATTTGGAGCTCTGTGAGTTTGTGTGTAGACTTTATACTGACAAATTATTTTAGAATAGAATTCTAGATTTTAAAGAAATACCTGTTTGAAATGTTTGATGATCTTTAAAATGCAGAAGATTGCAACTGGTTTTTAAACTTTAAGGTGGAGCCAAGGCCAAAGCAGTTAAAATATTTATTTCCTCCTTATTGTCCTTTGACTGGCCCTGAGCCTGGTGAAAGTGAGGAGAAACCACAACAGTAATATAGTTATGTGTTGACTTTGAGGGACCCCATCCCTTCCCCCTGGCAGCTTTAATCCAAGATCACTTACACTCTCCATCAATCATCCTAAGGTGAGGATCACCATCTAAGGTGAGGATTGTTTTGATAATTTTCCATTTAATCATATTAATGGCTTAGGATCAGGTGCTAAGGAATTCAAAATGAATAAAACAATCTGCAGAATTAGATGTGATGGCTATGGATGTTTTTTTAAAGGAATTTTTAGCAGTGAGCACTTGTTTGTTGTTGTTGTTGCCTTATATCATGTTGCTTCTTAACTTTTAAAGAAATATTTCTTGGCCTTCTCTGACTCGGACTCAGCACTACAAAATCCTATCTTCTTCCCTATTAGTATATCCTTTCAATTTATTGCTTTTTTGCACTAAATGTTTTTAAAATTACCATCTGTTTCTTTGAATGTTCTGTTTTCTTTGTTATTTTTGAGTGTCATCAATTAAAGCTTGTCAACCCCATGTACTGTACATTGATCAAATAGAATGGGGGAAGAATGCTTATGTGGTTAAGGCACAGAACTGTGAATCAGGAGACTTGACCTTGGGTAAATCACTCAAGCTGAAATTTTCAAGTGTCCTTAGCTAATACAAGTTTGTGATTTGCACACACACTTTGAAAATTGGCATCCTATTAAAAATGGCCACTGCATGTCATGTTCCTGTAGTCAGCAGATGTTCTGCAGTAGGAATACATGCATCTTATCTGCTGATTAATTTCCTAATGGTTTATCTTAAAATTGTGAAATTCCATAATTTCAGCACACACATCTCCATAATATTACTCTGCTATCAACAGCAAACAAACAAACAAACATTGATTTTTCTGGTAATGTGTTATAAAGCTAATAGTATCATGCTTCTTATTTAACACATCTATATTTGTTAAAACATATATGTCAAAATATTAATATCACAATAAAATGTATTAAAGATGAGGCTGAGTTAGAGTGGCAGTTTTCAAATAGACATGATTGAATAATAATTTCAAGTAAGTGATTTGATTAATTCCATTTTTATTTTTGAAACTGATATATCTTCCTTGTTTACTAAATTCATATATGTGTATTAATTATTCACCATATTAACAAATGTGGAGAAATATGTGGTACTAAGCAAAGAATGAATTATTTTTAATAGGTTATGTTACTGTAAGGTATACAAAAATCTTGTGTTGAAAGACACAAAATAGTTGGTAATAAATTGTGATTCTTGTCTCAGAAAGATTAACAGGGAAAACTCTAAAGACTAAAATTCAAAGGCAGGCTCTGTACTTCCTGTCTTTTAGATCTTCTAACATGTAAATCGACCGTTACAAACAGGATTAACTATTAGAATTGTACGAGTGAACTCCAACATTCAACCCTGTTCTTTATCCTCAGCAAGAGGAGACCAGGTGTCCAGAATCCTAATGCCCTTCTTTTCAGTTTAGGTTTATATGATCTGCATACTAAGCACAAGTCACCATTGTTTTCTAACTTTAATTTATCGGTGGCCTTAAGAACTGGCTATTTTACTGCTAATTGTACTTTAAATTGTTAGCACAAAGCCTAACAGTAATTGGGACTCTAAACACGCACTTTCATGAAGTACAGTTATTTAAAAAGACTTAAGTTACTTTAATTTTATTTTGCTTTTCAACATTTATTTTATCCTTAGGGTGTTGGATTTACACTGAGAACATTTCATTTATGAAAAAGGCAACAATTGTGTCTTACACAATTATTTTACGATGTTTTAATGATCTTAATAGTTTAAATTATTTTTTCTGAATAAAGTTTCAGAGGCTAAATTAGAATTGGGCTAGAGATGTGAGAAAATAGATTCCAAAACTGACAGTGTTTGTACCAAAGGCACGACATTTTTTCTGTGCGTTTAAAGAAAGAATTCTCATCAAATTAAATATGCAAATCAAATCATTTATGAGGAGAGGTTAAAGTGACTGGGACTTTTCAGTTTAGAAAAGAGGAGACTGAGGGGGGATATTATAGAGGTCTATAAAATCATGAGTGGTGTGGAGAGGGCCGATAAAGAACAGTTATTTATTAGTTCCCTAAGTAGAAGACCTAGAGGACACTAAATGAAATTAATGGGTAGCAGGTTTAAAACTAATAAAAGAATGTTCTTCTTCACACAGCGTGTAGTCAACCTGTGGAACTCCTTGCCAGAGGAGGCTGTGAAGGCTAGGACTATAATAGAGTTTAAAGAGAAGCTAGATAATTTCATGGAGGTTAGGTCCATAAAAGGCTATTAGCCAGGGGATAAAATGGTGTCCTTGGCTTCTGTTTGTCAGAGGCTGGAGAGGGATGGCAGGAGACAAATCGCTTGATCATTGTCTTCGGTCCACCCTCTCTGGGGCACCTGGTGCTGGCCACTGTCGGCAGATAGGATACTGGGCTAGAAGGACCTTTGGTCTGACCCAGTACGGCTGTTCTTATGTTCTTATGTAACCATCATGAGGTATTTGAATATATCTTCCTATAAATAAAATGCACATTGATGTAATTGTTTTATTAGACAGACTTTCTGCCTTAAGCTGTGATCTCACTAGATAGCATATGCTAAGTAAGGAAAAGGTTAGTCACTACTTGCCACAGATTTGCCCCCAGTGAAAACTCAAGTGTGGATGGAAGTGATATTTATGATTCCATAGGCAGCTCTTTGAGTCATTACTGAACCAGTGTCCTCAGCATGGTGCATTTGTAAACAGTCCACATAACTTAGCAAGATGTTCTGGTCAAATACCATTTTGTATAATTATATTTTACCAACCTAAAATTCTCCATGTGGTTCAGTTGGAAAAGTATGGAAAGTATTCCACTCTCCATTAGAGTTACCAGGTGTCTGGTATTCTATCAGAACACATGGTGAAAAAAGCACTCTGGCAGCTCCGGTCAGCATTGCCAACCAGGCAATTAAAAATCTGGTTGATGATGAAGAGGGGCTAAAGCAGGCTGCCTGCCTGCAGGGGCCCTGTGCAGCTCCCAGAAGCAGCTGCATGTCCTTCTTCCAGCTCCTATGCAAAGGGGTGGCCAGGAGATTCAGTATCTACAGCTCCCATTGACTAGAAATTGCTGCCAGTGGGAGCTGTTGGAGTAATATCTGTGGGTGAAGCAGCGCAGAATGCCACCAGGCTTTGCCTCCACATAGGAACCAGAGGGGGACATGCTGCTGGCTCTGGAGCTGCTTGAGGTAAACACTACCCAGAGCCTGCATCTCTGAGCCCCACCTCCCCAGCACCTCCTGTCCCATCCCTAATCGCTCTTCCATTCTCCAAATTCCACAGTCCCATCCTGGAGCATCCTCCTGCACCCTAATATCCTCATTCCCAGCCTCATCCAAGAGACCACACCCCAAGCCAGAACCCCCACATCCCTCCCTGCACACTAGGCCCCCTGCTCCAGTGTTGAGGCTTCTCCTGCACTCCAAGTCTATCTCCCTCAGCCTCACCCCAGAGTCTGCACCCCCAGACAGAACTCTCACAGACCCAAATCACAATCTCCTGCCCCAACCTGGATTCCCCTCCTACAATCTAAACCCTTCATCTCTGGCCCCACCCTGGAACCCACACCGCAGCCCAAAACCTGTACCCCCTCACAACCTCTACAGTCCAACCCCCTGCTTCAGCCCCACCCATGGTTTGAACCCTTTGACTCCACTCACAGCTTAGATCCCCCTCCTATATCCCAAACTCTTCATCCCTGGCCCCACTCCAGAGTCTGTACCCTCCTCTTACATCCCAACCCAGTATCTCAGCTCAAAGCCCCCTCCCATACTCCAAACTCCTCATTTCTTGTCTTATCCTAAAGCCCTAATCCCCAGCCATGAGTGAGTGAGAAAGCATCAGGAGAGCAAGAGACAAGGGTGAGGATGAAATTAGTGAGATGTGGCCTCAGAGAAGGAGTGGGGCAGGGCTAGAGTAAGTGTTTGGTGTTATGCAAGTAGAAAGCTGGCAACACTAGAATTATAAGTATCAGAGGGGTAGCCGTGTTAGTGTACATTCTCCTGCACATCCACCAACGTAATATATGCCATCATGTGCCAACAATGCCCCACTGCTATATACATCGGCCAAACAGGACAGTCCCTACGTAAAAGAATCAATGGACACAAATCTGATATTAGGAATGGCAACATACAAAAACCTGTAGGGGAACACTTCAATCTTCCTGGACACACAATTGCAGATCTAAAAGTAGCCATCCTGCAGCAAAAAAACTTCAGGACCAGACTTCAAAGAGAAACTGCTGAGCTACAGTTCATCTTTAAGTTTGACACAATCAACTCTGGATTAAACAAAGACTGTGAATGGCTCGCTAACTACAAAAGCAGCTTCTGTTCTCTTGGAATTCACACCTCCAGATCAGCTGCTAGAAGTGGGCCTCATCCTCCTTGATTGGATCCACCTGGTCATCTCCAGCCTGATCCTGGCCTGCATATTTATTCCTGCCTCTGGAAATTTCCACTACATGCATCTGACGAAGTGGGTCTTTGCCCACGAAAGCTTATGCTCCTACACTTCAGTTAGTCTATAAGGTGCCACAGGACTCCTCGTCGCTTTTACTAGAATTATAGGTTCTGGCCTGTTGATATCTGCTGAATTTCCCTCAAGAAGTATTTTAGGGGTGGGTGAAGTAATGTCAATATATGCAAAGTGCTTTGGGATCTACCTAATGGAAAAACTCCTACATCACTTTGGAACTCGAATCATTTTAGAAATGAGATAAAAATGGTAGACAACTAGTATTAGTCCCATTTTATGGGTAAGGAAACTGAAGCACAGAAAAGTAAAGTGATTTATCCAAAGTCACACTGGAAGCCTGTGGCAAAGCTAGGAATGAAGTCCAAATCTCTTGATTTCCAGACCAGACCCACAAGACAACCCTTGTTGAAAAACAGAGTGTTGTCACTATCGTCTTGTAATTCAGGAATTAGCATAGTCTGCTTCGACAGTAGACATACCACAGCAAATTTAAATATAAAACAATAGTATCTTACATTTATGGTTTATATATTTTGCTTTTCAACAAAAATGATCCCAAAGTATTTTGTAAACGACATGATCTGCATTAGACATCTAACCCACCATTGAAATGCAGCCACTTCTAAAGGGTAGCAGAGCTGATCAACAGCTTGCAGCAACATTGCCCATGGGTTGAGGATGGGCAGTGAGGTTTTTCAAGTGAAATTGCATGGAAATCTAAGTGAGCAGAATGTAATTAAATGAATTTGATTTTGGCCAAGATACTTCGAGAACACCCTTAACTTTTAGAATAGTGCTGTAAGGATCTTTAATGTCCAATTGTGGCCAGGCACTGGATTTTACATTTCATCCAGAAAACTTCAGCAGTACAATGGTCACCATAATGAGTGACTGGTTCAGTGCTGACTCAGGGGAAAGTGCCACCTGCTGAATCATAAGCACCACTGAGTGCAACACAAAAGGTTCCCTCTTTCAGAGTCTGTCATACAAACACTGACCATACCATACCTATTTTGACTTGCCTGTTGAAATCACCGCTTATGAGAGGATTTAACTGTATGATATAAATCTGACAATTTCCTTTTCTTTGGCTTTCCAAAGAAAGGCTGAGAGGCTATGGAGAAACTTTTTACATGGTGTAGTTGAAAAATTAATGGTATGCCTTTACATTGTGACACACCTACAACTTGCATTCTTTTTCAAATGTATGAAGAAAACATGCTTATTTGTTCTTGTGTTCAGTTAATTTCTTCAAAACAGGAGCAGTTAAATGATACACAGTTGTAAACTTTGAGGAAAAAATAAGCAGAGTACTGAAACTGTACAGAGCTCTTAATTTTCAAGACTCGCCGTTATCAGCCTTAGAGATTGGACGCTGTCATGTGATAGAGTTTTGGCATGGTCATAGAACATGCACAGTAGTTCTTTTGTTGGTATCTAGGGCTGACATAAATTGTATTAGAATCACAAAGCTTCAGTTTCTTTCCCATGTGCTTAAAGTTTATTGTATGTAAACAAGCACAAATGTTCAGATTCAGCCTGCTAGGATAATATAACATTTGCATGGTAAGAGTGATTAATTTTAAAGAGCAAATCCTCATATAGGATTTCAATAATTGTATTTTTGTTAGTTTATTCTAGAGACATGTGGAGATGGTGTACGTTGCCAGTCTGGCTGCAAATATGCAAACTGATACAATGCTCCACACTTATTCTAGCTTTTACATAGCTCTTCTTTTAATTCTCTTAAGAGTTAAACATTGAGCCAGGTCATGTTTGGTTAGCCCATTTGCTATGGAAACTGCATGGAAATCTAAGTGAGCAGAATGTATATGAGTTATGCAGAATGGATTTCTGTGTACATAGTAATCAGAGTGATGTACTCTTATATAGCATTTCCCATTAATTAGTTAAGGTAAAGAAATGTTTTTATCTTTATTTGGTAAATGGGGAGACCAAGATATAAAGAGGCTAAGGAAAAGATTTTCAAAAATGTCCAAGTTAGTTTTGAGTATCTCAGCCCTTTAGTGGCAAACCTGAAACATCTAAGACCTGATTTCCAGAGTGGTAACACGGATGACTCCTTTTGTCATGAGTGGGAGGTATAAAAGCTCAGCACTTCTGAAAATCAAGCAATAGTTTTTCCAAGTAGTTCATAAATAATTAATAGACACTTTTGAAAATTTAGTCTTCAGTGACTTCTCAAAGCATATACAGGAAATCTATGAAAAATCCAGTATCAATATGCTGTTCTGCTGTCTCCTGCTCTTTACATTTTATCCACAAGACCATTCTCTCTCTTTTGCACTCTTAGGGTGCTTCTACACTGCAGGGCTGAACTTGAAATAAACTACGCAAATTGAGCCACATCAATTGAGTCTCTTATTTCGAAATAGGAAGTGTCTATACAGCATTTATTTCAAAAATAGAGCACTCTTCCTCTGACTTCCCTTATTCCGCATACAATGAGGGTTACAGGAGTTGGAGTAAGAAATCCTTCAGCTTGACAGAATTTTGACACTTTCGAAATAACTGCCTGCTGTGTAGTCGCAAACTAAGTTATTTCGGAATAGCGCTAGTTATTTCGAAATAGTGTTGCAGTGTAGATGTACCCTCACTGTCAAGCAGTTTTTGTATTGCTACACAGCCTATCAAGTAAACACAGCCCAATAAGCGAGCAGGAGAAGTAGTTAGTTTCCATCCCAGTCACCTTAGTCATAGAGAAGATGCATTTGATGTTTCTCTTCGATGACTGCTTAGTTTAAAGAATTGTTCAATAGAACAGAAAGTCAAGAAACCTCCTTGAAAATGAGCATCTTAGATGCTAATCCTTCATTTTTGTTATTATAGCTCTCATCAATAATTTAATAGAAAAATCATATTTAATCACTTTTTATTCAGTGTCAGCAATGAAACAAAGCCCACCAATATGAGTTTACTAAATTTGAAAGAAGACAGACATATTTTTAAACCAGGCCGCATTCTGCCTTTGTATGCAGGGACATGGACCCTATTTATTTCAGAGGTGCCCATTCATGTAGATAAGATCAGAACTTTCCCCCAAGTGATTTATAATACTCAGGATAAAGCCAAATCTCACTGAAGCAAGTGGACACATTGTCATTGACTTTACTGGGATTTTAATACAGTAATTCCTAATTTAACTCTATAGATGCATTCCTGAAAATGTTCGTGCTAAGCAAAAACGTGCTATGCGGGGTCAATTTTCCCATTAAAAATAATGGAAAATGTTGGGGTTGCGTTTCACGTGGTGGTAGTAAAGTCAATTTTTTGTTGGTGCTCGGTCGTCCCTTATAAGGAATAAGGGATCTTTTGGAAAAGGCTTTATTTTCCGAAAGATCCGCGTCTAGACTGGCGCTTTTTTCTGGCAAAGCTCCAAGCTGGAAAAAAGCGGCAGCCATTCTTATGCAAATGAAGTGGGGGGGATTTAAATCCCCACTTCATTTGCAATTGCGATGTGTCTAATTTGCATCCCTTTTACGGAAAAGGGATGCAGTCTAGACACAGCCATTCAATTTCATTTTGTTGGAAAAGCCAGGATTTTAAAATCAGTAAATTTAGTAAGTCTCAGAGAGGTAGTGTATATCTGCAAAATCAATGAGGAGTCCTGTGGCAAAAAACACTTTGTGGGGAAAAAAACACTTTGCCAGATGCATGGAGGTAGGGATATATATCTATATCAAAAGAAGGAAGTTACTTATAAAGTGTAGGACCTGTGTTAATGAGGCCAATTCAGTCAGGGTAGATGTGGCTCACTCCCAGGGAAGAATGAAAACAGCTGTCCGGTTTGGCCAATATACATAGCAGAAGGGCATATATCACATTAGAAGATGTGCAGTTGTATGAGCCCCTAATACTGTGGTTTATGTAGTTAGTTCCTATGTTGGTGTCTCTTTGTATAGATATGTGGACACAGTTGGCAATGGTGTTTGTTGCAGAGGTAGGTTCCTGGCTGAATGTATCTGAGGTGTAATGTGTGGCTACTACCAATGATTTGCTTCAGGTTAGGGAGCTGTCTTTAGGCAAGGATTGGCCTGCCCCCAAGGCCTGTTAGAGTGAGGGATCATTTTCCAGCATGGGTTATAGGTTATCAATGAGGCACTGGAAGGGTTTAAGCTGAGGACTGTAGGTGATGAAAAGTGGTATTCTCTTAGTTCATGTCTACACTACAGAATTTTGTCGGAAAAATGGCCGTTTTTCTGACAAAGCTTGAGGAACGTCCACACTGCAATTGTTTTCTTCCACAAGAAAATCGAAACAACAGAGGGGTTTTTCCGGCACTGATAATCCTCATTCTATGAGGAAGAAGCCTTTTTGCAACAGAGCTCGTTAGCAACAAGGCGTGTGTGGATGAGGAAGAGGGAGTTCTTTCTGAAGAAGAGGAAAGAGGAAAAAGCACAGGTGCCCCGGTGGCCATTCCATCTATTGCAATCACAGCTTACATGTAAGAAAGCATCCATTCAGACTGAATGGACACTCTCTTTTGAAAAAGCAGATACTTTTTCAATGTACTTCCGCAGTGTGGATGCTCTCTTTCGGAAGAAGTTTTTTTGGAAGATCTCTTCCAAAAAAAACTTCTTCTGAAAGGAGCCTGTAGTCTAGACATAGCCTTATTTTCCTTGTTAGGCCTGACTTTAAGTAGTTGACTTCTTTGTACTCATCTAGCTCTGTCAATCTGTTTCCTCACTTCCCCAGGTTGGTATTTAAATTTTAAGGATGCCTGATAAAGACCTTGTAGGTGTTTGTCTCGGTCTGTGGGATTGGAGCAAATCTAGTTATATCTTAGGGCTTGGCTGTAGACAATTGATTGTGTGATGTGTCCTGGGTGGAAGCTAGAGGCATGTAGATAAGAATAATGGTCAGTAGGCTTCCAGTATAGGGTGGTGTTTATGTGAACATCATATATTTGTACTGTAGTGTCAAGGAAGTGGATCTCTTGTGTGGACTGGTCCAGGCTGAGGTTGGGGGGTAGAAATTGTTGAAATTCCCTTGGAATTCTTCAAGGATCTCCTTCCTGTGGGTCCACATGATCAATGTGGCATAAGTAGAGGAAGGGTGCTAGGGAATAGAGCTGAGGAAACGTTATTTAAGATCAGCCAAAAAAGTTAGCATATTGTGGGACCATACAGGTGCCCATAGCAGTGTTGGTGACTTGAAGGTATAAATTTTCCCCAAATTGGAAATAGTTGTAGGTAAGAACAAAGTCATATAACTCAGCCACCAGGCGTGCTGTGGTATCATTGGGGACAGTGTTCCAGACTGCTTGTAGTCCATCCTTACATGGAATGTTGGTGTAAAGAACTTCTGCATCCAGGATAGTGTTTTCAGGAAGATCATTGATGCTCTGTAGTGTTCTCAGGAAGTCAGTGGTTTCTTAAAGATAGCTAGGAGTGCTGGTAGCATAGGGTCTGAGGAGAGAGTCAACATAGCTGGATAATCCTTCTGTCAGGGTGCCAATGCCTGAGATGGGATGTGCAGGATTTCCAGATCTTGGGTAGCAGATAGAATGCTCCTGGTCAGGGGCTCTGGGTGTGTGTTTATATAAATTTGGTCCCAAGCTGTAGCAGGGAGTTTCTTGAGAAGATCGTGTAATTTCTTTTGGTATTCCTCAGTGGGATCAGAGGAAAGAGGTCTTTAGAATATGGTGTTGGTGAGTTGTCTGGCAGCCTCAAATCTACAGATTTGACAACATTACCCTGGGCTTGAACAAGGACATTAACTGGTAGGTGTATTACAAAGCCAATTTCTCCTGCCTTTAACATTTTCATTTCCACATCAAAAGCTACATATGGGATACATTCAGCCCACTTAAGTAGCCTCATTAATATGGGTCCTACAATTGACAGGTACTTCTGCTGTTATATATATTTCTTGGTTTCTGTTATTTCCACTCCAGTTCATCTGATGAAGTGGATTTTGCCCACAAAAGCTCATGATTCTTTATATTTTGGTTAGTCTCTAAGGTGCTACAAGATTACTTTTTGTTTTTAAAGTTACAGACTAACACAGCTACCCCTCTGAGACGTAGTAAAAAGAGGTTTCAATTCAGAGGTGGAAGCCAGAATTAGAATGTAGTTATTCATATTTTTCTGTGTCCATACTTCACTTGAATTTCTTTAATCCAACAATTCTGGGAAACAAGTTTTGCCAGATGACTTTATTGATGTTTGGTCAATATGTTCCATAAGTGACAATGTCTCTTGAAAGTTTCACAGAACAAGATTGCCCCAGTACCAATAATCAACTGGGGAATTACATGCTAATGCCCTGCTTCTTATACTCATGAGCAGCTAATGTCAAAGTCCAATACTGTAACTACGTAGGTGCCATGGCCCATACACCTTTATTGTCAGTGAACTGTCCTACATATGGTTATATGATATGATATTTCTGAATGGGGCGAGGCTTCCCATATAGGTACCAAAGTCAATACTTTAATTTAAAAAAATATTTCTTTTTTAAATGGGTTTAGCTCCCTTTTGCTGTAGTCAGTGACCTGAAGACATAACCAATTGGTCATTATCCAAGATCCCTTATATTATGGGACAAAATACCCATCTCATGTGTCCATAAGGCAAAGTGTCACATGACCAGATTAATCCTTCACCACATTTTTAGAGTCCTGGAAAGCTCTCTTGTCTCTTTCCCCAATGCTAGTGGATCTCTTTTCTCAGGAGATGCTATAAAGGATCTAAAAGGCATGAAACATTTGGGGAAAAACTTGAGAGAATAATTTAACATTTCTGTAGCTCAGCTGTGTTCAGGCCTGCCAATGGGTGTGTGTGCAAATGAGGCAATTGCTCCAGGCTTTGGCAATTCAAAGAGGCCTGGGGCTCCAGTAGTGGTGGCAGCTGGACCCCTGGTCCCTTTAAATCACCAATGGAGTGCCATGCCACATGCTCCGTGCAGTTCTAAGGTCTGGGAGGAGGCATGCCATGACTGGCTACTTCCAGCTCCACCTCTTCTGCCTGATGCCCTGACTTTTCCAGAACCATGGAGACAGCCCCGACTCCTGGGGCCCACAAAGAGTGTTGGCTCCCTTGGCAGCAGCAGACAAAAAAGCTAAAAATGCGAGGAAATGTTATGAAAGGAAAAGATAATAAGACTGAAAACTGCTTCTATCTAAATCCAGGTATGTCCAGAACTATATGTAGTTCTGATCACCTCATCCCAAAAGAGATACATTAAAATTGGAAAAGGTACAGAGAAGGGCAACAAAAATTATCTAGGGGAATGGAACAGCTTCCATATGAGAGATTAAAAAGATTGGGACTATTCAGCTTGGAAAAGAGATGATTGGAAGCAGGGGATATGAAAGAGATCTATGAAATCAAAAATCATGTGGAGTAATTGAACGAGGAAGTGTTATTTACCAAAGAACCAGGGGTAACCCAATGAAATTAATAGATAGCAGATTTAAAATAAATAAAAGGAAGTACTTCACTCAACACACACTCAATCTGTGGAATTCGTAACCAGTGGATGTTGTGAAGTCCAAAACTGTTACTGGATTAAAAAGAGAATTAGATAAGTTCATGGAGAATAGATCAATCAATGTCTAATAGCCAAGGAGATCTGGGATGCAACCCAAATCTCTGAATGTGTCTAGACCTTTGGCTGCCAGATACTGAGAGTGGACAAGAGGGGATGGATCACCAGATGATTGACCCAGTATGGGCATTATGTTCTTATGAAACACCTTCTCACGAATGTGAGTTTCTGGGTAACCAGTTAACCCAATAACAACTATATTACTCCACAGAGGATCACAATCTGGTTGTTGGGTCTCCCTCCTTGGTCCAGGAAGGAAAGTAAACTGCATCACCCCTATTGTAGACTGCTTTTCCTTCTGTGTTGACACAGCTGTGCAGGCTAGCAGTTGGGGTGGAGCCAAAGTTCTTGCCCACACCCTATTGAGCCTGCTTTGGAGACAGAGCACTGTCACAAAGTGGCTGCTCCTCCCCTAACACTGTACTAGTAATACAAGAAGCCAGCACAGGGAACTAACAGGGAATCTACTCCATTCTCCACACACAAGAGAAGACTGCAACTTACTCTGACTCTAGCTATAAGTTTAATATCATCATTAATAAATGGAGCTGACCTGTAGGTGTCCTATAGCATCCAATAGCAACAATTTTGATGAATGGCTAGTTTATATATAGAAACATACTAGAGGATTTACCTGGCATTGCTCAGGCCCTTGTGGGGGGTTCAGGGCAAGGTGTAGGAGTGGAGGAGTCAGGACAGGGGACTGGGAAGGATGTGTGTGTGGGGGGGCCTGCCCGGGGCCACACTGGCTTGCAGGTGGTGGCTATCCAGGGCCACTCAAGGTCATGGTGCCTGGCCTAAGCAGCTCCCTGGGGCCATAGTGTCCAGATGGCTACAAATCCCTGGGCTGCATGGTGGTGATGGCTGGTCAGCACCCCGGGGCTGCTTGCAGTATAAGAGTGGCCAGCGGCAGCTCGCCAAGGGCACCCATGGCTGTGGCAGTGGTTCCCCAGGGCTACTCGTGGTGGCAGGGGCCATGCTGGATGACTGGCAACAGCTCCACAGTGTCCCCACCACAGTGGTGGTTCCCAGCTGGTGGAGGTTCCTCAAGGCTGCCCATAGAAGTAGCGGCTGTGGTGCTCAACCGGTGGCAGCTCTGATGCTGGCAGGGGTGGCAGGGGCTGCGCTGGCCAACTGGACTCCCTTCCCCCAGTGCTGAGGCTGACGGGCTGGGGGGAATGGTTTGGACTCCTGCTGTAGGGCATGGTGATCAGCTTTGGGGGGCCGGGGGGACAACCCTGCCCTGCATCAGCAGAGAAATCTTGCCCATGGATTATGGCTGGCAACATATAGAGCACAGCCAAACACTTACCTTGATTTAAGTTATGATAAGAGGAAATTTCATTGCAAATTTGGTTGTCTTAGCTCTTACCATTCAGGACAGGGATGGGAAAACTGGCCAGATATTGTTCCCCAGGCAGGCAGCCACCACCACTATATTTACCTACACCTCTGCAGGTATGGGAACTTGCATCAGTTCTCCACTGCCACTGCTATGTTACCGGTGCCTCCACAGATACAAGTGATTGCAGCTCCCACTGGCCGTGGATCACCATTCCCAACCAATGGGAGATGTGGGAACTGGTGTCTTGGATGGTGCCACTTTCTGCAGCTCCCATTGGCCGGGAATGGCGATCCATGGCTAGCGGGAGCTGCATTTGCTTGTATCTGTAGAGGCGCAGGTAATATAGTAGTGGCAGTGGTGAACTGCTTCTGTTTTATTGCCCTCCCTGGTTTAGGAGTTCTAAACAAACAGACTCACAGATGGATAGATGGACATACAAACAGATGCACAAACTCTCTCATATATAATAGATACGTGCATATAAATAGATACGTGCATATAAACATGTTCAGTTACCAACTCAAGTAATGGTTTCCTCCCATCCCAGGACTCTCAGCTATCACCAATGCTACAGGCATATCTTGTGCCACTGTAATCAGCACATACCCAATACCATTTTGTGGTTAATTTAGTTTTTTGTACAGATTTTGTCAGATGGATATGATTAATACCACTGTTTGGACTCTACTCTTGGCAAAGGTTGTAAAGTTTCTTCCTCACTAGGTAGGCTGAAAGATGTCTCTGATTGCAGCATTTGCGGAAAACTTTATATTCAGTGAAGTTCACCATTTTCCTGTTCACAATTCTCTGTGAATGTTCTTTGATATTAACAGATTTATTCATTATTTGAAGTTAGTTGATAGCATTTCAGCCTATGGATTGCTTGCAAACTATTTACCACAATTATTGTTTCACGTATTAGCTGTCTATAATTAACCATTATAAATTTTAACTTCTGACAAGTTATGCACAAGTATTCACATAGCATTGTTTCTGTGTCCTGATCTATCAGTCCTACAAAACAGCTTTTAAGTGGTTGTGTTGACATGTCCCGGGCAAATATTTGCATAGAAGCAAATTCACATACAAATTTGTAACATGTACTCTTTTCATGAATTCTGCTGCAAATGAAAATTCTTTAAGGTTACGTCTACACTTGCTCCCTAGTTCGAGCTAGGGATGCAAATATAGCCAAACGAAATTGCTAATGAAGCGGGGATTTAAATATCCTGCGCTTCATTAGCATAATCTCACCCGCGCATTATTCTGCTCAACAGCTGATTCGAACCAGGAAGTGCGCTCTAGGACGTGTTAGTTCGAATCAAATCCTTTGGTTCAAACTAAAGTTACTCCTCATTTTTTGACCAAGGGATTTGATTCGAACTAACGCATCCCGGAGTGCACTTCCTGGTTTGAATCAGCTATTGAGCAGAATAACGTGCAGGCAAGATTATGCTAATGAAGCGCTTCATTAGCAATTTTGGTCGGCTACATTTGCATCCCTAGCTCGAACTAGGGAGCAAGTGTAGACGTATCCTAATCCCAGTGTCCAAATAAACAGCATTTAGATACTCTGGTGATGGGATAATTTAAGAAAACCTTAAATGAACAAATTTCCATTACACCAAAACCTAATTTATATTCAAATGAATGTTTGCAGATACCAGCTCAAGACCTCCTACATACAGCTTCACTAATCATTTAGTATCTTGTAATAACAAAAAATGAATGCCTATCCAATGCATGGGGCATAACAGATTGCTAATCTCATCAACTTCAGAGTTCACTTGAGGCAAATCAGCATATCTTATATAACATTATTAAAAGTATTCAGCCAATAAAGTTTCATAGCCTCCAGCTCATAAACAGAAATGATCATGTAATGAGTAAGGAAGTATAAATAAAAGGAAAAATAAGCTAAGAACATAGCTTTCCTACATCCTCTCAGCTATAACATGTACTGCCAATAGGGCACAGATGTTTTCCAACTGACTTCCCTATACTGAAATTTCAGCAAATTAATAGCAGCCACAAAACAGATGACAATATTCCTTTCCTTCACCTCTTCGCACCCAACATTTCTTGGTTACCTGAGCAGTCATGGATGATGTTATTACTGCTATATATTAAGCATTGCATAGCTCTCATTAATTATTCTTTGAGCCCTTCTACTCTGGCAAAGTTTTACAGAATCTAAATGATAGAAAATTATAACTTTTTCATAGTTGCTTTTAACTATCCTCTAGACTTTCATTCAGTGTCATATTGCTGCTAGAGGATGGTTCAAAAAACCTAAGAACAAATATAATGCCCTCTGAATTTGCATATTTTGTCAGAATAATTTCTATAAAACTGTGTTGATTTCATTCCAACTAAATGCAATATGGGTTTCCCATAAATGTGTCTCTTGGTTACATCCTGAATTGCTCAGCTATTGCAAGAACCTTCATTTCAGAATTTTAATGCATTGACTCTCCACCGGTCTTCTCAGAAAGACTGAGATATTTCGATATTTTTACGTCTCTACAGTACTTCAGATTTCCCACATAAATGTAGAATTCACTTTAAAAGTCACTGTTGTTAGCATGTCAGGGCATGTCTTCCATTTGCATGTTTACTTCTCCAAGTCGGAGTTTCATTGCTTGTGCTCTCTTACAAATTTCATTGCACTGTCAGTCTTGTGATATATTTCTTTAATGGATATGCTTATTAAGTTTAATTTAAATTGCAAGAAAAAACTGGGACAAAATGTCTGAATTAACCTACTTTGTATTATAGCAAGTGTTCAGATTACTGAGGGTGGATTTCCTAAGGCTTGGCAGAATTCGTTCCACACTTTGGCTGTGTCTAGACTGGCAAGTATCTATGGGTATCAGATATATAAAAGCAGGTGCTTTTGCGGAAAAACTTGCCAGCTGTCTACATTGGCCACTTGAATTTCCACAAGAACACTGACTTCCTACTGTCTGAAATCAGTACTTCTTGCAGAAATGCTATGCTGCTCTCGTTCGGGCAAAATGCTTTTGCGCAAGAGGGCCAGTGTAGACAACCCGGTATCGTTTTGCGCAAAAAAGCCCCAGCAAAAATGGCAATCAGGGCTTTCTTGCGCAAAAGCGCGTCTAGATTGGCATGGACGCTTTTCCGCAAAAAGTGCTTTTGCGGAAAAGCGTCCGTGCCAATCTAGATGCTCTTTTCCACAAATGCTTTTAACGGAAAACTTTTCTGTTAAAATCATTTGCAGAAAATCATGCCAGTCTAGACGTAGTCTTTGAGTATAACTAAATCATCCCTCTTGTTACTGGCTCAGGTACATTTGTGAGCCCTGAATCCAAGACTATATGTTCCAGGCACAACAGATTGCTAATTCTATGGGTATCAGATATATAGGATATTGTCCAATAAAATATTCGTTTTGTGTCGTGCACATATACTATTACAACAAAATCTGTAAAATAAAAATACATCTTCAAAGTTGATACTTTAAAACATTTAAACTGTAGGTATTATACCATCAATGCAGCATAAGCTCCAACAATACAGATGTTAGAAAAAAATCTTTCAGAGTAGTTTTTCTATTAAAAAAAAATAACTTCCAAAATGTGGCTCTAAAGTCCCCCCAAAAGATCTGCATATTGGGTGCATATAAACTACATTCCTCTTTCAAAAGAGTAATGGAAATGAGGGAAATCGAAAATGCAAATGAAGCGCAGATTTACAAATCTCACACTTCATTTGCATAATCACGTCTGATCGCTTTTCTGAAAAAGGTTTTTTCTGAAAAAAAGCAGTCTAGACGCTTTTTTTTTAAAAAAACCACCCTTTTTCAAAAGAACTCTGCAAACCTCATTTTTTCAGGAGTAAGGGTTCTTTCAAAAAAAGGGTTTTTTTCCCCCGAAAGAACCGCATCTAGACTGCTTTTTTTGTTCCGAAAAAACCTTTCAAAAAAGCAATCAGATGTGATTATGCAAATGAAGCATGAGATTTGTAAACCTGTGCTTCATTTGCATTTTCGATTTCCCTCATTTGCATTCCTCTTCTGAAATAGGAATGTAGTCTAGACGCACCCATTCTGTCCTGTCACTCAGATGTAACAAAAGGCAAAACATTTTCATATAGCTACATAAGAACAGCCATACTGGGTCAGACCTAAGGTCCATCTAGCCCAATATCCTGTCTGCCAACAGTGGCCAATACCAGATGCCCCAGAGGAAGGGAACACAAAAGGGAATCATCACTTGTTCACTCTTCTGTCATCCATTTCCAGACAAACAGAGGCTAGGGACACCATTCCTATCCATCCTGGCTAATAGTCATTGATGGACCTAACCTCCATGAATCTAACTCTTTTTTTAACCCTGTTAGATTCCTAGTCTTCATAACATCCTCTGGCAAGGAGTTCCACAGGTTGACTGTGTGCTGCGTGAAGAAACATTTCCTTTTGTTTGTTTTAAACCTGCTGCCTATTAATTTCATTTGGTGACCCCCTAGTTCTTACATTGTGGGAATAAGTAAATAACTTTTCCTTATTCGTTTTTTCCACACCAGTCATGATTTTATAGACCTCTATCATACCCCCTTTAGTCTCCTCTTTTCTAAGATGAAAAGTCCAAGTCTTTTTAATCTCTTTTCATATGGGACCTGTTCCAAACCCCAAATCATTTTGTTGCCCTTTTCTGAACATTTTCTAATGCCAATATATCTTTTGAGGCGACCACATCTGTACACAGTATTCAAGATGTGGTCATACCATGGTTTTCAATGTACAGGGGTACATTACTCAAAGATTTGAATGACAATTTATTCCAGCAAAATAAAATGACTGGAGGTACGACTGGCTTTAAGATGATTAGACGTTTTAATATTTGCATCTAAATGAGACCCATTGCATTTAACTAGATCCAGTATTCTTGACACGCTAAAAAGGAAGCCAAAGCACCTACTTCTTTTTATGTGCGTGCCCTTCATGGATGTCAGAGTGCTCATTTTTAAAAAAAGCTTCCTTCACTATTTCCTAATGACAGGAACTGCCCACAGGGCTCCTGTCTGCATTTCTTACCCAGCCTCCCCTCCAACTTCAATCACATAACTCATCTGTTTACAATTACTATGGCAACAATGGATGCTATGGAAACTATTAATAAACTGTCACTGGGAATAAAAAAAAGAAAGAGTAATGACGTTTTAGAATAAATTGTAGGAAGAGAAAACATTTTAGATTTTCAGCCTAATTAATTTAGGGCCAGATTCTGACCTTTTTTCACATTCAGTAGTACATTACTCCTTGAGTAATCCCAGTGGGTACAGTTCTACAAAGCCAGAATCAGTGTATCAGAGTCTAGCTGTAATTTGTTTTCAGTTTCCCATTCTTATGTAGTTCTTTTTGATTTCTCTCGCTCTCTCGGACTGAAACCCCTTTAGATGAGATATGTTTTTAAATCCACCATTCCCTTTATTTACTATTATCTATCTGGTAATGCAGGCCTTACAGTAATGGAGCACTTCACAATTTTTAATATATTTATCCCCCCAACAGACCTGGAGAGTAGAGAATTGCTATTATTCTCATTTTACACATGGAGAAGTGAGGCACAGAGAGACTAAGTGTGCATCTACACAGCACCCTAAACTCAAAATAAGTTACGCAATTTGCACTATTCAAATTGCGCATCTTATTTCAAATCTATTTTGAAATTTGGCGCATCTACCAGCACGTAATTTCAAAATCATAGAATCTTAGAATACTAACACTGGAAGGGGCCTTGACATGTCATTGAGTTCAGTCCCCTGCCTTCATGGCAGGACCCAGTACTGTCTAGATCATCCCTGACAGACATTTATCTACCCTGTTCTTAAATATCTCCAGAGATGGAGATTCCACAAACTCCCTGGGCAATTTATTCCAGTGTTTAACCACCCTGACTGTGAGCAACTTTTTCCTAATGTCCAGCCTAAACCTCCCATGCTGCAGTTTAAACCCATTGCTTCTTATTCTATCCTCAGAGGCCAAGAAGAACAATTTTTCTCCCTCATCCTTGTGACACCCTTTTAGATACCTGAAAACCACTATCATGTCCACTCTCAGTCTTCTCTTTTCCAAACTAAACAGACCAAAGCGATTTCAAGCCATCCCTTATCCCTCACGCAATGAGGTTTACTGGGATGGTGAAATAGCATGCCCGTTATTTTGAAAAATATTTCAAAATAATGGGTGGCTTGTGTAGACACAGGGTAGCTATTTTGGGATACCTCCGATATACTGCAATAGCCATGCAATGTTGACATAGCCTAAGTGACTCTCAGGGTTACAGGGAAAAACAGCAGTGGAAATGGGAATTAAATCTGTGTCTCAGGTGCCAGTTCAGGACCCTAGCCATTAGTTTAGCCTTCCTTACTGTACAGCTTTGCTGCAATTTATTTCTACTATTGTATCATTAATTTTTTCTCTACAACAGCGTTAAACTTTTTAAGACCAAGGAACACCAAACAATATTTTTTTTTATGGGGAACACAAAGGATTTTTTTGTTGAGAAAAAAAAAACAAGGGCGGGGGAAAGTTATTGAGCAAAACCTGCCCCTTTAAGTGTGGACATTTTGAATTCTGTTCTTCTCCGCAGCACACCTCCAACTGCCACGCGGCACATTGGTGTGCTGCGGAACACAGTTTAAGAAACACTTCTCTAAAGTGTAGAGACAAATAATCAAAACTCATTTAAAAGATAAAATATAGAAAAAAGACAATAGTGGCATGTCTTTCATACATGCCAGCCTTAAAGGAAGTACTTTGCTGGATGAGTTATCTGCAGTCATGAACAACTGGTGCACCATACCAAATCATACCTGGTTCGTCTCATGGCATCTAGTGGTCCCCCAAGAATATGTCATGGTGCTCTCACAAAGCTAAGTTTTCCAGCACAAGGACACATTTGTTCCCTGAATGCTATGGAACTGGTAAAGTTCTGGTGGACAGATGTGAGGGCGGAATACAGAGTTTCTGAAAGGGACATGAACCCACCTGCCATAAATCATGCCCTATCTATACATCACAGAATATGCACTGGCTAAAGAGCAGGGTGTGCATGGCCTGATGGATTTTTGCTACTTTCTGTACACCTGTCAGAATAATCTAATTTTGCCCCATATTTTATCTGGAGAAAAACAGTGGCTAAGTGTGTAGTCCCTATTTTATATGCAGTTGGATTTTGGGTTGCAGCCATTCCACTTGGATGCAGAACTCAGCAGTTATAATCCTTGCATTTGCCAGTTTGTGACTGGGTTTACCAGCCCCAAACTGGGGAAGCAAGGCTTAACCAGGCTCATCTGGCTGAGGAAGTCCCACCCCCGAGGATCTTGAGGAAAGACCCTGGAAGAAGTCTGGTTGAGACTGGTGGGAAGTTGCCTAGGGCGGGAGACTGGATCCCGAGTAGCTCAGCATGTTGCAATGGGATTCTCTGCTGAGCGAGCAGTGGACCATGCCATTGCTAGTAAGGCCCTGGGCTGGGACCCAGTGAAGTAAAGAGGGCCCGGGTCCCACTATTCCCGTCTCAATTTCCAAACCCTAGGGCCTGCATCCCCTCTACAAACTGGGGTTGCTAGGCTGCATTGCCCCAGTAGGAGGGGCATTCATTACAGACTCTGGCTGCTATGCTGCATTGCCCCAGTGAGTGGGTCAGGGATTAGGACAGCCTCTGAGTTACTACATAAGCAGGGTTGGGGTGAAATTTAAAGAGCCTCGGGGAGGGGGGGATGCACCACCCCATGATACACCTGTGGAGCAAGTACAAATTCACAACTCATTAACACAATAAGGGCAGTGGAAATAGTAGAAATGAGGTGGAGGGATTTCATAGGCTTGGAATATTAACTTATTTGCACCCTTTAATTCTGACCCTTCAGTGTGCTCCATCCATATCCAGAAGAAATTTATTTATTTATTTATTCATTTAACATATATACACTTACGTTGCAGTGATATGTGTCATATATGAGGCTAAAGAACAGACTTTGGTCTCCATCACAATAGAGTGTAAAAATGATGTAAGTTAAAGCTTGTGTAAACACAAAACAAATTTTGCCATTCCTTATACTCATTCCATTCCTGCAAGTTAGGCCAGATCTCTACTAGGGAAGAAAGTCAACTGAAGATACGGAACTCCAGCTATGGGAATAAAGTAGCTTGAGTCAACCTACCTTAGGTTGAATTTCTGTGACATCCTCACTGTGATAAGTGATGAGAGAAACTCTTCCATCAACTTCCCTTACGTCTCATAACCTTACTAGGTCTGCTAAATCGAATCCCAGAAGATCTATCTCTGGAGTGTCAACCTCCAGGTAAGTATAAACAAGGACTTAATCTATTTAGAGAATAGCAACAAAAAAGATTGAGGCAGAAGGGATGAGACATCAGGAATGAAGCCAAATTATATGTATTTAGTTTTGAGGTTAAATGACGATCAAAGGAGAGATGAGCTAAAATGATCATATAAATACCAAACAGAGACAAATGATTTATAGTGCCATAAAAAGAAAAATGTTGGCTTTAAAGCCTTCCTTAGAGTGAATTTATTGAACTGTAGTATAGTCTCCTGTGGAAAGTAATGGGGCGTTTAAAAGTAGACGTGACAAAACACTAGAAAAGATACTGCGGAAAGATGGCTTTTAACCCTCTCATTATTATTATGCTAATATTATAGTTATAATGGCAAGAACTGGAGCTGAATGTAGAGTTTAAGAAAGAGCCTGAGGAACAATGTATAAATCACAATACTGTAATCCAACACAGAAAAACGAAAGTTGCTTGAAAGGAACTGCAGGAGTTGTCTTATATAGCGCTTCAGTGGGTTCATATTCTAGAAGTCCAAACAGTTTTTCATGAATGGCAGAAAACTCATAAAGCAGCTATTTTTCGGGAAGAGGGGGGAGTATGAAGACATACCAAACCATTGAAATCAAGGCTCTGAAAAGTCTGCGTTTCTTACAGAGTTCTATTCCTCTTGGCTTGACTGATATCTACCATAAAACTCTGAGTCAAAGGAGAAAGATAGATCTGTGAAGAAAATACATTTGAAGTGCCCAGATATTGCTATATACCATTCTTTCCCTTCATAGATTTGCCTTTTTAGCTTAAGTAATAGTGAAATAACAAAGGAATGCTTGAGGGTGCTTTATTTACTAGATTCCGGAGGTATGCCTTCCTGGATTGAACACCTGATTCAGATACAGTCTTGAGAATGAGTGTGTGCATCAAATTCCAAGATACAGTCTAATAAATGGAAAATATTGCTGAGGCAGCTAGAATTCCAAAGCTTTCTGATACTGATAACACTACACTGCAAAGATTAAGATAACCTTTGAGCCAAGAGTATTTGCTCTTAAGAATCCCCAAATTCTATGAACAAGCAGGATAATATGATAAAAGATTTAGTTCTCTAAAGTATCTAAAAGTATCTAAAAGTCCTTTTAATATCCAGTTTGACCTGGATGAACTAATATACTCTGATCTGTTACAGACTAAACATTGACAGAATCTTGGGCAGCAGGATGTGGTGTCACTTTCTATTCAGGGCAATTGCTAAAGATTAGAAACTAAGGAAATGCCTATAGGAGGGCTAGAATCATGCTTTAGGGGCAAACCACTGTTATAGCCCTGCTGTGACACTAAGCAATAGCTGAGAAACAGATGGGCCACACTGAAGCAGATTCTTATGTTGGAAACTGAACTAAGAACTAAAAGACAGAATTCTGAGGGAAAAAGGCCTCCAATTCCCTGAAACCCAGAGGGAGGGGATATTAGAATGAAATAAATATATAATCAGTATGGACAGAATTAATGTTTATACTCCTTTTTATACCTTCTTCTCATTCTTGTATTATAAACTCATTTTTTAAATGGAAGGATGCACAAACTTCCTCCCGAATTTGGTTTTTAAAATATTAATTGTCTTAGAAATTAAGTAAATTTTCCCATGCTCAGTGGGTATGAATAGGCTTTTGAGCATTTCTTGGTTTATCATAGAATCATAGAACACTAGAGGTCATCAAGTCCAGTCCCCTGCCATCAAGACAGGAACCAGTACTGTCTAGACCATCCCTGATAGATAGACTGTCTAATACGCACTGCTGCTTTTGTTGTTATTGTCATGTTGAATACACTAGTTATATTTCTATGAATTATTTAAGTAAACTATTTTAATGACCCTATTCTTCGCTGAAAGTAAACTTTGAATAAAGTTATTCTAGTTATAATGGGTTAGCTTTTCCCCTTAAGATCAGCACATGGAGAGGTTCCTTCCATATAGAAGGGGGCTCTTGGCTGCCCCAGCAGCACCACCCTTGACATACCCTGGAACTAGTGGATGTGTTATTTGCATACATCTCTCAAGCATCAGTAAGATAAACACCACCATAGAATGCAGCCTTCAGAGTTGCCAAAGACAAGGAAGTATGTATCTTTCATGTAGAAAACATCCTGCAAAATTTCAGATGGCACATCAGACAGCTTAACACTCAGCAGAGAGTGATAAAGTGCCAATTACAGAATCAGGGTATGTCTACACAGCAAAGTTATTTCGAAATAACAGCCCTTATTGTGAAATAACTTTCCTAGCATCTACACAGTCAAACAGCGATTTCGAAATACATTCAAAATAGCGGAGTGCTTATTTTGAATTTGGTAAACCTCATTCTACGAGGAATAACACCAAATTTGAAATAGCTATTTCAAAATAAGTGCTGTGTAGACACTTATTTCAAAATAGGGGGCCTCCAGCCTTCCCAGGGTACCCTGGTGGCCACTCCAGCCTCAACCAAGAATACTCCTCTCTCTCCCCCACTTCCCAGAGCCCTTAAAGAGGTAGACTCTGGCAACAGTGCCAGTGCCAGCTCCAAGCCTGCCAGCCAGAGCCAGCAGTCACTGCCCCTGACCTAGTGGCCTCAAAACATGAGCCAGCGAGCCACTGGCACCAGCCCTGCACCTCTCCCCAGGAGCAGTCTGCTAGCTCCCAGGAGCCTGCCAGGGCCCGGAGAAGGCGGGAGCCTTCCTGGTCCAGCATGGAGATCATGGACCTTATTCAGGTTTGGGGGGGGATGCCCCCAAAGTCCATGATCTCCGCACTAGATGTAGGAACGCGGCCATCTATGGCAGGATAGTTGCTAGCCTGGCCACCAAAGGCCACATGCAAACCCAGGAGCAGGTTTGCATGAAAATCAAGTTGGTCCAGCGAGACCCCCAACCCTGAGCTTCCCCTCCCCCTTCTTCCCCTTGCTTCTCCCTTCCAGCTCCCTCCTCCCAGGCTTCCTTCTCCCCTCTCCCACCCTTTCTTCTCCCCTTTCCCCAGTCTCACCACAGATTCATTCCCCCCCTCCCCCAGTTTTGTTAAATAAAGAGATTTTGTGTTCATGAAAATACATGTATTTTATTTGACATCAGGAAGGGGGATAGGAAGGGGTAAGTGGAAGGACATGAGGGAGGAATGAGGCACAAGCCCCCAGTTGGGCAGATCAGGGAGGCTCTTAGTGCTCCTCAGGGTGGAAGTTCTCCCACAGGGCCTCCTAGATGCTGACAGCCCCCTGATGGACCTCCTGGATGGCAGCCTGCAGAAAGTGCAGCCAGGATCTCAGCAACGCGTCCACAAGAAGCACCAGAGTGCCCAGGGGAAGCTCTGGCTCCATGTTGCAGAGTGCTGTTGTGTCCCAAGTGAGGGCAACCAGAGCACGCAGAAATAAAATGCTTTGCTGTCCCTCATCGAGGTAGGCAAGCAAGCAGGAAAAGCTGAGAACTGGCTGTCCAGGGGGACTCCTTTTAAGCACAGGCCTCAGATAGCCTCAGGCAGCAGCCACACAAAATAACTCCTGAACTGATGCCCTGCCAGACCTGGTTCCGGCCGGCCTTAAATGCAATTCAGCATCCACTCAGTGTGGATGCGCTATTTTGAAATAGCAAAACGCTATTTTGAAAAGCATTTTCTGTGTAGACACGTTATTTCAAAATAACTTATTTTGAATTAACTATGTTGAAATAAGATATTTCGAAATAACGCTGTAGTATAGACATACCCAAAAGGAGTTAGTGGTACTAGTGGATATGCAAATGAACATGAGCTCCCCAGTGCAATGCTGTGACTAAAAGGGCTAATATAATCCTTGGATATACAAACAGAGGAGTAATGAGCAGGAGCAGGTAGGTGTTTTTACCTCAGTGTACTCCATTGGTGAAACTGATAATGGAATGCTGCTTAGCTCTGATGTCTGGTTTCTTTTTTAAAGGATGTCAAAAAATTGAAGAGGGTTCAGAAAAGAGCCACACAAATAATTTGAAGGCTGGAGAAATTGCTGTACACAGGGAGACACTTAAAGAGCTTAGTCCATTTAGCTTATCAAAAAGTAAATTATTTGATTATAGTAACTCCAAAAGGTTCTGGAATATAGCAGAAAAAGGCATAACAAGAACCAGTGGCTGGAAGCTGAACCCAAATAAATTCTAATAGGAAATAACATATATCTGTAATACTGAGGATGATTAATCATTGGAATAAACTATCAACAAAAGTGGTAGACTCTCTCTCTCTTGATGTCTTTAAGTCAAGAGTCCCAGTTTTTTTGGAAAATTTGCAGTAGTGAAACACAAGTAATTGGTCTCTATAAAAGAATGACTGGGTGAAATTTAAAGGGCCTGTGATACACAAGAGGTTAGACCAGGGTAGCGTAAAATACCGTCTGGGGGACAGATCTAACCCGCCAAGTTGGCTGCAAGGCCCTGTTTGTCTGTGAACAGCTGCAAGCTGAAGGGGGAGAGGGTTTGAGGCTTCACACGGTGCCTGCACCTCCACTACAATCTTGCAGCTCCCATTGGCCAGTTTTCTGTACACTGGAAGCTGCCTGTTTGAAGAAGTTTAGAAGTTTTGGGGAAAGACAGACTAGAAAATAAAAATTAGTGTAAAACAGTCCCTTGTAGTTGAAAGTCTTCTAATTGTTGTCAGTTCTTCACAGACCTCAGCATGATGACCAGTGCCCCATGTCTCCTGGAGTAAGACGATAGTGATGGTATTCTGAGTTCCAATCACTTTTTATATAAAACAAGTCAGTAAAGTTTCATGATACTCCCTAAAAAATCTCACTGAGCTTCCCTCAAATCCTCAGACACTTGTTGCATGGGCCAGGGTGGTCATGATGAACAGGAACTATTTACAGGACAGGAGAGGAAGAGCAGGGGTATAAAATTTGCTTTACAGGCCTACCCCAAAATTCTGAGGCTGGCTCTGTAGCCCACTAGCTAACCTCAGGAGCATAATTAGGACAATAAACAGTTCTATAGCATGAACAATGTCAGAAAAACTAGATTTATTTTATTTATATCTAAACTCACCTTTCTGTAAGGGGATGGAATAAGAAGACACAAAGGCTGTGGCTTTAGTATCTGGTTAATATGATTATGGCATTAATAAAGACTATGAACTCTAATTTCACAAACATGTAAACTGCTCCAACTGTTATAAGAGAATTGTGTGAGGATGCAGGAAATACCATAACTAGAACTGTCACGTTCACAATTAAATGTAAGGAACCTTGACAAATATTTCTTTTCTGCTCCTTTTCCTTTGGTTTGAAGTTTTCCTCTGGCTACAAGTAAAGTAGGTTCTCTTATTTTGCATTTGTTTGCTGCTAAATTGTTAGTACTTGGATGTCTTTAAAGACTTCTAACAGTAAGTAGGCAATGGACTGAATGCTTTTTAAAAAAAACCTGGGGAAACCATTTACAGGGCTAACTAATGTTGCATATTAAGTTGCAAAACTGAGGGAAGTAAAAAGAAGAGAAGCTATTTTGTACTCACCATTCAGGGTTTTGGGTATCCAAACTAAAGCAATGGTCCAAAGAACAGGAAGATAAAGTCATAGCAGTACCACATGAAGTGGACAGAATCCAAAAAAAAAAAAAACTCTTTTGAAGGTATCTGTTCTTGTAACAGAACAGAATGTACTCTTAGTTTGAAACAGCTAGATTAAAATATTGCAGAAGAGCTATGCAAAGTGCATTCATAAAATGACTATGTACAGTTCTCACAGTTAAAAAAACTGCCATGTTTAGATAAGAGTCCTTTTCTTTCCACTGCATAACATTATGAATAAGAATTTTGCATCAGGAAAACTTTCCATTTGAATTCTGCAATTCTGTGTTGTGATGAAGAGTGCATAGTGGAATGCTATTTGCAGCCTCACCAGAATAATAATTTCAAGATGAGGAAGTTACTCTTGTATACTTTCTTCCTATTCTTCCTTGACATGTGAAAATAAAGCCAAAAGCCTGAACAAATGTAGTCATTGAACATTGCATGGCACTTTTTGGTAAGAATAAAGGTGTTAACTATGACCAAATCATGGTCAAATTCCAATCTGGGTATTTTAATTTTCCACGCCTAACATTTCTCTCTGCAGTTTCAATCTGATACATTTATTCTAAATTGTTTCTCTGAAGGCTAGTCTAGATGAACCACTAGGTGTCAAGGGCTCAGGTGAGGTTTATAGCACTCTAGCATTCCATGCACCAACTGTCCATGTGGATCCTAGGCCGTGTCCAGACTCAGGGTTTTTGTCAACCGCTCCTGTAAACCTCGTTTCATGAGGCTCAAAGGAGTGGTAGACCGATC
This sequence comes from Pelodiscus sinensis, assembly GCF_049634645.1. Lineage (NCBI taxonomy): Eukaryota > Metazoa > Chordata > Testudines > Trionychidae > Pelodiscus > Pelodiscus sinensis. Next base: position 106,075,529 of record NC_134716.1, on the reverse strand, counting down.
CGCGTCTAGACTGCTGTGCTGTGCCGGATCAGCTGATTGTCAGCACAGTGCGGCAGCCATTTTTATTTTAATGACTATGTCCAGTAAACTGTATTTGACACACCCTAATAATAAATGTGATACATAAATTATACATAATGATACATAAAGTTAACACAATAAGATCTCCCAAAGATATTGCAGGAAACTGCCATATCTGTCATACAACATAACACAATGGTGTGCACAGACTGGTGTATATTGCTCAGACAATGAGATAGCAAACATTGCAATCTGCATGTTCAAATATGAAACCTGCAGACACAAATGCAGAGGTCATACTGAGCTCCCTTTGAGTATCTGACTCATAATTACACAGATCTGGGCAGAATTACCAAACCATTATGAAAATATAACTGGTGTTTTCTAGACTGCTCATTAGCCTACACTCTGACTGAACTAGTATGGAGATTGAATTACTTCTCACCCATGGAGAGAGTATTCCTCTCTGGTCAAAGTGCGGCTTTTCTTTCGATGGCGGTAAACCTCGTTTCACGAGGAAGAACGCCTTCCTTCGAAAGTTCCTCTTTCGAAAGAAGGCGTTCTTCAATGTAAAGAGGCTGTCTTCGAAAGAGAGCATCCAGACTCGCTGGGTGCTCTCTTTCGAAAAAGCGGATTTCTCTTTCGAAAGATCCGCCTGCAGTCTAGAAGTGATCTTTCGAAAAAGGCTCTTTCGAAAGATGCTTTTGAAAGAGCCTCTTTCGAAAGAAGCCTGCAGTCTAGACATAGCCCTAGTGTTGTGCATTACATTTCCCTAATGAGCACTGAACTAGTCCTGTTTCATATCTTTTAGTTAGTGCATACCCAACTACTGAACTGCAGATTTACATCCAAGCTTACTGCACACTCACTGTTGATCTAGACAAGTCTTTAGATATAGCCCTGCTGCCACATTTCACACAAGCAGTGGCCACACTTCAGAGTTATGAAAAGTCACCACTGCTTATAGTCAGAGTTTTGTTAGACTTTTTAGAGGTGTCCATGAAACCACTTTGAGAAATCTTCTAACTGGCCACTCTGGCGTGTTTATTTACTTGCTCCACAGCCCCGGAGCCTTGCGGCTCTCATTGGCTCCAGTCCACTATTTGCAGCCAAGGGGAGCTACGGGAAGCAGCGATCCAGTCCACACCACTCCCCACGGCTCCCTTTGGCTGCAAACAGCAAACAGAGGCTCCGTGGCTATGGGGCTGGTAAATAAACACACCACAGTGGCCAATTAGCAAGTTTCTCAAAGTGGTTTTGCGGACCCCTTTGAGAAACACTATTTTAGAGGCTTCAGGATCAAATGTGCTCATGGGCGATTGGTGAAGGTAGGGCTGGGGGAGGCAAGCCTCCAGTCCTGCCCCTTCCGCTGGGGCCCCACCCCACATGGGAGCCAAGCTGCTTTCCCACCCCACCCCCCACCCCACAAGGAGACAGGGCATTGCCTTGCACACGTGCTCCCCACCACCACCATGGGGAAGGGGGCGGGGGCAGGTACATAGCCCCAGCCTCCCCAGCTCACTACACTGGGGGAGGAAAAGGGATGCACAATCTGAGCCTTCCCTACCCAGAGCACTAGGGAGGGAGGAAGATACACGGCTCCAGCCTCCCCGGCCCCAGAGCATAGGGAGGGCAGGCGGCATGCAGCCCTAGCCTCCCCTGCCCCAGAACACAGAAAGGGAGGAGGGCATTGCAAGGCTCACTCCCTGGACTTTGACTCTCTGTCTGGTACCCCACTTTGGAAGAGAGACCCTACAGTCCATTTGTCTTGAACCCAATCTGCTAGCTTGGCCCTGCCCACACTTCATCCCCAGAGCATTTACTGGAGACGTTCTGGGGGTAGAGTGTTGCTGTCCCCAGTGCCTGCCTTCCCTCTGCTCCTGGCTGGAGAGGCAATATGTGAATTCTTTTTCCCATCAGGATTTTAATTTATAAAAGACCCAGTCTTGAAATGCCTTCCCCAAACAAGTAAAGGCCTCATGCACCTTAAAAGTTGTATGGACATGAGTATATGGGATTTCAAAGCAGTAGGTGCCTTGTGCAAGGGCTCTCCACAGCCACTTTTATACCACTGAGACATTCATGATGCTCTGTGGAGTTGAGGATGTTGGTTTTTTAGAGGCATGGTCAGTGGGTGAATAATTGATATGAGGCCAAATGGTACAAAAACTGCACAGCACAGAAGCACTGGTTGTGTCTGTTACCCTCATGTCCCTCCATCAAAGTCTTCCTCAAATGTCTATCAGTCATTGGATGTGGCCCAACGATGTATGTGCTCCATCTTTGCCTTGCTTCCAAATCAGAGGTTAAAATTCCATCTCTATAACAAAGTCTTTCACTTTGGTTGTGGGTTCAGGATTGGATCTTCACTGTATGTTGTTGTAAATGGGTTTGGGGAAACAGTGTTCAGTGACCCAATTACAGAAATTAATGTTGCTATGTTTTAATTATAAATGTGAAAAGCTTGAATTTTGTTTAGTTGTTCTTGGTACATAGAGACTGTGTTTTGATAGGGTATCTACGCTAGTGAGTAATAGAGCTCTTAGGTTAAGTCTACACAGCAGCGTTATTTGAAATAACTGATGTTATTCCAAAATAACATAGTCCATGACTACACACAAGCAGTTATTTCGACATAATATCAAAATAATGTTGAGCTGGAGGACTGCTTCCTCCGACTCCTGTAACTTTCATTGTATGAGAAGTAAGGGAAGTCAGGGGAAGAGTGCTCTATCTCGAAATAACTGCTGTGTAGATGGCACCAAAAGTCAAAATAAGCTGTTTCGACTTAAGCTGCGCAATTAGCGTAGCTCAAGTTCCGTAGCTTATTTTGCTTTTAGCCTTCCCATGTAGACGTGCCCTTAGAGTCACAACACCCTTTAGTTAACAGAGGGCAAATATTTGCTAATATTCAGGTGAACTCTTAAAACAAATTTCACTATATACTTTGAATATCTGTAAACAAATCTCCTCATTATCACAAGATCCCTTCTGACCAAACTGACTCATCATGTTTTTCTTCAACTATTGCTGACTGACCAATAGATTATCTTGGTTTTGGTTTATGAGCTAGACTATGTAAGTTGGAAACTAAACTTAACATTTACAACAAAGCAGTATGAACATCTCAATTTCTCCTTCTATTGACATCACAAAGGTGGCTCTGAATCATAGCTATTGTCATGGGGTGAATGGCCCTTCCCCACTCTGGGGACCTGGGCCCAGCACCTCAGCTCACCCCGTGGTCTAGCCTCGGCGAAAGCCCCCAGTGGACTGGGCCTTTTGGCTCGGGGTCTAATCCACCACACCCCAGTCAGCGGGGTAGGGCAGCCCAGTGGCCAAGTCTCTAGCGCTCCCCCTGTCTGTGGGGTCAATATGGCTCAGTGGCCAAGTCTATAATGCCCCCTTGGGTAAGTGTGGCCCAGTGGCTGAGTCTGTAGTTCACTAAGTGGCTCATCTCCCTCTGGGGAGCAAGGGAAGATGGGGGTAGGGAGACCCAGGCCCTCCCTCTCCACTGGGCTCCAGCCCAGGGCCCTATCAGAGGTAGGTGGTTCCCACCACTGGCTCGGCAGGGAGTTCCCCCCCGAAACACACTGAGTCTTCCGGGACGCCTCCTGCTCCCCACTCTGGGGTACTTCCTACCCTGATCCCCTGGCTGGCTTAGTCTCAACCTGTGCTGATGGATTCTGCTGCAGCTGCAGAGGTCATGATTGGGGCAGCTGCTGCGGCTGTAGCCTCTGGTTGGCGTGGCGACTGTGGCGGTGCACTGGCTGCAGCTCCGGCTGGTGCTGCGGCTGGAGCTTGTCCTGCAGGGGCAGCTGCTCCTGTGCTCTGGCAGGAGCTCCTTCCGCTCCGGTGGTCAGCCCCAACTGAGCTGCTCCTCTGGCCTTTATACTGGGTCTGCAGTTGGAGCATGCCCAGCAGGGCTGCAGGGGAGGGGCCTTCTCAGCCCAGCAAGTCTGGTTAACCTCCCCTTGACCAGTGTGGGGTTGGTATGCCCCGTCACAGCTATCGTGATTGTAGCTGTATCAGGCTGCTTTTTATACCACTTTTCAACTTTCCAGAAGGACTGTGGAGCAGAGTGGAGGCATTCACTCTGCTCACACAATCACACCAGTACTAAACACAATATTTTGATATCTCATGGAGTCCTGTTGCCTTAAGAAAACATGGGACTAGAAGTGGAAATTGAATCTCTCTCCTTTTTTGTAGTAGTGCATATCCTCAATATTAGACTCACAGTCAACTTTTAAAAGAAGCAATGCATATTTCCTTACAACAACTCAACCCAAGACATGCTCCTGATTCCTAATAGAGATTGCAAGCTATCTCAGAGGAGAATGTGTAAAGCAGTGCTTCTGCTTACAGCCTCTCTCTGGGTATGTCTACACTACCCCGCTAGTTCGAACTAGCGGGGTAATGTATGCATACCGCACTTGCTAATGAAGCCCGGGATTTGAATTTCCCGGGCTTCATTAGCATAAGCGGGGAGCCGCCATTTTTAAATCCCCGCTGCTTCGAACCCCGTGTAGCGCGGCTACACGGGGCTCGAACTAGGTAGTTCGGACTAGGGTCCTATTCCGAACTACCGTTACTCCTCGTGAAACGAGGTGTACCGGTAGTTCGGAATAGGCACCCTAGTCCGAACTACCTAGTTCGAGCCCCGTGTAGCCGCGCTACACGGGGTTCGAAGCAGCGGGGATTTAAAAATGGCGGCTCCCCGCTTATGCTAATGAAGCCCGGGAAATTCAAATCCCGGGCTTCATTAGCAAGTGCGGTATGCATACATTACCCTCCTAGTTCGAACTAGGAGGGTAGTGTAGACATACCCTCAGCTTTGGTATGTTCACCTTATAGGGAGAATACCTCAGTAATGCCATGATAATCCTGAAGTCTATCAAAATATGATACCACTGACTTCAGTGAAACACTAAGTGGATTGACACTCTGGGTTATAGAATCACAGAATCATAGAATACTAGGACTGGGAGGGATCTCGAGAGGTCATCAAGTCCAGTCTCCTGCCCCCATGGCAGGACCAAATACTGTCTAGGCCATCCCTGATGTTATGAGATCAAGTAAAACAAAACTCCTGCTCTCTTGAGATGATTAAAGTGCTAGACTGGAGTTCTCTCTGAATCAATGTTCCAACATGCAAAAGTAATAGTTTCTCTCTTGTTTCACAGTTTAGAATAAAAGGCTCCAAGCAAGAGTGCCCATTTCCCCATTGCCCCTTGTCTCTCATTTCACCCTAGAGGAATAATATAATATGTACTATACATTAATCCATTTATTAAAAGAGACAAGAAAAGTAGCTTGCAGGAAGAGAAGACATGAGAAATATTGAGGAATAACAGGAGTAAGAAATAAGAAAAAGAGACTGGAAAGAATTAGATGTAGAGAAAGCTTGGAAAAGTGAAAGTGAGCCACAATAGTGATAGAAGGTAGGAGAAGAAAAGATCTTTGGTCTTTTATTAAACGTACTGGAAAAGCAGCAACACTAGACTCTTCTCAAGACCTATTGCTTACTGAAAAACAGATCTTTATGATCCACCCTTCCTTCTCTTTCCCAAACTCCATTTATATCTAAATGCTACAAAATATTCCCCAGTGTTTTAAATCAACTCAGCTGAGTGTTTGACATGAGCAAATCCTTGAGCAGATCCTTGGTTCTAAATAATCAACTTTCCATAATATGTCAAGAATCTGGCACTGCTCCTCAGCACTTAGTGCCAGCAGCAATCTGAATTTCAGCCGTATGAAACGGGGAAGAATTTAATTATGAGTGCCAGTGACATGCTTGGCTTAAAAGGCAATATTATTCATCAAATGTTTTACAACAAAACTTTTGGTAATTTTACTATTATCCCTAAATTGGCTGATCACCTATATCATTTTACATGCAGCTCTAAAACACCCCTCTTGTTCTTTAACCATTTGCCACAATTAAGATCAGAAAGGGCATTTTTGTGTAAAAAGTTCCTTTCTCCATGACCACAGCTCTCCCTCTGGACAGCAAGAACCTTGAAAACAGGGCCTTTATTTATTTATTGTAATTGTTATATAACACCCATCCCTGTATAACTGGCTGAACTACAAAAGTTAGCAACAACAATAAATAAAATAAGTCTGGACCCAGTGGCCCAGAGAGAAGCAACTGCTCTGCCAAGAGAATAGCCAAGGAAAAAATAGCCCAGAAAAAAAAAAGATGGTGAGAAAAGGGAAGACAAAATGGTCAAAGATGCACTGACCAGAAAGGTCAGCACCATTTGTATATATAGGTATTCATATGTTATTATCACTGCTATATGCAACCACCTCAAACTCAGCTCCAGAGACAACTGCAGGCAGGATGTGTGTCATGGAAACAAGAAGTCTCTGTTTCTATGCGGAAATCAGTGCAGTGCAAGGACAAATCAGCCTACTGCATCCACTTTGGAAGAACACTGGAGAAGCAACAATCACTCACCATCCTGATCTTAGATTATCAAGGATTTTATGTCTTAGTATAAACAAGACCTTGAAAATCCAAATCTTTTCACCTTTGGGGATATATTAATGTACAGGGTTCTTGCAAGAGGACACAGAGCCAGCGTTCAATTATAGCTCCCTCACCCATCCCCTGTTGAAGTCAGAGGTGCTTTTGGATTACACATCACATACTGTAGTACAACTGGCACATTCTAACTCCGTTTAGTGGGATCTTTAGTGGGATTCTGCCTGTTCCTAGAGAAGGGCAACTAAGATGTGACAGGATTATGATGATCAATAGATGGCTTAGGCAGTGGTGCTATAAGGAGGGCTTTCGGATGTGTGGTCACTGGGAGGCATTTATGGACAGAGGACTGTTCTCTCGGGGTGGACTTCACCTAAGTAGGGAGGGAAATAGAATTCTAGGATGGAGGCTGGAGAATTGCTAATATAGTTCCTATTTTTAAGAAAGGGAAAAAAAGCGACCCGGTTAACTATAGGCCTGTTAGTTTCACATCTGTAGTATGCAAGATCTTGGAAAAAATTTTGAAGGAGAAAGTAGTTAGAGACATTGAGATTAATGGCAATTGGGACAAATTATAACATGGTTTTACAAAAGATAGATCATGCCAAACCAACCTGATCTCTCTGTAGATGAGACCAAAAGTCATGAGTTCTGTGGTAGAGTTTTGTTGTAAGTAGAAAGTGATTACTCTGTGGACTTCTAAGGTATGTAGTGTCACCTCCCTGCCATCCTTTCGGGGCTTTAGGAAGAAGATGGCTAAGTAGATGAGTTCATTGCAATGGCATGAAGTAAGTACTTTTGGGAGAAACTTGGGATGTGTACGAAGGATCACTTTGTCTTTATGAAAAATTGTGTGTGGGGGGGTTCACCATCAAGGCTCCCAGATCGCCCACTCTTTGTGTGGAAGTAATTGCAACAAAGAAGGTGACCTTCGTCAATAGATGTAATAGAGAGCAGGTAGCTAGAAGCTCAACAAGCTTTCCCACAATAGCCCTAAGCATGAGATTTAGTTCCCATGCAGATGTTGGATCCCTTAGTGATGGAAACATACTGTGTAAATCCTGGAGGAATGGTTTGATAGATGGGTGAGTAAAGGCAGAGTAACCCTGTACCGGGGTATGTAGAGCTGCAATGGCAGCAAGATGTACCTTGATAGAGCTTAGAGATAGACCGCTCTGGTGTAAGCCTAGGAGGTAGTGGAGAATATGTGAGACATCTGTGTCTGCTGGAGTACAGTTATGTTTCAAGCACCATACTGTAAACCAGTGCCATTTTTATTTATATGTTTTCTCATTGTAGGTCTACGGCAGTTCATGAGAGTTAACCAGCTAGCATCCATGCATGAAGATGAAGTGACTGGACACCAGGATGATGTATCTGCCTGTTCTGTTGTGTGAGCAGGAATCAGACTGGTGGAAAGCGATGAGGTGGAGCTTCACTCATCTGTCGGAGGTATGAATACCAAGTTTGTCTGGGCCAGCTGGGACCTGTGGGGATTACCCTGGTTCTGTCCTGTTCAACTTTCAGTAACCCCCTTTAGAGAAGTGGGAATGGTGGGGATGTGTACAGCAGGGGTGCTTCCCACTTTATGCTGAATGCATCCCCTAAGGAGTGGCAGACTGTGCCTGCTCTGGAGCAATACTGTGGGCAGCGAGTGTTCGTCTGGGTTGCAAATAAGTCCATCATGGGAAACCCCCACTTCCTGAAAAGAGGAGTCAGCACTGAAGGACTGATTCCCATTCTGCTAAGGTTGTCTGCCAAGGAGATAGGTTGCCACCAACTTTATGTTTCATGGGATGCACCATTCCCACTGGAGAACTGCTTCCTGGCAGAGCTGATAGGACCAAGCTTCTCCCTGCCAGTTTATATAGTGCATCGTTGTGACATTGTCCAGGAGTATTTGTACTGTTTTGTTTTGGATCAGAGAGAGGAAGTGTACACAAGCATTGCAGACTGCTCTAAGCTTGAGCAGGCTGATATGTCATTTGGCTTCCTCCGGGGCCCAAATAGTGAAGTGAGTGTTGTGATTGTTAGTGATTCTGGTGGTTATTGAAAGGGGACACCCTTGTACACATGGTTGTACACAGTCTACCATGTGAGAGAGGCCTTTATCTAGGCGGGCATTGCAAGACGTTTGTTTATATGATGGACGTACAGCCTGTATACCGTATATAACCATGCCTGGAGTGGCCTCACAAGGAGGCAGGCATATGGTACCACAAACATGGCTGCAGCCATGTGTCCTAGAAGTTGGAGACAGTGGTGAGCTGTTATGCGTGGGCTGGCACGTGCTAGAGATATGAGGTCTACAATTGCTGAGATCCTCTGTTCTGGTAGGGAGGCTATTGCAGTCCTGCAGTCTTGGTGCACTCCTATGAATTCTAAACTCTGGGTAGGAGTTAGAGTGCATTTTGGTAGATTTCTCTGGAGCCCCACACTGTCGAATAGGGCTCTAGTGGTTTTGACTGCCTGTCCTGTGTCACGCCCTATGGGACCTTTTAACAGCAGTCATACAAGTTTGGGAATATGGTGATCCCCCTTCAGCGCAGATGGGTTGCCACCACTGCAAGGACCTTTGAGAAGACTCATGGGGCTGTTGAGAGTCCAAAGGGTAGCACTTTGTACTTGAAGTGTAGGTCCCCTATTCATGAATTGCAGAAAGCATCTGCATTGAGATATGAAAATAGGTGTCCTGGGGGTCGAGGGTAGACAGCCAAGCTCCCTTTTCCAAGGCAGGAATGTTAGTGGCGAGGATTGCCATCTTGAATCACTGGGACTGAACAAAGCAGTTGAGTTTGCAGAGGTCTAAGATAGGCCTCCATCCTTCTGTCTTCTTGGTGGTGAGAAAGTAGTGGGAGTAGAACCTCTTGCCCCTGTGCTCAGGTAATACTTTTTCTATGGTCCCCAGTTGAAGAAGGTGTTCTGTCTCTTGTATGAGCACATGTTCGTGAGAGGCGTCCCTGAAGAGGGACAGGCAAGGGAGGGGGTGAGAAGGTGGGATAACTAAAAATGGGATGCAGTAACCAGTTTTGATGATCTCCAGCAGCCACCTGTTGGTGGTGATGGTACACCATGTTGGATAGAACACAGCTAGTCTACTGCCAAATATTGTGAAGGAACACATGCTGCTGTGGAAAAATTGTGGCTATCAGACCCTTGATCAGCATTTCAAAACACCTGTCAGGATGTGGATGGCTGCTGAGCTGTGTCTGCTCAGAGGTCTGTCTGTGCCTACTTTGTTGTGGTTGGCACCTGTTGTCGTATTACCTGGGTTGCTGATTGAAAGGTGTAGGTCTGTACCTTCGCGTGAATTACCTTCCCTGTTTTCTTTTTCTAACAGACATGTGTATGCCGAGTGTCTTCAGTGTGGCACGTGAGTCCTTTAGTGTATGGAGCGAGGCATTGGTGGATTCAGCAAAGAACTTGGTTCCCTCGAAAGGCAAGTCTTCATTTGTGGCCTGGACTTCTCTGGGAAATCCAAAAAGTTGGAGCCACGATGCCCATCTCATGACAACTGCACATACGATGGCATTTGCTGAGGTATCTGCAAAGTCCAGTTTGCAGTTGGGAGATATTGTGGCTGGCATCTGCCAGATGATATTTGCAGGGTCCATGAGAGCTTCATTCATCGGGAGAGCAAGTTTGGCATGTGGAGAGGCATGCAATATATTCGGCAGCTTATGCTGACTTACAAAAACCTCCTGCTGACTGTATTGCTGGGGGAAGGAAGGCAATTGTCTTCTAAGTCACTTCATTGCTGATGGTCTGTCTGCATTGCCTTTTAAACTCTGCAACTCATCGCAATCTTTGTTAAACCTTGCAACTCGCTGTCATCTTTGTAAAACTTTGCAACTTTGTAACTCTCAGCAACTTTGCTTTATAAGTTCAGAAACTTACTGTAAGCTGCAACTCTCAGCCATTTTGCATGTAACTTGCTCTAAACTGCATTCTCCCGAGTGAATGAAGAGAGGTGTGTGTGTGTGTGTGTGTGTGTGTGTGTGTGTTTGAAGTTGCAAGACTGAACACATGGTGATGAGTCATCAGACTGCTGCTCTGCTGGACCAAGGGAAGTCTGGGTATGCTCTCTGGTGACAAAGGAGGATGAGTCACAGGAGCTACATAGACACAATAAAAGGAGAGAGCACAATGCAGATACCCCCTCTTTCTTTCTTTCTTTCTTTTTGAGAAGTAGCCACCAGTTCCCCAGCCATGATGAGCAGGCAGACCCTCCAGAATCTACATGCCTTGTCTCCTTCTGCAATCCATATTTGCCTGTGCAAGTGTGCGAGTGCCTGAGAGAAGGAATGAATGTGTGTGAATGAGCAAATGAATGGAGGTGTGTGTGTGTGGTATGTGTTTGTTTGTGTGTGTGAGAAATAGCTGGTTCCCTCTTTAGTTTAAACCTTTGGTGGCAGCTCTATCTTCTTTAATTTATGAATAAACTCAGGCTAGTGTAACCCTGGGTGGTCTCCAGTGGGAATTTTTTGGGGTAACACATATGATGGTTTCTAGGGGTGTGTCTAGACTATATGGCTCCATCGACGGAGCCATATAAAGTAGTTTACTCAACATAGTCAATGAAGCGGGGATTTAAATAATCCCCACTTCATTAAAATAAAAATGGCCGCCGTGTTGTGCCGACAATCAGCTGATCCAGCACAGCGAGGCAGTCTAGACGCAGATCGGTTGACAAGGAAAGCCTTTGTCAACTGCTCCTGTAAACCTCGTTTCATGAGGCTCAAAGGAGTGGTAGACCGATCCGCGTCTAGACTGCTGTGCTGTGCCGGATCAGCTGATTGTCAGCACAGTGCGGCAGCCATTTTTATTTTAATGACTATGTCCAGTAAACTGTATTTGACACACCCTAATAATAAATGTGATACATAAATTATACATAATGATACATAAAGTTAACACAATAAGATCTCCCAAAGATATTGCAGGAAACTGCCATATCTGTCATACAACATAACACAATGGTGTGCACAGACTGGTGTATATTGCTCAGACAATGAGATAGCAAACATTGCAATCTGCATGTTCAAATATGAAACCTGCAGACACAAATGCAGAGGTCATACTGAGCTCCCTTTGAGTATCTGACTCATAATTACACAGATCTGGGCAGAATTACCAAACCATTATGAAAATATAACTGGTGTTTTCTAGACTGCTCATTAGCCTACACTCTGACTGAACTAGTATGGAGATTGAATTACTTCTCACCAATGGAGAGAATATTCCTCTCTGGTCAAAGTGTCAAGATTCCTGGCAAGGCCCGAGGGGAGATCTCTATGAAGCCTATACAGCACTATATCTAACTGGAGAGTAAACAACAGACTCCTACTGTGCCAACTCTTCACCCTTTGTAAACATAAGCACAGAATGAAAAATAGGAAGAGACTAGAGTATCTTTTGACAATGATACATGCAGCTTTTATTGTTCATGTGCATATACTTTAATAAAATGATCTTTGTCAGGAGCTCAACTGCCACTCTCATTCAAAATTAGGCATTTCTAAATGTATTAGTGCACTGAGAATATTTTGTAAGTAAAAATGCATACAATGGAGAAAATGATTGATGAATATAGTATTCCACACTGCTTTTTTATTTTCTCACTATGCTGTAATATGGTTAATAAATACAATAATAAATAATAAATGAAAATAATAATAATAATAATAATAAAGAAAAGTGACTCAGGGTACGTCTACACTACAGAGTTAGTTCGAACTAACTTAGTTCGAATTAGTTAATTCGAACTAAGCTAATTCGAACTAACGCGTCTAGAACTAAAAACTAGTTCGAATTAGCGTTTTGCTAATTCGAACTAGCAAGTCCACATTGAGTGGACTCTGAACAGGGCTTAAGGATGGCCGGAAGCAGTGCCGGCAGGGCATAAGAGGAGGACTTAGAGCATGGAGATGCTGTCTCAGGCTAGCCGAGGGCTGCGCTTAAAGGGTCCCGACCCCCACCCCGGACACACAGTTCTAAGGGGTGCCCCGCTTGCAAAGAAGTTCTGGCTTGGAGTGCCCGGAGTACCCACACTGGGCACATCACACCACTCGGCCATCAGCCCAGCTGCACTTGCCGCAGGCTGCCATCTGGGGAGAAGGAGTAATTGGGGGGCTGCAGGAGAGCTTCCACCCCCAGAAGCCCGCAGAGCCAGCCCAGTCCTCCCCATCGGGGGCTTGTACCCCATTCCTCCCTCACCTCCTTCCACTTACCCTTCCCTAGCCCCCCTTCTTATTGATGTACAAAATAAAGATAACGTTTCTTCCAACATTGACTCTGTATTTATTGAACAAAACTGGGGGAAGACTGGGAAAAGGAGGTGGGAGAGGGGAAGAGAAAGGCTGGGAGAGGGGAGGGCAACCAACATGATCAGGGGTTGGGAACAGGTCCCAGATGAAGAAAGGCTACAGAGACTGGGACTGTTCAGCTTAGAAAAGAGGAGACGGAGGGGGGACAGGATAGAGGTCTCTAAAAGCAGGGGTTGGGTGGAGACGGTGCATTCAGAAAAGTTCTTCCTGAGTTCCCAAAAAGAAGGACTAGAGGACACCAAAGGAAAGGAATGGGTAGCAGGCTTCAAACTAGTAAGAGAAAGTTGTTCTTCTTCCCAAAGCAAATAGTTAACCTGCGGAACTCCTTGCTGCAGGAGGCTGTGAAGGCTACAACTAGAACAGAGTTTAAAGGGAAGTGAGATCAAGTCATGGAGGTTGGGTCCATGGAGTGGTCTTAGCCAGGGGGTAGGAGTGGTGTCCCTGCCCAAAGTTTGTGGAAGGCTGGAGAGGGATGGCACGAGACAAATGCCTTGGTCACTGTCTTCGGTCCATCCCCTCCAGGGTCCCTAGGGTTGGCCGCTGTCAGCAGACAGGCTACTGGGCTAGATGGACCTTTGGTCTGACCCAGGACGGCCATTGTAAGCTCAGGGCTCAGGGTCGGGGGTCTCAGTGGACCCCCTTGATTTTCATGCACACCTGCTCCTGGGTGGCCAGGCTGGCAGCTATCCTGCCCTAGCCGGCCGCTTTCCTGTGCCTAGTGCGGAGATTGTGGACGAGGTCCACGATGTCCGCACTAGCCCAGGAAGGTGCCCGCCTCTTGCGGTCCAGGGCAAGCTCCCGGGAGCCGCCAGCCTGGTCCCGGCAAGAGGGGGTGGGCTGGGGGGCATCGGGTGGGTGGCTCTGTGCCGTGCCAGGTGCAGGGTCTGCTAGCTGGGTGCTGGCAGGCTTGCACCTGGCATGGGCACCGTAGCCAGCCCGTGCCCCTTTAAGGGGTCCGGGGCCGGGAGGGGGGGCATAGAGTTTCCCTGGTGTTGGCCAGAGTGGCCACCAGGGAAACCTGGGGAGGGCTAGCCTCCCACTAGTTCGACCTAAAGGGCTACACAGCCCTTAGTTCGAACTAGCTAGTTCGAACTAGGCGTTAGTCCTCGTAAAATGAGGTTTACCTAGTTCGAACTAAGCGCTCCGCTAGTTCGATTCAAATTCGAACTAGCGGAGCGCTAGTGTAGCACCTATTAAAGTTAGTTCGAACTAACGTCCGTTAGTTCGAACTAACTTTGTAGTGTAGACATACCCTCACCCCAGAACAAGTCCTCTATATCAAAATGGAGCCATCCTCTTATGGGCTTTGGAATCAGCTCTTTGGAGCTCTCTCTTCAGGCTTAACACTACTTGCTTCTACAATTACCAACTTCCTGCCATGAAGAAGGTTACAAAATATTCAAATTCATGCTCATTCTGGAAAGTTTGTAGCTTGGGGATAGAATTTCAAATGATAATACTGCTCTAATGATAACGGTATCTGAATTAATTCAACTGTGTTTCTTTCCACTGCTGCAATTATTTAAAACAGTTTGGGAAATACAAAACTGATTCAGTAATCTAAAACATTTCATAAACCCTTTTGCATTTTTAGAAGGGACATGAAAAAACTAGGTTACTACAAATATTGGACTTTGTCAATGTGCTCCACTTTCATGTTTGGATTAACTTAAATCTAAGTTCATATGCACCTCCTCTCTTCCCACTTGTATAGCGTGGGCATGATGGCTATGGAAGAATACTCCCATGTATCCAAACCCTACACACTACTGAAATAATCTATCCCTGCTTCATTCCCCACTGCGCCAGATCCCAACTGCTGTGCCTCTGCCTTTGAAATGTAGCAAGAACCCTGCAAAGCAGTCCCCACTTGCCTAGGCTTCCCCATTGCACCTCTGTCCTTTAAATGTAGCAAATTGTCATGATTTAGTCTACAGAATTCAGTACATGTTTTCTCTCTCTAATTGTGTTGGCAGCCTTTACTTTGCTCCTTTCCCTGTGTCCAAAATTGAAACTAGAGGCTGATGATCTATGATCTAAGTAAATGGTTTTTCATATGATATTTGTGATGAATTCGATAACAGGGGTCACCTAAAACTGTTACCCAGTGAATTAGGTATGACAGGGCCCACCTACCTGCCCTGCAGGACACCCCACCATACTATCCTGCTGGGCCTGAAGCCCTGGTTTCCCCCAGACAAGGCACAGACTCGGGGTAACAGCCCCCCACCAAAGCAACGTACACAGGGGCGGCCCGTGGACCTAGGCAAACTAGGCAGTAGCCTAAGGCGCCCAATGATGATGCCATGGCTATTGATGGCCGTGCAGGTGGGGGCGCAGATCGTGCCTTCCACCTAGGGCGCCAGCTGCCGCAGTTGGCCTCAGGCCGCTTGTAACGTCCCGCCCCGTGGGACCGGGGCAATTAGTCACGTTCAGCTGTCACACTTAGGGTATGTCTACATTACCCCGCTAGTTCGAACTAGCGGGGTAATGTAGGCATACCGCAATTGCAAATGAAGCCCGGGATTTGAATTTCCTGGGCTTCATTTGCATAAGCGGGGCACCGCCATTTTTAAATCCCCGCTGGTTCGAACCCCATGCCGCGCGGCTACACGCGGCACGAACTAGGTAGTTCCACGAGGAGTAACGGTAGTTCAAACTAGGAAGCCTAGTTCGAACTACCTAATTCGTGCTGCGTGTAGCCACGCGGCACGGGGTTCGAACCAGCGGGGATTTAAAAATGGCGGGGCCCCGCTTATGCAAATGAAACCCGGGAAATTCAAATCCCGGGCTTCATTTGCAATTGCGGTATGCCTACATTACCCTCCTATTTCAAAATAGGAAGGTAGTGTAGACATACCCTCTGTCTCTAGGGGTATGTCTACACTACCCCACTAGTTCGAACTAGCAGGGGTAATGTAGTCATCCGCAGTTGCAAATGAAGCCCGGGATTTGAATTTCCCGGGCTTCATTTGCATGAAGCCGGCCGGCGCCATTTTTAAATGCCATCTAGTTCGAACCCCGTGCCGCGGGATTAGGAAGCTACTAGTTCGGATTAGGAAGCTACTCCATGCCGCGTGTAGCCACGCGGCACAGGGTTAGAACTAGCCGGCATTTAAAAATGGCGCCAGCCGGCTTCATGCAAATGAAGCCTGGGAAATTCAAATCCCGGGCTTCATTTGCAACTGCGGATGACTACATTACCCCCGCTAGTTCGAACTAGCGGGGTAGTGTAGACATACCCTAGGTTACCGATCGGGGTGGAGGGGGACCTGGGCCCACCCTCTCTCCAGGTCCCAGCCCAGGACCCTAAGGGTGGGCGTCTTAAACGCACCGCCTGACCGGGAGGCTACGGCCGCAACTCACCGGTCCCCGGGGATTTCCGACCCCATCCTGGGCTACTTCCTCCGACCCCTGCGGTCCTGTCCTGCCACGCTTGGTCCGGCGGGGCACCAGGTGGGACTCACCCTCGCCGGCTGCGTCGTTCTCCTGCTGTCAGTCCTGGAGCACCATCCGGTACCACCGCGTCCTCCGCTCTCCGCACCGGCCGCCTCGCCAACTGGGCGGGCTGCCGTCTCTCCCTCTGGGCTCCTGGCTGCCCGGCTTTTGAATTCGGCACCCCTGGCTTGGGACGCAGGCGCATGCACCTCGGGCCGCTTGCAGCTCCTGGGGCTCGGGCGCCGGGGAAGCGCCTGTGCCCACGGCCGCCGCCGAGCAGGCGCGGCATAGCCGCTCCTGCTCTTCGACAGCAGTTCCCCACAGCGCCCAAGTGCGGGGCACGGGGTTGGGGCTTGCGATCCCCGCCACCCCGTCACACCACTCCTGAACATACAGCACAGGACTAGCTCAGTTCGGTGGGCATGCTCAGCTATGAGGCCATTGACAGCACCCAGGAACACAGCCCCAAAGAGGACCAAAACCAAAAATAAATCCATCTTACTCTGTATAAAAGTTTTACACAGAGAAAGCTCATAAGGTCAGCCCCCTTTATCAATGAACCAGAGATATGCACAGTGGTTGCTCTCCCTCCCCCCAGCTAACAATTATTTACACTGGGCTTAATAATAAACATGTGTTTTATTAAGTATAAAAAATAGGATTTAAGTGATTACAAATGAAAAGGCAGATCAAATTAAATTACTAAAGCAAAATAAATAAAACATGCCAGCTAATCCTAATACACTAAGAAAAGTTGTTACAAAACATATTCCTCATATTCTTATCTGAGATGAAATTCTTCACAGGCCAGAGTTGATTTTTCCCCTAGCCTGGGTCTATCAGTTTCTTCTGTATCCTCTTCAGGTGGGAAGGCAGTTTCAAAGGCTAGCTGAAGGCAAAAGCATGATTGCTTTCCATTCATTAAATAGACTTTCCCTGGGGTGGAAATCTTTTGTTCAGTCTTCCTATCCCCATGGAAAAATACATATTCAAGATGGATTCCAATTCCAGGTAGCTTGGTCACATGTCTGTCTAGGACCTACTACAGTTTGGGCTTACAGGAAAAACAGAACCATGTACAGATCGTTACAAGAGTACTGAACCATTATGTTTCTGAAATATCTGTAGGGGCCCACATTAGCACATATGGTATGGTCCTGGTTTATACTAGTACGACCAGCTCAATGCCATCCTGGAGGCTCTCACACAAGAACCCCTCAATCCTTCTCACAAAGTTCCTGGAGAGGCCTGCCTTACTCCGGCCTTCGTAGTGGGACACCTTCCCACAACAAGCCACCACTAACGAGGTCATGGAAACAAACAACAGCACTGCACATATCACAGGGTCATGCCCACACTCAGGCAGCATCCATTCTCTGGCAAGCAGCATTTGCCATTCCCACACACACACACCTCTCCCAACACCAGCAGGCAGGGATTCAAGTCCTCTCTCTGTGGGATGCTGCCAGTGCTGGATTTGGAGTGTGCCGGAGTCATGCTGTCCCCCTTCCCACCCGCAAGCTTCTGGCCTGGCTGGCAGCATCCCATGCCTGCTTGTCCCCGGTCTGTGGATGTAGTGCTGCTCCCCTGGGACTTTTGTGCCCCTGCAACTAAGAGTCCACTGCCTAGGTATCATATGGCCTTGCTTGAAGCATGTTGCCATCATCTGAACTGAGACCTTTGGTGTCGGCTCAGAGATTAGGGCTAGGCTTCATACACAGTGTCTTCTGGGATGACTGTCCTGGTAACTTTTATTCACAGCTGGTCCAGCTGTGAGTGTGGTGCATCCACCACCTCCCATGGCATTTTCCTGACTCTGTGATATCCACCAGAGGAAGAGAACGCAGGAAGACCCGCTGTGTGAGCAGATGGCCTGCCTCCAGTCCCTTGTCCAAGGCTCAGTGAGGAGCTCCGTGGGCAGGCCACTGATCAGGAGGAGTGCCAGGCTGACTGGGAGCAGCAGAAAGCTCCTGGACCCATCCCTGAGATCCACTCCTCCCACCTCTCCCATTCCAGGTTCTTTCCCCAGTCCTTCCTGTATTTGATATCCACCAAATAAACACACTTGTTTTTAAAAGCTTTTTTATTTGCTCTGCAGGGGTGGGGAGAAGGTGGAAAGGGATGGCAGTTGGGTGTCCTGTCACCTGAGAGCAGGGACAAGCCATTTACAGACCTCAAGGAAGTTGACCTTCTGTATGCAGAAGATCTGGAACCACTGCTGGTCATCCCACTGCTCCATGATGATCTGGTCCCACCAGTCCAAACTGGTCTCCCTCCGCCAGAAGTGGAGTTCAACAGTGTCCAGAGGATTGAGGATTATTTACAGCAGCAGGAGTGCCAGGAACTGGGTGAAAAGGTCCTCCAGTTCAGGCTGGTCATCATCATGTTGGAACAGCATGTGGACAGTTTGGATGAACTGCACCATGAGGTGCAGCACAAGGCCCATGAGCCTGGCACCACTTTGCAGCAGCTCTGGTTCCATGTGGTCAGTGCTTTCGTGTTCGCAGAGACAACCAGAGCACACTGCATCCATTTGGTGTCTCACGATGGGGGAGGCAGTAGAGAAATGGCGTATGAGACGCAGCCATAGGGAGAAGCCCCTGAAAGCACGAGCTGCAGCTTGCCTGACCAAGCAACCACAGGAAGTATCCGCCCTTCTGGTGCCCTCCCCAGAGTGCTTCAGGGGGCTTTAAATCTGAGGCAGGCACCAATCAGTGTGAATGCGCTATTTCAAAATAATTCTGAGCAATTTTGATGCTCTCCCAAAGTGTGGGCACTCTATTTCGATTTTGTTATTTTGGGAGTTATTATTTTGAGATTTTACTTATTTTGAAATTAGTTCCTAGTGTAGATATGCCCTTAGAATTATACACAGATCCACACTTCATATTTCTAATCTCACTTTGCCTAAAGCATAATCAAGTTATTTATAAGAAGGTCATGTGAGACTGTATAAAATGCTTTACTAAAGGCTTGGGCTACGTCTACATTGGCATGATTTTGTGCAAATATTTTTAACGCAAGAGTTTTTGCGTTAGAGTATTTGCACAAGAGAGTGTCTATATTAGTCTGGGACTCATCGTAAGAACAATGCGCTTTTGCGCAAAAGAGCATCTACATTGGCGGAACGTTTTTGTGCAAAAGCAGAAGCCCAGAACCATTCTGAAGAAGGCAAAAGGGCAACAGCCCTTTCCGGGGGCGGGGGCTGGAGCTCCTTTGAGACACTTGCTTAAAGGGATCTCTCCGGACAGCTGTTTCTCTCCTACTGCGTACTTTAGGACCTCTTGCAGGGACTGACACAGCCATAGCAGTTCTATTTGTGGTTTCCCTCTGCCTTATTGGACACCACTGCCTTGTGCCTTTAGTGCCTTTGGCTGATTTTTCTATCTCAGCTTGTTTCTTGTGCCATGGAGCCAGCGGTGGCCTCGTGCCTGCTCTGGCCCCTTCCGGCCCTTTTGGAGTGCCTGCGGCTGCTGCTCCAGGCTGCTGCACTCCTCCTCCAGGACCTCGAGGTGCAGGTCACTCTGGACTCCCTCACCAGAGAGGCCATCCCCACCCCACAGTGGAGAGGTCCTTGTGGAGACTGGACACCAGTACCGACTGGTGGGACCGGCTGGTCCTGGGGCAATGGGACGACCAGCAATGGTTCCGGAACTTGCGCATGCGAAAGCAGACATTCCTGGAGCTATGTGCCTGACTCGCACCTGTGCTCCAAAGAACCACCACCCAGCTGCGGGCACCCATCCCAGTCGAGAAGAGGGTCGCCACTATGGAAGCTGGCCACCCTGGACAGCCACCGATCGGTGGGCAGATCGACTGTCAGTGCCATCGTCATGCAGGTAAGTCCCAGGGGGGCGGGGGGGTGCTGCACTCCATGCCCAGGGGCAGGCAAGACTCCAAGCTGGGTCATCCAGGGGTTTGGGCCATCCCTCCCTTGCACAGGTCTGCTGGTGGTGGTGGGGGGACGTGGGGCGAGGGGGCCCTGGTGCATGTGTGTGTGTCTGTGTGAGGACAGAGGGCATCACGGGGGGAGCCCCCCCAAGGGAGCACGCACTCACCCTGCCTTATGTTATGTGTTCCCCTGTGTTTCTCTGCACCTGTCTGCAGGTCATCCGTGTCATCAACAACATCCTGCTCCAGAGAGTCATCCGCCTGCACGACGTGGAGGCTACGGTGGCCGGCTTCGCTACCCTCGGGTTCCCCAACTGCAGGGGAGCCCTGGATGCAACCCATATCCCCGTCTGTGCCCCGGAGCATCGAGCGGCCCATTTCATAAACAGAAAAGGGTATTTCTCCATCGTACTCCAGGCCCTCATGGATCACTGTGGCTGCTTCCTGGACATTTATGCCCTTTTCATATTCTGGAATCTCTCCCATCTTCCATGATTTTTCAAAGATAATAGCCAATGACTCACATATTTCCTCTATTAGCTTCTTCAATATTCTAGGATGCAGTTGACTAGGTCCTGGTGACTTAAAGAGATTTAACTTTTCTCATTTTTAACTTTCATTTTCTCCAGTATGTTTGGCATTCAATCATCACCAACCTTCTTGGTGAAAATCAAAACAAACCATTATGAGTTTGACTCCTGGCATGTTCTACAGAATTTAGAAGTAAAGACAATATAGGTCTTTCAATATAATCTTCCATCACATATGAAATTACTGTTCCTATTCCACAAGGGGACGTGTCACAAGCTAATTTTACAGGCAAAGGTGTGCTATGGTGTAGAAGGACCTTTTCAGATGTTATCACCTTGGCATCATCAAAATGATGGTCCACATACTATACTAACATTCCCATTCATTGTGCAATGCTTTATTTAGAGGTTATGACACTGTTGCCGTTTTAGTCAGGTACCTATGGAAATAACTGTCCATCCACAGAAAGGAAATTAAGTATCATACATTTTGTGGCTGTGATGAGATCACTTCTGTTTTGTCTTATGATTTATACAGATTATCTTTACCAGTGGCAGGTCTCTTCTGGAGGTTTTCAGGATGCTTTTCATCTCTCGCTGCTATGACCAGTACATGTTCAAGCAACAACTGAGTTAAACAAATGCCTGTTTCATGGCTTGCTGCCAGATAATGGGTGAAGATACTACTCCACACACTTAACTTCTTACATTGCAATAACCCCTGATGTGTGTTAATGGTGAGGGTGCATGCCACCAACTGAGAGCCTTAAAATATACTTTGATGCTTTTTCATTCCAGTGATATCTGTAAATTTTACCTTGCAGTAGAAAAAGAGAAGCATATAACCAAAACAACTTTACCTGAATATGCTATTTCCTACCATCCTAATAATCCTAACAACATATTCCTCCTCCCTAAACTCTACTAATGGTGCTCCGTCTTCTATATTGAGAAACCTGCCAGAGCAGCCGTGTACAGAGTACCTGCAGATGAGGGGAGCAGAGTAAGAACAGCTGGCTTCTGCAGTGTTACTGAGCATACTCTGTTCATAAGAACATGGTCAGTAACAAGTTAAGCCACAAATCTGCTGGGGCGCAGAACCCCACATGGACCTCCCGCAGATTACCTCTGGCAGTACATATAAATATAGTTAAGCTTTGCATGTTATATGTAGTTAGTAAACAGTTATTTGAACACCTCTGTGCCTATCTAGGTCTTCCATATTACATTTATCATGTAAAGAGCAAAACAATATGTATGAAATGCTCACATTCAATACCTGCAACAAGTGAAGACATCTTCGAACTTCTTGAGCCTATCATTCCATTCAGAAAAATTCCTCTCATTTTCCTTCTCAACAATTAATGAAAAATTCACCATTTTTACTCTACTCATGCAAATAACTCAACTGATTTCATCCATAAAATAAATAAGATTAAAAGGGAAATATTCAAGGAAAAGAGACATTGAACAATTCTTCATAAATGAGGATGACATGGAATCCAGAATATCAACAAGAAAAAAATGGTATGAGGATGTTGCATTCTTATTCAGGTTGCAATTAAATTCATGTAAACACTTTCTGAGCTCTGAAAGCAATCTGATACACATTTTCCTTTATAGAATATGCTTGAAAAATGTAATTAACTCTTTCTATAGATAGTTTGACTCAGGAAAACTTGCTCAGTAATGTGAATGTTACATAATGTCCTGTTAAAAAAAACAGGCATCCTGGTCTCCAAACTGCAACATCAGATTTTATATAAAATATTATTATGTACTATAACTGTCCAATAGTAGAAATTACTTATGTGAAAAGATATAAGAATAAAAGGAATCAAAACTTATGAAATTAATAGTTTTAATTGATCAGTTTTCTAGACTGAATATAGTAATACATAATAACGTTTAC
The DNA here is from genome assembly GCF_049634645.1 of Pelodiscus sinensis. Taxonomy (NCBI): domain Eukaryota; kingdom Metazoa; phylum Chordata; order Testudines; family Trionychidae; genus Pelodiscus; species Pelodiscus sinensis. The sequence goes on along the minus strand of NC_134716.1, from coordinate 106,052,915 downwards.
AGAGAATATGGTCTGGATCATCAACTGGGATGAATATATTCAATAGATATATTGTAGTCAATAGCTGGTCTCATGTGTACACACAATGCATCAGTTTTCACACACATATGTGTTTATGTACAGGGAGCATGTGTATATCAAGAGAATCAAACAAACATAAAATGTCTTGAAAACATTTTTATTTACACAGCTGTCCTGTTGAATTTGGACAAACACATGCATTAAAAAAAGAAGATTATAATAGAAAATCTCTTGCTTTTTGAATACTGCTGTGCATCCTGAGCTCTGGGCTCTCAATGGGAAGTAATACAGGGAGATTTTGAAAGTCCCCTTTATTATACTGTGTTAAAGATGCCTGTATGAAGTGAATAGCTCTGAGATTTTGGAACTGTGGGAGAGGTTATTATAATGTTCTCATACCCCACTGCGGGAAGTGAATATGTTCCTGTCTCCAGAGCTCTTATCTGGAGCACTCAGATAGAAACTGAATAGAACAGTGAATTGTTCTAACACTGCTTGCAAGACCAGCATAGAAGACCTACTCTGAGAAAACAGTTTAGTAATTAAAAAGAAATCAAGGGGAAGCTGAAAAGGTCTTCAAACAGCAAGGATTTATTATTGTAAGCTTTGTAGCCACACTAAAAGGGAAAATTTGAAGGTTGGAACCAACTCCATACATCTGAAAAGTGCAATGGGAAAAACTGTCACTTACATCAAGTGTCAGTTCAGAGGGAAATGGTTCGGTAAATTTCACCATTGCAGAGAAAATAAAATGATCTTTCTGGTTCTACTAGAGAATGTTTTATATTCATGTTGGGTTCAGGACTGGGGACATAGAAGCCCAGAGTCTTTCAGGTAATATGAAAACCTTTCAATCTATGCAGCTTAATGTCTGTCTGCTCAGCAAACAGAGTGGTCCCATCTTCTTTGAGATCTTGAATTTATTGCTGAGTTTCCATGGAAAGGAGCAACTGAGATGCCCTACACACGGAGACTGCCATTGTCATGGAATGAGTCTCAGGGTCCGCTGCATCAGACGCTGTCTGGAGCATTGCTCTGGCACCCTCATCAGCGAGAGCTTGGAACTCCTTTTCGGAAGCCTCAGGCAGGGCGGATTCGAATTTGGACATTGCCTGCCATATATTAATCTTGGAGTGGGCTATCAAGGCCTGGTGGTTCGCTATGCAAAATTGGAGGCTGTAAGACGAATAAAGCCTGTAACTGAACAAATCGAGCCTCTTGGAGTTTTTATTCCCTGGGGCAGCACCCAGTTGCTCCTGATGGTTCACTGCCTCCACAACCAGGGAATTAGGAGTGGATAGCACACGGAGTTCAGCACTCCCCTACTTGGAGTATGTGATGAGGAGAAGGGTGGATCACACCTCTCCGTTTGAGGTGCGGCCTTGAAGTTCAATAGGGATGCTTGAGTGCAGTCCAGATTGCCTCCCTGCTAGCCCTTGTTTTTATGTGGACTTGGAAGCCTGCTTCTGCCTGCTTTCTTAGGCCTCATAGCTGGAGCCAAGGATAAAGATTGGTGGCCTCCAGATGGTACTGGGGGTGTGCTGCACATTGAAGCACTGGTGCTTGTCTTGGAGGGAATAGATTATATATATAGTTGGTTATGGGTGCCATTTTTATTGTAACTGCCACCTTGGATTGGCAAAAGGACAACCTGTCTTCCATCTTGGTACCTCTTCTCCTTCTGGCTTTTAGTGTCCTTTTTTCAGTTTGGTACCAAAACAAAGGAAAAGGCAGGAACATAGATTGTCATGTGACAGTAAATCTGGAATGTATACAGGAGAGTGTCTGTCACTGTGACATGGCTCTGTGGTCTCTGGATGCTATGCAAGCAGGTCATCCCAGGAAGGCACAGAGACCCTCCCACAAAGAACCAGCCTTGCTTACATAAGAACATAACATAAGAACATAAGAACGGCCGGATTGGGTCAGACCAAAGGTCCATCTAGCCCAGTAGCCTGTCTGCCAACAGTGGCCAACACCAGGTGCCCCGGAGAGGATGGCCTGAAGACAATGATCATGCGATTTGTCTCATGCCATCCATATTCAGCCTCTGATAAACAGAGGCCAGGGACACCATTCCTACTCCGTGGCTAACAGCCTTTATGGACCTAACCTCCATGAATTTATCTAGCTTATAGATAGAGCCTGAGGAGATAACACCTAGTAAGGCCTCTTTAAACTTACCTTCACTCACAACAGCAGTTAGGTAGTGTCCACATTCCACATGTAGAACAGCAAGTCAAGGATAGAAGACTAAAGACATCAAACCAAAGGAAGTCCACTTATCTGTCTATAGGTTCCTAGAATCAACGTCCTTGCATTCCTATGTCCTCACCTGTGTCCTCCCAGTGGCTATGTCTACACTGCAAGCTTCTTTCAGAAGAAGCTTTTTCGGACGAGATCTTCCAGAAAAAGCACATCAGAAAAGCATTCTGCTTTTTCTATAAATAGCATCCAATCAATGTGGACACTATCTTGCATATAAGGGCACCCGGAACCAGTTAAGGCAGACCATTAAGTCAGCAGTTGCTTCCGAGTGCTGTTGCCTAAGCCTAGATAAGAGATTGCTTAAAGTGACCCCCCCTCTCTGCTTCTCTGCTTCTGCTGCTTGCTTGCCTACCTCTTTGAGGGACAACAAAGCTTTAGTTGCATTTGCTCTGGCTGCCCAACTTTTGGACACCACAGCAGTCTTCTTGCAATGGAGCTGGAGCTGCCCATGGACATGCAATGGCCCCCACTGCCATACTGCAGTTTGTGCAGGCTGCCTTCATGGCCCTGCACAAGCTCGACACAGAACTCATCATTGAGACCCTCTCCCTCTGTGTGGGAGCAAGACCCTTGGAACAGCATCACACAATGGAGAGATGCTTTTGGAAGCTGGACACCAGTTCCGACTGGAGGGACCAACTGATCATGGAGCGGTGGGACGACCAGCGGTAGCTCCAAAACTTCCACATGCAGAAGGCCACCGTTTTGGAGCTGTGTGCTTGGCTTGCCCCGCCTTCCGATGACGCAACACCCACCTATGGCCTGCCATCCCTCTGGAGAAGCGGGTCACCATCGCTGTCTGGAAGCTCGCCACCCCAGACAGTTAGCAGTTGATGGCCACCAGTTCAGCATGGGGAAGTCCACCATCAGGGCCCTCCTCATGGAGGTAAGCCTGCAATGTGTTGAGTGGTCTCAACTTGTACTGGAGTTACTGGGAGCCGAGAGCATTCAACACTCCTCAGGAAGTATGCAGACATCTTGTGGGATTATACCTTAATCACATTACATACCAGATGGTGGCTACGTCTAGATTGGCATGATTTTCCACAAATGCTTTTAATGGAAAAGTTTTTCCATTAAAAGCATTTGTGGAAAAGAGCATCTAGATTGGCATGGATGGTTTTGCACAAAAGCACCTTTTGTGGAAAAGTGTCCGTGCCAATCTAGACACGGTTTTGCACAAGAAAGCCCCGATCGCCATTTTCGCCATCGGGGCTTTTTTTGCGCAAAACAGATTTTAGCTGTCTACACTGGCTCGCTTGGGCTTTTTCCTGAGCGGGAGCAGCATAGTATTTGTGCAAGAACACTGACAATCTTACATGAGATCGTCAGTGTTCTTGCGCAAATTCAAGCGGCCAGTGTAGACAGCTGTCAAGTTTTTCCGCAAAAGCAGGTGGTTTTGCCGAAAAACTTGCCTGTCTAGACGCAGCTGGAGTGTTTAAGATTATAGAATGAATTTAAAAAGTGCAAGTTAGTGGCAAAAAAGGTTTCTATAGTGATTTTAGAGGCTACATGAATCATCATTAGGAAATGGAAATCAAGACATAGATGACTCAGGCCCCTGTTCAGCACTTCTGATTTACTCTTCATGCAAGTAACGCTCCCAGTGAAGACAATCGCATTTGTGCTTAAGTAAAGAGTGGGTCAAGAGTGTTCAACTCCCATTGTCTTCAGTGGGAGCTCTGCCTGCATGTGGAATGAGTCAGGAGCAATGCTGAATGGGGCCCATTCAGAGAGCAGCTGAGTAAGACACCCAATACATCACTATTTTGAAGTTAGCAGTAGGTGGTAGACATAACTGGAAGAAATACAGGCATATTGTGGAGTTAGGTGAAAGACTTGTATAAAGCGGCATTTTAAATGAATTCACTTGTTTGGCTTTATATCAGTCTTTAAATTTTTGTTTTGCAAGGTATCTGGCTATTCATTCTTGAGGTCATTTGAGTTTAACAAATTAATTAAAATGATTACTTGTTCACACTCTGTTTGTAGGCTGACAGAATGTCTCTGTGTTATCTCCTGCTAGTTTACTGAAAATGGGAATTGTTTCAGTTTCAATATGTTCCAAGCATCTTTGATCAACCCAGGGGATTTCCAACTAGCTCCACCATGCCCATTATTTTGCTGTATGAGATGATCTGTGGGGCAAATGGAGTCAGTTACACCCATTGCTAGCTGTGGCTAAGTGATATAAGCAGCAGCAAAACGAGTGTGGCATGCTCATAGCTCAGCATGAGTGGAACATTCAACCTTCTAGCCGGATCATGTTGAGAATAGGTGAAGTGGGTGGTTTGTCATTTAGCTAGAAGGTCTAGTGATCTGGGACTCTGACTCCAGTCTCTGTCAGTTTGTCACAGGGTGGTTAAGTTGGCCAACAGGCTGACTGTCTGGGCCTGTCTCCCCTACTATCAATCTCTAGTGGGGTAGTTCGGGTGCTCAGCAGACCTATTTGCCCTGGGCTTCCAATTGCAGCCTGTTAGTTCAAGCTGTTCTTGCACTCTGGATGAGACCTTAGCTACACTGGCCTTTTTAACCTTTCCTTGGGGCTAAGGCATAGCTCCAGTATGGTAGAAGGACCTGGGTTCTCCACTGCACCAGGTCCCAGTCCTGCACCAAGTCCCAGCCCTGAAATTTGACCAGCCCATTTGCACACCTTAGCCCTGGGCCATTTTCTACCACCACTGCATCTCATCTTACAGCGTGGTCACAGCAAACTTAAGCCATGAGCAACATAAGTTTTGCCAGCATAATTGTTTCTGTGCATGGCACTATGTCAAGACAGACCCTCTCCTGCCGACATAGCTCCTGCCACTCATTTCTTATGTTGATGAGCGAGCGAGCCCCAGCTAGCATTCTACAGCCACATGACCGCTGTGACAGAGGTACAGCTGTGCTGTTGTACGTTTGTGAATGTAGACATGGCTGAGAGTCTACTTCCAAAGCCCACAGTTTAGGGTCAACACTTGAAGCTTTATCAAGCCCTTCTTCATAGTTCTCCCTCCCTCTTAGAGGGTATCTGATTTGGGGATCATGGGGAGACTCACAATCAGATCTCCACAGTAGAAACATCCTTTTCTCTTGCTGCAGAGAAATGCTCCTCCTGGAAATGGCCTCTTATTCTCTCTGGGCCTGGTGGAGCTCCCTTTTACCTGGTCTACTTTCAGGAGGATGCTCAGTACTGCCTTAGGAGCAGAGCCTCTCTGGCCCAGCACTGCTCCAGTTACTGAAAGATGCAAGTTTCTGATAGATTTAACTGGTAGTCCTATTTAAAGAATACATAGGAAATGAGAACAAAAGGTCAGACAAACATCCAGGCCTCGATCCTGTAAATTTTACTCATGCAAACTTGTGTACAACTTCAGAGCAACTATGACAAGGGTTATATGTCAGCAAAAAAGCAAATGGAAGCCACTTATGGATCATATGGCAGAAACAATATCTAATCAGTACATAAAGCAATTTTGAGATTAATACATATAAGTTTGTAGGAGGAACAGCAAACAGTTAAATTTGGGAGGTTTGGTAGATTCTTGTCTGATTTGGAGTAATATTATTGTCTTTTGCTTTTATTCTTGTTTCTACAATTGTGTTTATAACATATTAGTAGTGCTTTATTTTGTAGTGAATGGCTTTAAAATAATGTACAATATGTATAGGTAAAAATGGATGCATAAACAAGATTGTGTACACAATATGAATGTCATACATCATGTTCACTGTTATAGATCATGCTGATATAGTTGCCCACTAAACAAAAGTTTAAATATACAGAACTTTAAAAATGGGTGATTTTTCTAAAATATATCTTGTCTGTTCCATGAAAACTCATGTCACCTCTGACCCATGACATCAATATTGGCAGAAAGAACCCCCTACTACCCAATTGAGCAAACTGAAACCACCTTTCCGGTAAGTGACACATCAGTTCTCCACTAAAAAGAGTTGGGGCTGTGCTATGTAGAACTTCTACCAGCCTAATTTTCCTAGAGGGTCTGAAGACAATTCTCTGACCAACTTTTGACATGCAGAAAAGGTAGTGGGCAGTAAAGGCCTGGCCCAATGCCCTTTTAAATCAATGAAAAGACTCCCACTGTCTTGCATGGGCATTGGATCAGGCCCCAGCAGAGGACAGCTCTCAGAATGAAAAGCTGGGGGAGTGAAAGGGGCAGAGAAAGGGTTAAAAAAAGGATACCTACCACATAGCATGAATGGCAGATGCCAAGGACACTCTGAAGTAGAATAGCATTTTGAGTTCTCTCTCCTGTTTCATATAAAACAGATCAACCAACAAAACATAGTGACTTGAAATCATCTCTGTCGTTATGGATTGATTATATGCACAGACATTAACACAAAAGACTTTCTGCCATTCAGTTTTCTAAACTTGAAATTGCATTTTCCCCTGGATAAAAATTAGCATATTTTCTCAGTGCCCATTTCTTTCTCACAATAAACAATGCATAGTCCTCCTGCCAAAAAGGTCCAAATGCTAAACAGTTTCTATAATTGTCATTATTATAACAGCACTGTGAGCTGTGTTAAATTATAATTATTTTTACAAAAGATTTCTATGCGGTCTTGATTGCTATAATTATGATTCTATAACAGTGAACATGATGTATTAAAAATTTCATATAAACATAATGCTCCACATAAATGAATTTCCTTAACTGAGCTTGATTTAAATGAGGTGTTCTTTGTGTTTGTATTTTATTTGCTACTGTAAAAGCTACCCAAAATTAATTTAGTTTAGACACAATATTTCATTAGAAGTAAAAAACAGATGCATAAACGAGAGTGTGTACACAATATGGCTTCCATGCAGAGATACTGTTGGAATTGAATCCATTTTAGAAATAGTAATTTCTTTAATCATGCTTCTTATTTATCTCTCCTGCTTTTTCTAAGGCAGATGTCTAGAAAACAGGAGTGCAAGAGACAGGAGACTGAGTGACCATGATCATTGTATGGGCCAGATCATAACCTAGTGATATTTCTATTTGTGGAAGAGGAGTCACCTACTACGTCTACTATACCCACCATAAGAACAGAGAAACTAGATCAGACTAAAGGTCCATCTAGCCCAGTATCCTGTCTTCCGACAGTGGCCAATGCCAGATGCCCCAGAGGGAGTGAACAGAACAGGGAATCATCAAGTAATCCCCCCTGTTACCCATTTCCTGGCTTTGATGAACAGAATCTAGGGACACCATTCCTACTCATCCTCACTAATAAGTACTGATGGACCTAACCTCTATGAATTTATCTAGTTCTTTCTTGAACCCTGTTAAAAATCTTAGTCTTCACAACTTTCTCTGGCAAGGAGTTCCACAGGTTTACTGCATGCTGTGTGAAGAAAAACTTCCTTTTGTTTGTTTTAAACTTGCTACTTATTAATTTTATTTGGTGATCCCCTAGTTCTTATGTTATGGGAACAAGTAAATAACTTTTCCTTATTCATTTTCTCCATACTTGTCATGATTTTATAGACCTCTATCATATCCCCCCTTAGTCTCCTCTTTTCTAAGATGAAAAATCTGTCTTTTCACCTCTCTTTGTATGGCAGGCATTCCAAATGCCTAATCATTTTTGTTGCCCTTTTCTGAATCTTTTCCAAAGCCAATATATATTTTTTGAGTGAAACTATACCATGGATTCATATGGTTTTCAGTGAACTATCCACAATGACTCCAAAATCTCTCTCATGAGTGGTTATAGATAAATTAGTCTCCATGATTTTGTATGTATAGGTGGGATTATTTCTTTCCAGTGTGCAATGCTTTGCATTTATCAACATTAAATTCATTTGCCATGTTGTTGGCCAGTCACCTAGTTTTGTGAGATCCTTTTGAGCCTCTTTGCAGTCTGCTTTTTTCTTAACTATCTTGAGCAGTTTGGTATCATCTGCAAATTTTTCCACCTTACTGTATACCCTTTTCTCCAGATCATTTATAAAAATGTTGAATAGGATTGGTCCCAGTACAGACCCTTGGGAGGACACCACTGGTTACATCTCTCCATTCTGAAAAGTGACTACATCATAGGTCTCCTGTCTCTGTATCCCAACGGTAGGGGGATACCCAAAATAGGACCGTGAGCAGCAAGATCCAGGAAATTCACATTATCTGCTACTAATCCTATGAGAAATCTGCAAACAAATGATTAAACAGGTGTTCTCAGGTTGAGAAGTCTAGTCCCTCATGTTTTTGATGAGGCCTGCTATGGTGTACCAAAAGGATTCATGCACTGGATCATGCTGCAGTATCTGAAAGGATCCTTGCTCCCTTATATTAACAAGCGGAACACAATCTAGCCCTGTATGACGACATGAGTGGGAGGAGGAATGCAGGATTTCAAACACATTCATACATTTGGTTAAAGGAGATGCTGTTTGATAACATCATTTTGCACTACTGTTGATAAGCACCCATCAAAAATACCACAAATAGGAATTTGTTATCTTTACTTATACAATAGAGGGAAATATTGAATTTCCTTTACCACATACAACTAAATAATAAGGACAGGAGAGGGTTTGAAACAACTCCTTCAGGAATGGTAATGGTTACACATTCTTTTCCTGGTGTGACAGCAAACTTGTAAAAGCATGGACCTGGCAAAAGCCACAGACAGATGCAGGCATGTCTATTACATGTCAGAATTGGAGCTCTAAAAATCACGTAACATACAACTGACATTAAAGAGTCAGCATTTGCCAACAGTTACCACACAGTGTCATCTGAGCTATAGCTGATAGCTGCAATAACTGTCTGGTAAAAAACTGGCAAATGTCAGTACAGTATTTTTATGACATCCTCTTTATTTAGTAAGTTAAAGCAATCCTTATGTGAAACAAGACTAGCACGTATCCATAACTTAATTCTCTCTGCAATGATGTGTTTTCAATAATAAGACATAGGATAGTTTAGGTAAATTTCATATACTTTTCTCTGTATGTAATTACACCTTGTTAGGGGACACGTCATGTTTTCAAATATGATCATACAGTACCTCCTATCCAGGAAAGAAAACTCAGAATGGTTCTATTGTAAGATTAGTCTTGGGGTTTTTTTCCTGTATGAATTGTATTGCTTGGTTCATTCTTTCCTGGGCAATCTGTAGAAGTAGCACCACTAAAGCATTTGTTTAGAAACAGAATAAATCATTAGAAAGAATTAGGTTGGCTTTGCAAACAGTCTTAAAGGTGTGTGGAGTACATATGAGTAAAGGGCCATCTTCAGGTCTCACGGCTTTTAGTAAGAATTTTGCCATTGGCTATAACTAGATGAGAATTTGGCCCTTAATCACAAGTATGATACATTTTTCACATATGTTCAGCCAAAAATCAGATACATTAGAATCCCTTGTGATAAGCCAAGATGGATGAACTGGTTTGGATGAAAAAAAAATCCCTAATTTTTCCAACCAGATTAAACCTTGAAAAAAATCCTACCCCCTATATTATCTCACCTAGGGTACATCTGCACTATGGGAAACATTGACCCTCTGGAGGGCAATCTTCTAGCATTTGATTTAGCGGGTCTAGTGTAGACCCCCCCAAATCAAATGCTGAGGGAAGCCCCTGCCAGCAGCTGGTACTCCTCATTCTGCGAGCAGTAAGGGAAGCTGACGGAAGCATGTGCTCCCATCAGCATCCCGCAGTGTAGACACTGCAGTGGCTTAGCTTAAGGTAAACTGAATCCAGCTTCACATTTTGCGTAGCTGGATGGCGTACTGTAAGCCGATGTACCTAGTGTAGTGTAGACCTAAGCTTAGAGTGGATATAAAACTGCCAAAATATATAAGGAGAGATTGTTGTCACAACATGGAAGGGAGTGTGATTTAGGGAATGGGGATGAGATCAGAAGCCTGTAGATGAGTGCTAAGCGCGTTGTATCCTACTTTGATGAAAGGAAGGATATATCATATATATGAGAACAAGTTATTGTGATATTTCCATACCAGATTTTTTGAATTTTCTTTACCACATACAACTAAATAATAAGGACAGGAGAGGGTTTGAAACAACTCCTTCAGGAATGGTAATGGTTACACATTCTTTTCCTGGTGTGACAGCAAACTTGTAAAAGCATGGACCTGGCACAAGCCACAGACAGATGCTGGCATGTCTATTACATGTCAGAATTAAGTAACATGTTGATAGGCTATTCATGAGTGTGTCTAAACCACCAGAACTTTTGTGCATTAGCATACAATGTTCATTTGCTTACAGGTAAGAATATGTTCACAGTATATGCTTAAACACATATTTCAGCTGGGATTAATGCACTCATCTGTGTTACATGTATCATCATCCAAACAATGAAACTGGACATATTGAAGTTATTGTTTATTACTTAATTTATACCTGTTACATTTTCTACAGCTGGATTGGCTTGGTTATTGTGTAATAGTTGGATATACAGGCAGTCCCCGACTTACGCGGATCCGACTTATGTCGGATCCGCACTTACGAACGGGGCTTTTCTCACCCCGGAGCTCACGGGCAGCGGGTCGCCACCCGTGTCCTCCGGGGCGAGAAAAGCTTCTCCCGGTCTCCCTGGTCTGCTGAGGGGGTCCAGCAAAGCTGGGCGGCTTTCCTCCTGTCCCCCTGGTCTGCTGGGGGGGGGGTCCAGCAAAGCCACTGGATCCCCCCAGCAGACCAGGGACACCCGAGCAAAGCCGCTGCCTGGGCGGCTTTGCTCCCGGGCAAACGAGCAAAGCCACCCAGGCAGCGGCTTTGCTCTGGTGTCCCTGGTCTGCTGGGGGGGTCCAGCGGCTTTGCTGGAACCCCCCAGCAGACCAGGGGGACAGGAGCAAAGCCGCGGAGCACGCCCGCAGCGGGACAGCCCGAGCGCGCCTGGGCTGTCCCGCTGCGGGCGTGCTCAGCGGCTTTGCTCTCCGTCTCCCTGGTCTGCAGGGAGACGGGGAGCAAAGCCTTGGAGCACACCCCCAGCAGGACAGCCCAGGCGCGCTCGGGCTGTCCCGCTGCGGACGTGCTCCGCGGCTTTGCTCCTGTCCCCCTGGTCTGCTGGGGGGTGGGGGGGTGCAGCTAGTGCCTCCTCCCCAGCAGACCAGGCTTTTCTTGCCTAACTCTGGGGTAGAGCAGCTGGGGGCTGCCGGGTTGGTCCCGCAGCACCGCTCCGGACCAACCCGGCAGCAACCCAGCTGCTCTGCCCGAGGTGTCCTGATTCAGCCGCTGCTGGTCAGTTTCAGCAGTGGCTGAATCAGGACGCCTGGGGCAGAGCAGCTGGGGTGCTGCTGGGTTGCTCCAGTAGCGCCGAGGAGCCGCGCTACTGGAGCAACCCAGCAGCACCCCAGCTGCTCTGCCCCAGGCGTCCCCAAGTCAGCCGCTGCTGAAACTGACCAGCGTCTGACTACAGGAAGCCCGAGGCAGAATTGCTCTGCCCCAGGCTTCCTGGAATCAGCCGCTGATCAGTTTCAGCAGCAGCTGACTTGGGGACGCCTGGGTTTCTTAAGTTGAATATGTATGTAAGTCAGAACTGGCATCCAGATTCAGCCGCGGTTGAAACTGATCAGTTTCAGCAGCAGCTGACGCCAGTTCCGACTTACATACAGAGTCAACTTAAGAACAAACCTACAGTCCCTATTTTGTACGTAACCCGGGGACTGCCTGTATCTATAGAGATATAATAACAAAACACATAGAACCTTCTGTCCAAGCACTTCAAAGTGATTCACAAACTCACTCAGGGTATGTCTACACTACCCCCCTAGTTCGAACTAGGGGGGTAATGTATGCATACCGAACTTCCTAATGAAGCCCGGGATTTGAATTTCCCGGGCTTCATTAGCATAAAGCCGGCGCCGCCATTTTTAAAAGCCGGCTAGTGCGAACCCCGTGCCGCGCGGCTACACGCGGCACGGACTAGATAGTTCGGATTAGGCTTCCTAATCCGAACTATCTGTACACCTGTTCCACGAGGCGTACAGATAGTTCGGATTAGAAGCCTAATCCGAACTATCTAGTCCGTGCCGCGTGTAGTCCGGCTTTTAAAAATGGCGGCGCCGGCTTTATGCTAATGAAGCCCGGGAAATTCAAATCCCGGGCTTCATTAGCAAGTTCAGTATGCATACATTACCCCCCTAGTTCGAACTAGGGGGGTAGTGTAGACATACCCATAGATACTTCAGTGATGGGCACCAGTAAAATCCTACATAGACAAAGAAATAACTATTACTTCTGTTTTAGAGCTAGAGAAATTGAGGCATAAAGAAGTTAATGTAAATTGGTAAAGCTCATGCAGTTAGTTAGCAGCACAGCTAGGTATAGAGATTACAGGTCTTTTAAAATTCACATACCCTACTCTAACCCCAAGATACACTGCCCTCTCTTTCTTATACTCTTTCTTGATTATCTTCAGTTCTAACGTCGTGTTTTAAGTATCTTTCCCAAGAAAGAAGAAAAATTCCAACGCTAATGGAACCATAGGTTGAATTTAAAATGCTAATCTTTGAGACAGCTCGATGTCCATTTTCTCATTAGGTTTCAATACTAAATTCATTTCCTTCCACAAGAAAATACTACATTGTCATAATATCTGTAGGAAACTAAATAAAGAAATACATGAAAATCACTTGATTTAATAACTAATCCTCTCTCACTCAACTCAATGGGAGCTTTACCATTGATTTCAATGAGGGCAGGATCAAGCCCTTATTTGGGAAAATCCACAGAAAGTTTGCTAGCCTTCAAGGGAAAAATCAAACAAGCAGATCACTAAGGCTCACAGGTCATCTAAAAGGTCATATCCCAGTTTCAGGCTACATGTCAAAAGCATTTAAAAACTGCATCATGAAAAATACCATTCTGTTAACTGATGGGATAAATAGGACCCCTTAGGCAGGAATGTAAAGTACAGCAGGTACTGTTAAAGAGAAGAAATTGCTATTAAATATGCAACAATATAAGCTGTCAAAAAGAGCAAGTGATTGTAATTAACATAGTAGGTAAGACAATTTTAATTGAATAAACGATATATGCATTCATCCAATTCATTGGCAGTTCAAAATGAATTCAATTTTTATATTTGTTTTCTTACTCATCAGATTCTTGAGTCTTTACTCAGAATTTGGACCTAAATTGACTGCAGATGTTCTTTAATCCAATATTCTGTGTGTCTAAAAGCAACATTGTTAAGCAGGGTAGACAGCAACTGTACATAGACTCTATCTGGTTTTGATAGAGATCTTTTTAGATAATTTTTTTTAAAGAAAACAGCTGAAATCAGGCAGAGTATACATAGTGAACACAGATTTATTCCCTGGATAAGAAAGCAAAATCATTGTGTGTTTTTTGGCAAATAATTTTAATCCAACCAAATTCAATTTGTTCTCTAAGTTTATCCTAATTATGTCTAGTTTTTATAATGATTGTGATGTGGTAAATTTTTTCTTTTTTACAGAAAGCTTATTAACTCAAAGTCCTGTTCTCTGAAATAGAGCTAGTAATATTAGCACCTAGTACAAAACATATTTCACACTTTTCATCTTATAAATCTCAATAGGGTGTCAAAGCTCAGGAATCTCATAAAAAGATATGCTAAAATGTTAGCCTACAATATTTAAATAACATGATTTATCACCTGTCATATATCTGTGATTCAACCAGCATTTAAACTCAAAATTCATATTCTGAAGAGGTACAAGATGCTTTTCCTTCCTTCCCCCGCCTCCAAATTCTACCAATGGTGCAAACCGTTAAATAAAAAAAAAGACAACTTCTTTTTAGGAAAAAGCTGAATGTTTGGAGCTTTTCCTTTGTTATTCACACACTGTGCTGTTGAGACAATCTTTGCTGAACTGGGCTTACTCTGAAAGAGTTTAAATTACTGAACTACAGACAAGCCTCATCTTGCTTTTTGAGTAACTACAAGAAAACTATCAAGAACTGTATCTCATCATATTTTGATCTATTCTGGATAGTGTTCCAGTTACTCCTGAGAGATGTAAAGCTGTTTCTCTATCCTAGATGCTTCCTTAAATAACTGGCATTAAGGATTAGAAAATACCTTGCAACTGCAAACTAAAACACTTCTTATAGTAGACTAACATCCTCAGATAGCTCATCTTTTCTTTTAAAGGTAATGGAATAATGTTATTTAATTATGTTTCATTTTTACAGACTCCTGGTTTTTGGAATATCTAATCACAAAAACTTCCAGCCTTCTCTGTTGTGTGTCATTCTTCAATGCTTCCTGAATCCTGATTTTGCATTTCTAATGAAGCTGAACTGACAAAGCGTGAAAGTGGTCTAAAGGGGAAAAACAAAGAAAGCAACCCTGTTTTTACTGGCCAAGACTAATCAATATTCCAGAAGCTCAGCTCTCCCCCCTTCAGTTGTGTTTTTTATTTTTTCCCCTGAGTTGGATTAATAGTCTCCTCCCCTTTTCTTAAGTTACAGTGATAGTAAGTTGCTGTATCTAGAGCACATGAATATTGTCAGTCTTCTCCTTCTCTCGCTCACTGAATTTTTCACCTCTATTGTACCTACTGGGAAATTTACCTTATTGGTTGCCTTTTGTGCTTGGATCATTGCAGAATTTGAGAAGGTAAGCTTGTTTATTTTGCTGGCATTTCTCACTTTTCATTCTTTTCCTCTAAAATACTTTTCTAGGTAATTTGATATAATGATTCTTTGGGGGTACACTGAATTGTTTTTTTAACTTAAACTTACTTAATAAAGGGTAGGCTGGGATAATATTTTGGTGGTCCTGGATGGACAAAGAGGTGGAGTGAATCTATAAGCTTGTTATAAAATGTTTCAGACTAAATTTCCAAAGAAAAATTCATTCATATACACAGCAGTCATACTTCCAAAATCAAAAATACTGTACATAATAGTTTAAATATTTAGTTCAGCCTAAGAACTTTTTCCCCACTCTACAGCCAATTAAGAAAAGACTTATTAACTATTATAGCTTTTCCAATTGAAAATACAATTTTTTTAAAAAATAAAGGAAAGAGGTGAGATAGGGGAGGGAGAATAGAAAATGTGTGTGTACATGCAATCTTGTTAAAAACAATATTACAGCATGTTAAAATCCAAGGCGAATGGTATATTAACATACTAGTTTTTAAACCATATATTTAACTCCAAAAGAAGACCAAATCTCATTAAAAATATTCTCTTACCTTTAAATAACATGATAGCCCCTTCAATCATCTGACTTCTAAAACTTGAACTTTCTAAATGCTTTCTGCAAAACTAATTAGATAATAGATGTAGCAAGGCAGATGTAAACGATCTATATAATTGAGAATAGATTTCAGTGCTGCAGCCAGCTATACCCATTCATGAATTTGTGACTCCTCCCCCCAAGAAATGAAAGCTTTTTTTAATCTTAAAGCCAAATCTGTAATGTGATTTTTATCAGAACATATCAATTCTTTGCCAGTCAATACAAATTCACACTACAAGATAATGTTTTGCAACAAACTTAAAATGACAAGCTTAAAATGAATTGCATCTTTTGATGTTTTAGAGATGTGTTCAGAGTAGCATAGTAACATTCATCTTTGAAGTGAGTTTCAAAGATGAAACTCCTTTTGAGTAGTAAGTAAAGAGATAAACTTTTGAGTAGTAAGTAAAGAGATAAACTATTCCTGCTGTCTTTTTCCATGGAACAGGAGAGAAATTAGTGTAGAACAAAGCATTAAAATTTGAAAACATCTGAAATACATAAAATTCTGAATGGTATGACTTTAAAAGATATTATTTATCAGACATTTAATTTGAAAGGTGGGATAAACAGATTCCATTTGAATAAATAAATGCCTGCTAGATAGGTAAAAATGAAGCTTGATCAATAGTTAAAGATATAGAGTATCCGATTCTCCCATGACATCTGTTTTACATGATTGTAACTCCATTGACAGCTGTGAAGTTACACCTCATTTGTAACAGTGTGAAAGAAGAATTAAGACCATTCCCTGCAAATACTGAAAGACAAGTTTGAACAAAATCTGTACTTTCAAATCAAGTTTCTACCAAACATTGCAGCTATTTACCATATATTGCAATCAACTAATTGGATAATCTACATAACCTAAGCCTGATTTTTATATGACTAATATTTGTCTACATGTGCAGATTTGACTGATCATGTCTCTGAAAGTTTAACTCGTAGTAATTATTTGTTATATTTTGTCTTCTAGCTTCCTCCTGCACTTCCCAAGGAAGAGGGTAGGCTGTCTTTCTGGGGAGATTTTAAGAGCCGTAAATTGTAATAGAAGAAATCACTTTTCAAAATATAGATGACTAAAAGTAACGGAGAAGATCCAAGATCTGGAAATAGGATGGAACGCTTTCAGCAGGGAGTCCGGAAACGTACACTCAAGGCAAAAAAGAAAGTGCAGAGCATAACTAAGGATGATGTTAAAAGTTACCTATTGAGGAATGCTTTTGTGCTCTTCACCGTCATTGCTGTCATTGTTGGTGAGTAATTTGATCTCTAGGGATATTGCATTTGACAGCCTTAGAAAATATCACTTGGCCTCAGCAATTAGCAATTTGAAAGAACTCTCAAATTCTTCTCCACTGATAATAACTTGCTGGCTTGGAACATTTTTTTGCTCTGAAAATTGTACATTTAAGTTTTGGAGAAAGTATAATTTTAGTTATACTAGTATTCAAAAAGGTGAATCAGTTTGGTGAAAGACTCCTCTATTTCAGAATCAATCCTACTATATCAGAATCATAAGGACTGAAAAATCAAACAAAATCTGTTTCTGCCAAAAAGCAGTTCCAATATAATGCCCAGGAATGTCACTTTCCACTAACCCATACAATTAATATGTTGAAATGAGAGACAGAAGTCCCAATATTAATTATAAGGTCATTTGCTTCTCCAAGACAAATATCAGAGAATAGAACCCAGATTAGAACTTTTGGGGTTGCCCTTGATGAATATAAAAGAAAATACAAACCTAAAGCCAAGATCACACTTTCTCAGTAACTCTGATTTTTACACTTTCATCTTTAATATGCAACCTGGGAAACACGGAGAGTTCTACCATCTTGAGGACTGCAAGATGGTGCCTGACTGATACTATTTTTATACAGGGTGGAATTCAATAGATCAAACAGCATGCCCAAACTTTTCAGCTTCCACTGATTTCAATGGGAGTGGGTCTGACTTGCAAAATGAGCGATAGACTTAGAATGTGCCAAAATTTTAAAATATTCATTTATATATATATTAGCTATATAAAAGAGATTGTTTTGATGGAAATCATTTTTATATGAAGAAAATTAACTTTTACCACAATATGTTCTATGCAGAAATATTTAATTTTTATTCATAATTATTTCTCTTATCTGGAATTTTGCTATCTAAACAATATCATTTTGCACTGAATGAAACAACTACTATTGTGGAGCAAGTAGATTTTGGTTCTGTAATAATTTGTGTGATCATATTAATTTCAAGCCTAAACATATTAACTTGCTCATCCATTTGCCAAATTTTAAGGTTTAAAAATGAGGCCAAACCTTGCTTGGGTGAGCAGTGACATTAATACTTTGCAGAAGCTGCTGTGACAATGTTTTCTTACATTCATTTGATTGCTTCATCTCCTAAGCTTCCTTAGGAATCAAACATTATTGTTGCTTTTAAAGTTCCTCATATCTGTAGGATTATTTGTAATAATTCCCATTTTATTGGTGGCCTTTTGTTGACAGTCCGTGGGCCAAATAGGGTATGTCTACACAGCAACATTATTTCAAAATAACTTAGGGTATGTCTACACTACTAATGGACGTTAGTTTGAACTAACTTTCCTAGGCGCTACACTAGCGCTCCGTTAGTTCGAACTTAATTCGAACTAACGGAGCGCTTAGTTTGAACTAGGTAAACCTCATTTTACGAGGACTAACGCCTAGTTCGAACTAGCTAGTTCGAACTAAGGGCTGTGTAGCCCTTTAGTTCGAACTAGTGGGAGGCTAGCCCTCCCCAGGTTTCCCTGGTGGCCACTCTGGCCAACACCAGGGAAACTCTATGCCCCCCTCCCGGCCCCGGACCCCTTAAAGGGGCACGGGCTGGCTACGGTGCCCGTGCCAGGTGCAAGCCTGCCAGCACCCAGCCAGCAGACCCTGTACCTGGAACGGCACAGAGCCACCCACCCGATGCCCCCCAGCCCACCCCCTCTTCCCGGGACCAGGCTGGCGGCTCCCGGGAGCTTGCCCTGGACCGCAAGAGGCGGGCACCTTCCTGGGCTAGTGCGGAGATCGTGGACCTTGTCCACGATCTCCGCACTAGGCACAGGAAAGTGGCCGGCTAGGGCAGGAGAGCTGCCAGCCTGGCCACCCAGGAGCAGGTGTGCATGAAAATCAAGGGGGTCCACTGAGACCCCCGACCCTGAGCCCTGAGCTTAGAATGTTCATACTGAGTCAGACCAAAGGTCCATCTAGCCCAGTAGCCTGTCTGCCGACAGCGGCCAACCCTAGGGACCCTGGAGGGGATGGACCGAAGACAGTGACCAAGCCATTTGTCTCGTGCCATCCCTCTCCAGCCTTCCACAAACTTTGGGCAGGGACACCACTCCTACCCCCTGGCTAATAGCACTCCATGGACCCAACCTCCATGACTTGATCTCACGTCCCTTTAAACTCTGTTCCAGTTCTAGCCTTCACAGCCTCCTGCAGCAAGGAGTTCCGCAGGTTAACTATTTGCTTTGTGAAGAACAACTTTCTCTTACTAGTTTGAAGCCTGCTACCCATTCCTTTCCTTTGGTGTCCTCTAGTCCTTCTTTATGGGAACTCAGGAAGAACTTTTCTGAATGCACCCTCTCCACCCAACCCCTGCTTTTAGAGACCTCTATCCTGTCCCCCCTCCGTCTCCTCTTTTCTAAGCTGAACAGTCCCAGTCTCTGTAGCCTTTCTTCATCTGGGACCTGTTCCCAACCCCTGATCATGTTAGTTGCCCTCCCTTCTCCCAGCCTTTCTCTTCCCCTCTCCCACCTCCTTTTCCCAGTCTCCCCCAGTTTTTTTCAATAAAGACAGAGTCAATGTTGGAAGAAACGTTATCTTTATTTTGTACATCAATAAGAAGGGGGGCTAGGGAAGGGTAAGTGGAAGGAGGTGAGGGAGGAATGGGGTACGAGCCCCCGATGGGGAGGACTGGGCTGGCTCTGCGGGCTTCTGGGGGTGGAAGCTCTCCTGCAGCCCCCCAATTACTCCCTCTCCCCAGATGGCAGCCTGCGGCAAGTGCAGCCGGGCTGATGGCCGAGTGGTGTGATGTGCCCAGTGTGGGTACTCCGGGCACTCCAAGCCAGAACTTCTTTGCAAGCAGGGCACCCCTTAGAACTGTGTGTCCGGGGTGGGGGTCGGGACCCTTTAAGCGCAGCCCTCGGCTAGCCTGAGACAGCATCTCCATGCTCTAAGTCCTCCTTTTATGCCCTGCCGGCACTGCTTCCGGCCATCCTTAAGCCCTGTTCAGAGTCCACTCAATGTGGACTTGCTCGTTCGAATTAGCAAAACGCTAATTCAAACTAGTTTTTAGTTCTAGACGCGTTAGTTCGAATTAGCTTAGTTCGAATTAACTAATTCGAACTAAGTTAGTTCGAACTAGTGCTGTAGTGTAGACGTACCCTGTGTCCGCATCTACACAGCAGGCAGTTATTTCGAAATAATCGAAATACTGTCACGCTGGAGGACTTCTTACTCCAACTCCCGTAACCCTCATTGTATGAGGAATAAGGGAAGTCAGAGGAAGAGTGCTCTATTTCGAAATAAGTGCTGTGTAGAAGCACCCGTTCTCTCCCTACTTTATATCCATAACAGAAATAACACCTTTTCACATTTTATCAACAATAATTGGTTAATAGTGTTTTAAGTCCCAAGAATTTGCCACAGTCAACAAAAAATTAATATCAGTAATATACAACACTAACATGTTTTTAATTGATTGTCCACTGAAAAATGTGCATTATGGAATCTGAAATTAAAATACGTTCACTAACACATCCATCATTGCTAGCACTGCTGAAAATTCCCAGTATAGAAAAGTCCATTATAGCATATTCTGCCTACTCATACACTGATCTCTCTAGAACAGGGGTGGAGAACCTAAGGCCCAGGGACAAGATATGATCCCTGGCTTGTCTGGATCCAGCCCCTGGGGCTCAGGGCTCCTCCCCCCACAGCACTGGGGAGCCCAATCTGGCATTCCAGCCCCCATTATCCCCTGCCCATCTGATTTTCTGTGGGTCAGAGGCTCCTCACCCGAAGAAGTCCCTCACCCCTGCTCTAGAATACCTCCAAAGGCTTTAGAAGAGTTACTTTGGATATACTGGTGCAATGGAGAGCAGAATTTGCCTGTGTTTATAAAATGATGTGTAAACTTACACTATATATATGCAAATAAAGGAGAAACATATGTACGGCTCTCAATAAAAGATCAACTTCACTCTTTTGGGGTTTTAAATAAGTAGCACTCCTGTTACTGATATGCTGATGTAGAAATAAAGAGGACTGGAAGACTTAAGAGTATGGGCACCTCTAAATTGTCACTGAATCTAGCTCAGGTTGGTAATTTGGCAATCCACATAAAATCAGAGTGTGGGCTAGTTCTAGTTCCTAGTGGACAGTAGTCCACATCACAAAACTAAATCACAGTTAGCACAAATTGACACCCTTGTTGGCTGTCTCAGTGACAAGACCAGGTTTTAAATGAACATGAAAACTGAACTGTGTTGGCAGGGTTGAAACAACACCAATGGGGAGCATGCAGGGCACATTTAAAGAAGCTTTCATTGCAGACAGCCCAGACTGTATCGGTTAGATAAATAAACCAAGACCTTTAGTTCCCAGGACTGTCAATGTAGCAGCTTTCACATGGACTGAATTCACTAACAGTAAAATCAAAGATTAAAAAAGTAAGAATGTTGGTACACCAATATTTTTCTAGAGGCTTTTTTGTCAAGGGACTAAGGTAAGAAAGCACATTTAATATAGCGCTTCCCATTTCATTTGTTAAGCAGAGCCACTTCTGGTAGAGGTTAAATTGGTAGAATCACAGGCCTTGGCTCCCTACTTCAGGACCATGATTTCAAATAGGCATCACTACAGTAGCATCTCTAACTTCTGGTGCTACTGCAAAGAATGTTGAAGAGAATGAAGAGAAGTGAAGAAAAAAGGAGGGATGTACACATGCTATTACAAAGCATGAAACAAAAGAGAAGACATTGCAAAGGCCAAGTATCTTTGAGGGGAAACAGAATCAATTGCTAGAATACAATTAAAGGCTTTCCTAGCTGTGGCAATAAAAGCAAGTAAAAAATAAAAATACTGGCATGGAGATGTCAGAAGTTTCTCCAGAGTGAAAGCTGAAACTAAATTCTATACCTGCTCTTGGCCCCTTTTCTGAAATTCTCAGGGAAGTTCCTTTGGGCATGAAATTTTTCATGTGTGGTCTGTAGCAAGGAGATAATTTTTATAAAATTGGAGCTGATTTCCAACAAGCTATCATTGAGATATATGACGTGGAAAAAATAGGTCATTCTAAATGCTTTGAAAACTCCTGTAATTTCTTTTTTGTCTGCAAAATGAGTTGTCTAGAAACTTTAAATGAGCTTTTCTGTGAATCTTGGCAAGATCTAAGGTATAGACCTATTTTGAGATAGCATATTTGGCAAGTTGTTTGCTAGTGAATTGAGTATGTCAAAATGACCAGCTGCTTCTCTAAGGTGTGCTGGGAGTCCTTATAGCTTTCAGAAAGTCTGCAGGAGGTCTTACTGACTTTGTATTGTTCACCAAAAACTCTGGCATAATCTCAGTGGCTGTTCCATTCCCCCATGCTTCTCCCCTTGTACAGTCTCTCTCCTGATTCCTGTTGCCTCCTATCCACTTTCCAACACTTCACAGGAGACCAGGTTTTTTCCAGAAGAACTCTGAAACCCCACACAAACTCCAGTGGAGCTTGGCAGCTAGAGAAGGAAAAAGTTCAAGTCACACAGAGTTTATGAGCAGAACTCTTGTGAAGCTGGTCACATAGTGCCTGAGGTATGGAGCTTAAAATTCATTTGACCAAGACACCAGGCTCCAATAGTAAGGTACCACACCAAGATGTGCTCTTAGATGAGCAAGCATGAATGCATTATACATGGCACAAACAGCTTACCGGGAAGCAACCCAAGGAGACAGAGATACATTAGAAGATGGCAGTGATCTATGAAGGATTGAGTTCTACTCCTGCAGAATTCCAAAGCTAGAAAGCAATCTCTGTACAGCTCCAGTGCTCTGCTGAAGAACCTGCACCATTTACAAGCTCCTCACTGACTCCCCTCACTGAGTAATTCCCTACTTTTCAAAAATGTTTCTAGCATATTCCCAGGCAAACACTTAAACTGCACCTTGAATATCACCTTGGGGGAAATGTAAAAGATTGCTTTAATTTTTTTTTTACAACAGAACAAAACCTGTTCCAATGTAAAATGTTGACTTTATCAATTACTTCTTCCTACAATACTACTATTCCTTTAATTTTTCAGTTATTGCATACTCATTTATTGAAACTAAGCAGCATCCAATAATTCAAATGCTTCTATTTTATTAAAGCCACATACAATATAAAGAAATCACATAACTGGACAATTTGGGTATCAAAAATGTACGTATTGGAGAGAGATCAGTCAAGGTACAAGTGCTGTTAGATATATAAATTATATGCACAAACTTCCTATGCTCCAAACTCTGGAACTATCATAGAATAGAATATTGCTGAAAAATATTTTATATTAGTCATAAAATCACTGTGCAGAAATACACATTTATTATACTCTACATATAAATTGTCTAATACCAGAACTTTCTTGAAATAGAAGATGTCTGAGAGCTTCTACAAACGTATTCGAAGTTGTTTAAAGCCGATTTATATAAGACTACTTCTTACAGACTAAAATTGAAGGTTACATTGCATAGAAAGTGAGAGGTTGGCATGAGCATTAAGGATGTTTTTGTGTCTTTATGATTTCAATAAGAAATTCTCTATGTGAAAAGACAGCAGGACAGAGCAAAGATTCTATAAAAAAATATATTACAATAGATATAATGGTTGACCTGATCTTTGCCTGATGGTCATTTTATGGGTTGTATATTTGATTAAAGCCAGGAAATTAAACACACTATTTTAGCAGGAACTATTATAAAAACTATTAAGTTAAGGTTGCCTGACTCTTTCTAATCTATGAGTTAGTTGCATGAATTGTGAGAAAGAATTTTGAAAAGTAAATAAAAGGTTCCTGATGTTAAGGATTATAATGTGAATCGTGAAAAATGAACATGAAAATTGTTAGATTTCTGGGACTATCTGGTACATCTTTAGCCAAATAAGTAGGCTGAGTGACAGCCAGGAATAGCTGTCTAATAATAAAAAGACATCCAAAATAATTGCATTTTGAAGAAAAATTTGTTTTGGGGCAAAAAGAGGTAGTAGTTCTAGGTGAAAAGTACACCTGGAAAGAGGAGCAGAGTTGTGAACAGGAGAGGAGACTGAAGGGAATTAGAGGTAATTCAAACAGTTAACATTAAACCTTCATGTATAGATGGAGGTGCGTTTTCTATATATTTTCTTGGGTTATTTTTATAAATCTGATTGATTTGAACAGAAATCAAATTAGATGGTCTTAGCCTCTTTCTTAATAGATATAGTCATGGTTTCCACATTTCTTTGCAAATTGGCAAAACTGACACAATGTTTGTTCAAGAAAGATGTAAGATTGAATATGAGATGTGTTGTATATCCTGACTGATATGCTTTAAGTGAAATACTGCACACATACCTATTTACATAACTAACTGCCTCTAAGTCACTATACCCATCCCTCAATTTCAAAGGGTATGTCTACACTACAAAGTTAATTCGAACTAACGGATGTTAGTTCGAACTAACTTTCATAGGCGCTACACTAGCACTCCGTTAGTTCGAACTTAATTCAAACTAGCGGAGCGCTTAGTTCGAACTAGGTAATCCTCATTTTACGAGGATTAAGCCTAGTTCGAACTTACTAGTTCGAATTAAGGGCTGTGTAGCCCCTTAATTCGAACTAATGGGAGGCTAGCCCTCCCCAGGTTTCCCTGGTGGCCACTCTGGCCAACACCAGGGAAACTCGTCTGCCCCCCTCCCGGCCCCAGCCCCCTTAAAGGGCACGGGCTGGCTACGGTGCCCGTGCCAGGTGCAAGCCTGCCAGCACCCAGCCAGCAGACCCTGCACCTGGCACGGCTCGAGCCAGCCACCCGATGCCTCCCAGCCCTCCCCCTCTTCCCGGGACCACGCTGGCGGCTCCCGGGAGCATGCCTGGGACCGCAAGAGGCGGGCACCCGCCTGGGCTAGTGCGGACATCGTGGACCTCGTCCACAATCTCCGCACTAGGCACAGGAAAGAGGCTGGCTAGGGCAGGAGAGCTGCCAGCCTGGCCACCAGGGAGCAGGTGTGCATGAAAATCAAGGGGGTCCACTGAGACCCCCGACCCTGAGCCCTGAGCTTAGAATGTTCATACTGGGTCAGACCAAAGGTCCATCTAGCCCAGTAGCCTGTCTGCCGACAGCGGCCAACCCTAGGGACCCTGGAGGGGATGGACCGAAGACAGTGACCAAGCCATTTCTCTCATGCCATCCCTCTCCAGCCTTCCACAAACTTTGGGCAGGGACACCACTCCTACCCCCTGGCTAATAGCACTCCATGGACCCAACCTCCATGACTTGATCTCACTTCCCATTAAACTCTGTTCTAGTTGTAGCCTTCACAGCCTCCTGCAGCAAGGAGTTCCACAGGTTGACTCTTTGCTTTGTGAAGAACAATTTTCTGTTACTAGTTTGAAGCCTGCTACCCATTCCTTTTCTTTGGTGTCCTCTAGTCCTTCTTTATGGGAACTAATGAAGAACTTTTCTGTATGCACCCTCTCCACCCAACTCCTGCTTTTAGAGACCTCTATCCTGTCCCCCCTCCATCTCCTCTTTTCTAAACTGAAAAGTCCCAGTCTCTTTAGCCTCTCTTCATATGGGACCTGTTCCCAACCCCTGATCATTTTAGTTGCCCTCCCCTCTCCCAGCCTCTCTCTTCCCCTCTCCCACCTCCTTTTCCCAGTCTCCCCCAGTTTTGTTCAATAAAGACAGATTCCATTTTTGAACACAATTTCCTTTATTTTGTACATCAAGAAAAGGGGCTAAGGAAGGGTACGTGGAAGAAGGTCTCCCCCAGTTTTTTTCAATAAAGACAGAGTCAATGTTGGAAGAAACGTTATCTTTATTTTGTACATCAATAAGAAGGGGGGCTAGGGAAGGGTAAGTGGAAGGAGGTGAGGGAGGAATGGGGTACGAGCCCCCGATGGGGACAACTGGGCTGGCTCTGCGGGCTTCTGGGGGTGGAAGCTCTCCTGCAGCCCCCCAATTACACCCTCTCCCCAGATGGCAGCCTGCGGCAAGTGCAGCCGGGCTGATGGCCGAGTGGTGTGATGTGCCCAGTGTGGGTACTCCGGGCACTCCAAGCCAGAACTTCTTTGCAAGCGGGGCACCCCTTAGAACTGTGTGTCCAGGGTGGGGGTCAGGACCCTTTAAGCGCAGTCCTTGGCTAGCCTGAGACAGCATCTCCACACTCTAAGTCCTCCTCTGATGCCCTGCCGGCACTGCTTCCGGCCATCCTTAAGCCCGGTTCAGGGTCCACTTAATGTGGACATGCTAGTTCGAATTAGCAAAACGCTAATTTGAACTAGTTTTTAGTTCTAGGCGCGTTAGTTCGAATTAGCTTAGTTTGAATTAACTAATTCAAACTAAGTTAGTTCGAATTAGCGCTGTAGTGTAGACGTACCCATAAGGACCAACTTTACAAACAAACAAACCAAAAAAATGCCAAAAATTATTGGATATCTATGTATGAAGACTCTGCTTAATCAGAGATTATTGGAAATACTGAAGAGGCAGATGACACTATCTAGTGCACAGATTTTGGTGTTTATTACGGTTATTTTCACCTCACCTTTTTGCCATTAGTGTGACCTGTAGGGTGAGTTAAACCTTTTTCAGAAAGGGCTACAACAGATCAGGAGATTTCTCTGTAGATGTCATATCTGTAGGTAATGTAAATATACATTAATTAATCCTGTATGCAACAGGATTTCAGGATCATGATTCATGAACCATCCTTCCTAGAGGTGTGATATTTCAAGGGGTTGAGCAGCAAAGAGAACATTGAGAGACTCTGAGGCTGAAGTGTGAGAGGTGCTGTAACAAATCAATACAATAAATAGACTATACTGTCAGTAGGACTAGACAGTAGTCACCCAAGAATTCTTAAGAAATTTAAGAATGAAGCGACTTAGCAAAATATGCATCTTATTAAAATCAGCTACTATACCAGAGGGCTAGAAGGTTGCAAATGTCTTACAGGAACCTATCTCTCTTTTAATAAGTTGATACAGGTGATCTTCTGAAATATAGGTCTGAAAGCCTTACTTCAATACCAGGAGATATGATTGCAAAGATCATTAAAAATTATATTTAAAATCCCTAAATAACAAGCTATAATAGGAACAAATCATCCTGACTTCTTTGAAGTGAAATCCGGGCTCTAACCTACTCAGATTATTTTTGTGTATCAAGAAATGTTGAATATAAGAAAACTAAAAAATATTTTAACTGGATTTTCAAAAAAATCCTTTGACCATGTCCCTCACAAAAATCTGTATCGCATGAAATGAAACATTTTTACTCTATAGTGTTTACAGGCATAAAATTCTTTTGGCACACACAGAGTTTGATTCCATATTTGTTTAGCACTGTGACAGACACCTCAAAAACACAATTAGACTACCTATGTACTAGATTTCATACATTAATGGATGGTTATTGCAGGAATCAGGAGTCTCTGCAGAGCTAATTCCATGAATTCTGGATGTTCACATTTTATGCAAATGGCAAGAGCAAAGCATCAGGAAGGATTGTGACATGGTGCCTCTGACACTCTCCCAATAGCGTTAGAGGGCCTGAGCAATAGGAGTTAGAGCAGTGGTCACCAACCAGTAGATCGGGATCTATCAGTTGATCTTGGAGCCTCTGACAGGGGATCCTGACTGGTTTGGACAGGAAGCTATCAAATGCTGGCACTTTAATTGCCCCCCTATTCTCCCCTCCCCCCCCACACACACACTGTCATGCTGCCCCTGCCCTCTGCCTTGGAGCTGCCCCCTGGGAGCCTCTTGCTTGCTGTGTAGGGTATGGGAGGGGGGTGCTGATGTCAGGGTGTCCGTCCTCACTCTACTTCAGTACCCTATCTCCACATAGAGAGAAGGGGATGGGTGGAGCTTGGCAATGCAAATCTCGGTCACTCTCACACACTGTGCGTGTCTTTGTCATTCTCAGAAACACGCACTGTCCTTCCCTCTCACCTCTTGACACAACACATACATTGGGTGGTGTTGTTACTTCTTTTCCTGCTTGCAAAGTGTATTATTTTTGGTTTTTGACTGGTCTGTGCATTTCATAATTTTCATTTCTCTCTTATGTTTAAATTAATTCTTTGAGTAGTGAGTTCTAAAATGCCTCACCTGTCATTGCTGGAGTCATTATCCCTGTGATAATTGCTGCTCCTGTCAGTGGCTGGCATGTCCCTGCAGCCCCTGAGAAGGCAGAACAAAGGGTCTCCACACGCTGTCCATGCCTGCAGACTTCACTCCTGCAGCTCCCATTGATCAATAACAGGGAACAGTGGCCAGTAGAAGCTGTGGGCTCAGTGCCTGTATGTGAGGGGCAGCACGTGGAGCCACTGCTGTACATGCCAGCTGTTTTCAGGAGTGGTGCAAGGCCAGGGCAGGAGTAAGCCTGCTTTAACCCCACGGTCCACCACCCCGGAAGCCATCTCAGTTAAACAGTGCCCAGCCAGAGCCTGCTTCCTGGATCCCTGTCCCAGTCTTGAACCCTCTGTTGCATTCAACCTCCTGCCCCAGATGTGCGTCCCCCTGGACCAAAACTCCTTCCCAGAGCTTGCACCCTGAAACTCCTGCTGGACCCCAATCTCCCTCCCTGGGCTAAGCCCGGAGCCCCTCCCATACTCTGAGCCCTTTGGCCCAAGACGAGAGCCTCCACTCCAACCCCTAAAAAATGGTAATATTACTGAAAAGGATCTAGTTATAGTAGGTCACAAATTGAATAGGAGTCAACAATGTCAGCAAAAAAAGGCTAATATGTTTCAGGGATTTGTTGAGAAGTGTCATATGAAAGGGATGGTAGCTAAGTGTCCCACTCTCTTTGGCAGTAGTGAGGCCCTCAGCTGGAGCACTGAGTTCAGTTCTGTGTACCACACTTTCAGAAAACGTAGACAAATTGGAGAGAATCCAGATGAGAACAATCACAATTATAAGAGGTTTAGAAAACATGACCTATGAGTAAAGGTTGAAAAAGATGGGCATGTTTTGTCTTGAGAAAAAATGACTTGAAGAGGGGACTTGATGATAATCTTCAAATATAAGGGGCATTATAAAAAGGACAGAAATTGTTCTCCTTGTCCATTGAAGGCAAGACAAGAAAAAATGGTATTCATCTGTAGTCAGGGAGATTTAAGTTAGGTGTTAGGAAAAGCTTTCTAACTATACGTGCAGTTAGTTAAACTCCAGAATAGGGTTCCACGAGATGTTATAGCATACAGTCACTGGAGGTTTTAAAGAACAGGTTGAACAAATACCTGTGGGGAATGGTGTAGGTTTACTTGGTCCTGCCTCCATGCAAGGTGCTGTGTGGCAAAGCTTCAGCTATTTCCTGTGGGTCTTGTGCTACTGGCAGATAGTGTTAGCCTCAGAGACTAGCTGTGGCCCTCCACATGGCCTTTGTCTCATAACTAGAGGCAGGAGCCACAGCCTACTGAGCCATACTCATCACAGGCTAGTTCATACGTTTGTAGGGTTGCCAGGTGTCCGGTTTTGAACCAGACAGTCCAGTATTTGAGCTTTCTGTTCGGGAAACAAATTGAGAAAATATAAATGAGAAAATATAAATGTTCGGTATTTTCTAAATAAGATGTAATGTAGATTGTGAGGTAATGTCAAGTGTGTCCAGTATTTTTGTTGAAACCATCTGGCAACCCTATACATTTGGGATAAATTCCCCCTCTGGAGTCCTGATCTCCCTTCTCGAGGCAGAGGTTGTGAGGACGTGAGGGGGAACCCAGGCCCACCCACTACTCCGGGTCCCAGCCCAGGGACCCTAAGGCAGCGGCAACAGGCAGGGTTACTACCACTCACAATCTGGGAGCTTCCCCCTGGACCACTTCCCCCAAACAGTCCCTCCCAGTACCTTTCCTTTGGTACCTGCCCATCAGCTCATCACCCACACAGCTCCTGCACACAGCATTTCCTCCTTCCTGTCCTTCACTCTTTTCCTTCCCCCTACCTAGCCCAAGGGAACACTTTTAAAATGGCACCACAGGCCTTAATTGGCTGCAGGTGTTTAATTTGCCTCTGGCCTCTACCAAGTTCTAAATGATCCCAGGTGCCGGCCTAAGTATGCTGAATTTAGGCTTTGGCCTTTTTTTTACTCAGGGAAGAGAAAGCTGTTTAACCAAGCTCCAGCATGTATTCCAGGGGTAGCCAACACATGGCTCGCGAGCCGCATGTGGCTTTTCACCGCAGAAAGTGTGGCTCGCGATGTGTACCTCGCAGCTCACAAAGTCACCCCTGTGCCCCTACAAAGGGCACCCGGCCCCCCGGTTCCCTGTGCTCACTGGGTGCAGAGGAGCCGTCCTGTGCAGCAAAGCAAAATGGCATCGGCAAGATGGCGCCGGCCAACGGGAGCCAAAAAGCCAAACTGGAGTTTTCATTTAAAGGGGCAGCGTCTTTTTTTTGTTTGTTTTGGTTTTGTTTTTGCTCGACAACTTTTTTCCCTCGCTCTTTGTGCTATATCCACCACTATTTTGGCTCTTTGCCTGTAACGGGTTGGCCACCCCGATGTATTCCTTCAACCAGTGAATGGCCGCTAAAGCCAAGATGGCAGTTTACAAGACCAGGGAGCAGAGGCTGGCTGAGGGGTGGGGCCTATTTCTGCTCCTGTATTCGTTCACACATCCGGGCAGAGTTTCACTAGGTGGTGTCCACTGGCTCTCTTGAGGCCTTCAAGGGACAGTGGGCACTGTCTAGGGTTCTCTGCTTGGTGTCCCTGTCTGGCTCACTTATATTAGCCCTTTGACCTCCACACCTGTCCCTGTTTTCTCTTCATTTGTTCCTCATAATCACTTGGCATTCTAGGCTCTGTGGACCCTCCCCATAGGCTGGGGGAGTTCCTTTAGTTGTGAGAGGGCTTACTTATGCTTGCCCACCTTCTGGACTCCAATAGGACCAGTGAATGACAGATGGCTATTACAGCTGGATTTGGTGACTTCTCAAGGTGTCTTCTAGTCCTACATTTCTATGATTCTATGGAAGTGGACATTTTCCACAAAGCATGGTGCACAACTGTACATCTAAGAAGTAAAAGTGAAGGTGCAATATTAAGTAAACAGGTATAAGACAGAAACAAACAATGTGTATCTGTGACTCCCCGCCGCCATCTCGCGGCGGTACCCCCAAGTTTCTCCCGTGAGGTGTCCCTGCACCAGTGTTCCGAGTCCTCCTGTCCACCCTTTTTGTCCACCTTTGTCTTCGGTTTCCTTCTCCCGAGTAAGGCGGGAGGGGAAGGGGGGCCCAGGCCCACCCACTCTCACGGGCCCCGGCCCAGGGCCCTAAGGGTGCGGGTTCGGCTCGACCCGCCCCGGCTGACGGGGTGTGCACCCTTAACGCGCCAGCCCACCAGTCACTCCTGACTCTGCCCTGGGCCACTTCCTTCCCCCTGCGCCGGCGGCAGACTCACCGTCCCCGCTCGGGGTTTGCTCCGGGGAACTGCCGGGGGTGGGTCCGCTGACTCCTTGGCGGGCCGTCCGCTCGCCTCCGTCCCGGTGCGCTTCTCCCCCCCCCCCCCCCCCGCTCCCAGGGTTGGCATTTTAAACCTGGCACCGGCGTCAGTGCGTCTCGGCGGCCCCCCCCCGCTCCGCCCGGATGTCAGCACGTTGCCCCGGCAACGCGACTGATGCCGCGGCGCGCCTCGCATGACGTCACCTTCCCCCTCCGCGCTGAAGCTGGGGGCGGCGCGCGCAGCTGCCGAGCAGCTCGGGCAAAGCCAGTGGCTGCCTGGCCTCCCGCTCCACAACGCCTCCCGAGGGGCTGCCCCCGCCTGGTGTGGGCTTGCCCCGTCACAGTATCATTTAGACAAAATATCATGGGATATTTTAATACCAATATAAGGAATTATAAAATCTTACAAAAGACTCTTAAATTAGATCATAAACGTTTTAGGGAAAGTACAAGGTGTGCTCTTGGGAGTTTGGACAATGCCTAGCTCTACAAGACTTAGGGTACGTCTATACTAGCCCCCTAGTTCAAACTAGGGAGGCTAATGAGGGTGACCAAAATTGCTAATGAAGCATAGGATTTAAATATCCCGCACTTGATTAGCATAATCCCATCCGGTTGCCATTTTGGAAACTGACTAGCCTGAAGTAACTGCCCGTGTCTACATGTGACAGAGAAGTGGGATTCCGAGATAAACCCCTTAATTCGAATTAACTGTTATTCCTCGTGGTAACAGGAGATTTAACAGTTAATTCGAACTAAGGTGTTCATCTCGGAATCCCTCTTCTCTGCCGCATGTAGACGCGGGCAGTTACTTCGGGCTAGTCAGTTTCCAAAATGGCGACCGGCTGGGATTATGCTAATCAAGCGTGGGATATTTAAATCCCACGCTTCATTGGTAATTTTGGTCGCCCTTATTAGCCTCCTGAGTTCGAACTAGGGGGCTAAGGTAGACATACCCCCAGATTCTAACTGTAGCCTTTTGGATGCCTCACCAATATAAAGGAAAGACTATAACAGATGTTGATATTTTGAAACTTTTCCATAATAAATGAGAAAGAATCATAAGCTATTAGAAAGTATGTCAACTTCCAATCCAGGGAGAACTGGAAAAGAAAGAAATGGGTGAGAAAAATTAATAAAGAAACTGTGTAAACTGGCCAGTATGTTAAAGTCTATATACCACTCTGCTTAAGAGAGATGTTGTTTTTTAAGTTTATCCTGTACAGACTAACTCAGCTACCCCCTGAAGCTTTTACTTATCAATTGAGAGCTGTTATTTTAGGGACAAAAAATCTGAGCATTTGTCAAGAAGGTGCAGCAGGCGTAAATCTCCAGACAGAAAGGTATTATTATAATTTTTATAACGTGACTAACAGCACCTTAATTGTACATAAAACTTTGTAATTATAATGGGATATAATTTATGAGCCAGATTATGATCTTGCTTACACTAATACTGATCTGGGATAATTCTAGTGACTTCAGTAGTGGAGAAATTGGAAAGGGTGCAGAGAAGAGCGACAAGAATGATTAAAGGTTTAGAGAACATGACCTATGAAGCCAGGCTTCATGAACTGGGCTTGTTTAGTTTGGAAAAAAGAAGAT
This sequence comes from Pelodiscus sinensis, assembly GCF_049634645.1. Taxonomy (NCBI): domain Eukaryota; kingdom Metazoa; phylum Chordata; order Testudines; family Trionychidae; genus Pelodiscus; species Pelodiscus sinensis. The sequence continues at coordinate 106,020,131 of NC_134716.1, read as the reverse complement.
TAAGGGGGGACATGATAGCAGTTTTCAAATATCTAAAAGGGTGTCACAAGGAGGAAGGATAAAATTTGTTCCTCTTGGTTTCTGAGGACAGGACAAGGAGTAATGGGCTTAAAGTGCAGCAGGGGAGGTTTAGATTGGACATTAGGAAAAAATTCCTAACTGTCAGGGTGGTCAAATATTGGAATAAATTGCCAAGGGAGGTGGTGGAATCTCCCTCTCTGGAGATATTTAAGAACAGGTTGGATAGACATCTGTCAGGGATGGTGTAGACAGAGCTTGGTCCTGCCTTGAGGGCGGGGGGCTGGACTCGATGACCTTTCGAGGTCCCTTCCAGTCCTATTATTCTATGATTCTATGATTTAGGATTTATATCAGCAGAACTAATATTAAAAACTATCCCTATACTTCTAAACAGAGTTTAAAAATAGGACAGTACTATTCTTCACTTCTAAATATCTCCCATCTGAGGATCTCAATGCATGTTAATGAACTATGTTTCATAGAAGTCCTGTGAGTACAGCTGGTCAGAAAAATTCAGACAAATAGTTCTGTCAGAATTATTCAATTCATCAAAATCAAAACATCCTGTATAGATTATTCAATTTCAACAAAGTTCCAGTGGAACTCTATCTGCCAGGCAACTTTTAAAACATGTCTGGTTTCTTGCCAGCTTGCTTCACAGTTCCAGGACTTCCAGAGTGCACAGCTTAGGGGCACCCAGACAGAAATCACATCCCAGGATCTGTGGCACAGGAAGCCAGACAAGTGAACTGAGCCTGAGTCAAGGATCCCAGGTTTTCTAGGGACTGAAGTTCTGAGGAAGGAATCTGGGTGGACAGTTCTGGAGATACAGGTTCCAGGGCTTTCTTTTAAACAGAGATTTTAAAAAAAAATTCATTCCTAATCAGAACAAATTCAAATTTCAAATAATTGAAAACCTCTGTGAAATGGAATTATCTTTCTCCACACAAATCTTCTGGCAAGGTACAGTAGTTACAACATTATTGTCCCTATTTTGCAGATGAGGAAATTGAGATGCAAAGAAGTCACGTGACTCACAATATCATAAAAGAATTACTGAAGCCTAAAAGTAAAGAGAGCAAGGTGGAGGAGAGATCTGAGGACAAAGCAAATGTACCACACAACTTAGCAGATAAGGAACATCTGAAGACAGCAAATAGTTTACTACAGTGATTATTTTTTAAAAGTTTACAATTATGGTTTGCAAGTAAGGGTGCACCTTAAAGTTGAAATAAATATAGCACCTTAAACTTGAAATAAGATATGCAATTTGCGCTATGCAAATTGCATATCTTATTTCAAATGTATTTTGAAATAGCTTATTTTTAAATTTTGCGTGTCTACACAGTGCCAAATTTCAAAATAACGTGCTATTTTGAGCCATCTCTTAACCCTTGTGCAACGAGGTTTACCAGGATGGCAAAATAGCGCGCTCGTTATTTTGAAAAATATTTCAAAATAACAAGCGGCTTGTATAGACATGGGGTCGCTATTTTGGGATACCTCCGATGTAGTGTAGATGTAGCCGTATAATGGCACTTGCAATACTTCCCAATTTAGTATACAAATAGAATTGTCAAAACATGAGAGTTCAGGTTCATAGGGATTTTTTCTATTTTAACATCTCCCATAAACCAAAATTCCAAAAATATTTTGCTTCTGAAACAGCAAGACATGGTATTTCTGAAATCTAATTTGCTCCCAAGGACCCTTACAGCTGTTCAGTGAAATTGATATCCTTGACAGTTTCATTCAGCAGCTGCCTGGAATTCCCAGGGTCTGTCTGTGGTTCTGAGACAACCTTGACATCTGGGTTGCTCCAGACCAAAGACACTAGGGCTTCCATACTCCGAGGACAGTTGGCAGCTTGAATCACCAGCAAGCCTGAGGGTCTGACAGTCCACATAGCACGACTGCCTCAGAGCCAGATACTCTGGCAGTTGGTAGCACATTTCTGGACTCCCAGCTCTGTGCAGGGAGGTCCACACAGCGAGGCTGCCCCAGAGCTACAGATGAAAAAAATACAATTTTGATAATTTGAGATCACTCGTTTGATATTAGGGAAGATTTCAAACATGTGTATGTTATAAGGAAGCATCCAGGTAATTCTGAGGGTATATAAGTTTTAAAAAAGTACACAAAAGTACACAGAAATACAGGATATCAAACAGTATTTAGAGGAGAAGTGGGTTTTTTGGGGGAGAAGGGGGAGGTTGTTTGTGTTTATTTACTGTGGGGAAATTCTTCAATTAAATCAGGAATTAAAGGTCATATAGCTGATGTCCCACCAGACTGTTTCATTTTTTAGCACGTGAAATGCTAATGATTTTTACACCCTCATTATGGAGGAATTTGCAAACAATGAGGTTGATCTCAGATGAGACATGCTCATATGTAGGGTTAGTAAAGGGGAATGAACAGATAAAGGAAGTAAGGATGTCACACAATGAGTAACCAACCAATCCCACACCAATAAATATTAAATGCCCACAAACTAAGTAAAAATAACAAAAATGCCCCCATAGTCTCCTCGCAGGTCATTGTTGGAATTGAAGATCAAGAAGAACTAAAAGGCTTGGTCATCCCTGCTTTCTTGTGCAGGGGGGAAACCTACCAGGCTTGGGTGGCATAGACACAGTGGAGTGAGATGGTTCAGTCTCCTTCCTGGAACTGTGGTCTTTGGGTCACTCAGGTTCTCTGTCTGAGAGACAAAACGGAATCTTACTTTCTGCTGCCCTGAGCAGCCCTTGGGTTGCTTCTTGTCTGGCCACTGTAATCTGTTGTTTTGCAGACAGGTCTGTCTCCATAAACTGTCCCTGCTTGTGCTCAGTTCACAGGGAGGGCAGTCTTTGCCATATGCAGACTATCTGGGGCCTGCAACTGGGTGCCTTATTTACCCATAGGGCAGCTGGTCTGGCCCATAAGCTATTGCTGTCTCTCAAGCAGAGGAGAGAGGCAAGCAGTCCCTGTTTCAATTCCTCCAGTTTCTGTTCTATGCTGCTAACTGTAAGAGGTTCCAGGACTGCTTCTATCACACCCCCAACAGGTAAGAGCCTGTACCCAAATACATTAATTAGGGATTGTACTATCAAGAAAAATATATTGGATGATATTGTGCGCTGCATCTTTAAAATAATCAAAACCACAGCTCTCAGCCTAAGAGAAGAGAGATTAAAGTGTCCTTAAGCTATCTTGGCACCTTACAAATTTGGAGCTACTTCAGGGACTGACATAGCCCCTAATACAACTTAGCCTTGAGGCCATGTGTGAATTACTGCAGCAGATCCCTGGCTGTCAAGAATCACTATGTGCTGCAGCCCCACCCTAACAATTACTCCTACTCCTAGCCCATCCCTGGCATGCCTCATACTCCAGAGCTTCCAGAAGACAGCTTGTAGGAAGAAGCCAGCATTTTCCTGCACCAAGGGAATTGTCTTTTGTGTGGAAGGAGGACTTTTGGAGCCTGTTTCAGCTGCTCCATCCCTTTTATCTGACATGAAGGCTACGTCTACACTACATGCTTCTTTCGAAGGAGAGCGTCCACACCTCAAAACCGGATTGAAAAAGTAATCTGCTTTTTCGAAAGAGAGAGTCCAGACTGCATGGACTCTCTCTCAAAAGAAAGCCCTGATTGCTAGTCACAGAATGGCCAACAGGTCAACTGCCTCTTCTTTCAAAAAATGTCCCTGTTCTGCATCCACACATGCCTTTTTTCAAAAGAGCGCTTCAAAAAAGGTGTTCTGCCTCATAATTTGAGGTTTACCAATGTAAAAAAAAAAACCCTGCATTCTTTCGATTTAGTTTTGAAAGAAAGTGATTGCAATGTGGACTCAGGAGAAGTTTTTTCGGAAAAAGGGCAGTTTCTCAAAAAAAAATGTAGTCTAGACATACGCCTGAGGATGGGGTTAGAATCTCCCCCACTGAGCACACAATATTACGGGAGACTGAAGAAGCATAATAAAGCAGTTATAATGAATGACTTCATACACACATATAAAGTGGTCATGTGATACAGTGTAACAAGGCTTAGAGAAGCCACTTCTCAATAATTTAAATGGAACAATTAGTTCTCATGCACACAAGAGGGAAGACTACTCTCAACTGAGTCCTAAGTATAACTAGAGTTGGTGTAAGAAGTAACTACAGTTGAACCATTGAGAAATGTTGACAATAATATGATCAGGTTCATCTGCATGAAAGAATCATAGAATCATAGAACCGGAAGAGACCTCAGAAGGGCATCAAGTCCAGCCCCCTGCTCTAGGCAGGACCAATCCCAACTAAATCAACCCAGCCAGGGCTTTGTCAAGCCGAGACTTAAAAATCTCTAGGGATGGAGACTCCACTACTTCCCTAGGTAACCCATTCCAGTGCTTCACCACCCTCCTAGTGAAATAGTTTTTCCTAATATCCAGCCTGGACCTCTCCCACTGCAACTTGAGACCATTGCTCCTTGTTCTGCCATCTGTCACTACTGAGAACAGCCTTTCTCCAGCCCCTTTGGAACCTCCCTTCAGGAACTTGAAGGCTGCTATGAAACCCTCCCTCATTCTTCACTTCTGCAGACTAAACAGACCCAACTCCCTCAGCCTCTCCTCGTAGGTCATATGCTCCAGCCCTCTAATCATTTTCGTTGCCCTCTGCTGGACCCTCTCCAATGCGTCCACATCCTTTTTGTAGTGGGGGGCCCAGAACTGGACACAATACTCCAGATGTGGCCTCACAAGAGCTGGATAAAGTAAAAGAGACCCTAAAGTAAAGGGTATATTATGAATCTCAGTGCATACCTTTAAAAGCTGTTAAAGATGTGGCTCTATCAAAGGTGGAAGAAAGAACTGATGTCAACATCAATATGAAGACTGTTTGCAGATGCTAAATTTTTGTGGAAAAGCTCTTTTGTCCTGCAATGTGAGAGAGATTCAGGGATCAAAAGCAAATGCAAAATCTGAAAAATAATATCATATGACAAGTGCTACTTCTTTAAGTGGTGAGTTGCTGGTTGCAGTGACTTCAACACCTGTGAGTATGAAAGTAAGCAAGTAGAGAACAAGACTGCCATTTTGTCAGAAAGCCTTATATACAAGTGCTTGAATGAAAGGCAGGCTTCCAACACATACATAACTTTGCAGCTTATGTGTAGTTTCCCCTTACAAATAAATGTTAGTTTAACAGTTGGTTGCAAAACCCATGGCAAATTCCTCATGCAGCTTCTGCACAGCATTGGCTTCTCCAAAAAATGAGGAAGAACGGCTCTTGCTCAAGAGGGGGTTTTGCGCAAAAAGGAGCCATCTACACTGCTCTTTTTTGCGCAAAAGCCGCTTGTGCAAAAATGGCTACTCATTAATTATCCAAATGAAGCATAGCGATATTCCATGCCGAGCTTCATTTGCATAAGCTTTTCACAAGAAGGCTACAGTGCAGATGTAGCCTGTAAGGGAGGTTCAAGTCAATAACTCACCTGGCTGAATCCTCACCAGATAAATTGCTCAACTTTGCCTGGGGATGCAACTATGTCCACTAATCATGCCTGGATTTGCATTCTGGGACTGAGGGTATAAAAGAAACCACAGGGGGCTCATGCTTGGCCATTTTCCTGCTCCCACCTATGCTGCAAGCAACAAGGACACTGAGGAGAAGACTAAAGACTCCAGCAGAGGGGACTGGTCCAGGTTTCAAAGATGAAATCTGTATACTATGAACTGCAATATCAACAGGCATGAGAAAAACGGCTTAATCTAGATGTTGCTTAGTCTAATAGGGCTGAGAGTTTTGACTATGTTTATATTTTATTTTTGGTAACTAATTCTGACTTTTTACCTGTATCTATAGTCACTTTAAATCTATCATTTGTAATCAATAAACTTGTTTAACTGTTTATCTTTACCAGTGAGTTTGTCTGGTAGTGTTTGGTAAGAGTACTTGCTTAGGTTTGCAAAAGGCTGGTGTGTGTCTACTTTCTATTGATAAAGAGATGAACTAATTAAAAAAATGGACATTATTTTCTTGAGGTACAGTACTGGAAGCTGGTGGGATTTGGCTGGTGCCTCTCTCTCTGTGATTCACAAGTGGTGCTGGCAGTATTCATGCAGTCTAGCTTAGTATGGGGTTCCACATGCTATTTGGCTGAGTGGTCACAGCTTCTGGAGGAGTTTGATGCTTTTCACTAACAAAGCATTGTGAGGGAGAGACCAGGCTGGGCAGTTTAGGGGACCCAGCAGTCCTATAGTCCCTTACTGCATTCAGGGGATCCCATCACAGAAATGACCTAGAGTTGATTGTGGCTAGCTAATGTGAAAGCTTTGCTCAGATCACAGAAATTGTAAAATAAATCAATAAGAGGGAATATCCTAGAAGTATATAAAATAATGAATGGTATAGGGAAATTAATCAAATGCTTCTAATGGCATTGAGATGGTAAATCAAGTGCTCCTATTTGCCTTCTTGTAACACAAGAACAAGGCAGTCTTCAACAAAATGAAAAGTATATTACAGGCAGTCCCCGGGTTATGTACAAGATAGGGACTGTAGGTTTGTTCTTAAGTTGAATTTGTATGAAAGTCAGAACTGGTACATATAGTAGGGGAAACTCTAGCCAAACATTTCTCCAAAGCTCAGTTTTATTCTCCCACACCTCACTTCCCTCAGTCCTTCTCAAGCTGAGGTGTCTGCTGAGAAAAGCCGCTCCGCATCTCCCTGGTCTGCTGTGGGGGGGCGCTAGCTTCGCGTCTCCCTGGTATGCTGTGGGGGGGCGCTAGCTTTGCGCCTCCCTGGTTTGCTGGGGGGAAGCAGCTAGTGCGGGGTTGCCTCACCCCGTTTGTAAGTAGGGATCTGATGTAAGTTGGATCCATGTAACCCGGGGACTGCCTGTATTAATCAATACACTTTTTTTTAATAAAATAACAATCAGTTTTCAGAGCTCACCATCACAAGATATCATTAGATCCATGAGGTAAGTGGGATTTTTAAAAGGATTACATGTTTATATGGATTATGGAAACATTCTCAGTAATAAACAAGATATAAACTACAAACTTATGAGAGTGAGAAATAAGCTTATTACATTCCATATATGTCTCTAATTGAGAACTTGTTACCATCCTCAGAAGCAATTGTTTTGTCATTGCGAAAAACTAAGTATGGGACAAGTGCAGAAATCTGATCTGGCACATTCTATTACTATGTAAATAAATCAGTGAAATGCAGTTACTGATTATATCTTATTTATTTAAAACAGAATATTAGTACCAGGACTGGTGCTGAATTAGCATTAACAGTGACTTTAGCTGGTGCGTTATTTTACCTAGTGGAAGAGTAAGAACTTCTCTCTCAATTAAGTGACAGGTTTTGATGTCTTCTGTTTGGATTGGAATGCATCAGTAAGGAAAATTCAGATATTGTACCATGAGTTGGAAGCACTACCTAATATTTTTCTTGTAGAACACGTCAAAAATAAATATAATTTATTTTTATATATTTTGTACTTAAATATTCTGCAAAGAAAGTTTATATACACTATAAATAATTCTATAGATCTTTATGTCCATAACTGCATGCTTCTGAAATAGAGAAATAGGATAGGGATTCAAAACACCCTACTATTTATGTTAAAAACTGGAAACAATGATTTTACAAAACAGAGTTCCTATTACTACTCCCTTCAAGATTGTATGTCTTTTTATCTTTGAGAATTTCTGTGCTAATTCACTATTTCAAGGGAAGAAATCTGCTGAAGTTATGAGACTTAGTGAAAGATCCTGCTACAAAGGTCACATAGTAAGGTGATGAGTTCGGGGGGGAATCAGCATTAGAGAGCAGATTAGATTTAAATTTCCCTAGAGGTCAGAGCTACTTGATTCTGAGTTAGGGTCCACTTCTAATTTTCTAACTATGACCAGATGGTTCTATTGATGTAGAAACTAAATCCTCTTTGAAGGTGTGTGGCCTGCCATCCATCACATATACATAACAAATGGGCCAGGGCCTGAAATGTTTCAAAACCAAGCCCTCATTGTAGCACAGACAGGAGTATAAGAAGTTTATTTATCAGCTCGATAAGGGGATTTTTATGTTCATATTAATTTCAAGAAAATTATACATAATATTTGATCTATCAAAATAAATTGCTAGTGCTTAAATTCTTCTGGTAGATTCTCCGAAGATTCCTTTTGTTATGCCCACATATAACAGAAAAATACTTTATTTTTATTCAGTTTTACTCAAAAGAAAAAAATCTTCATAAATAAAAGTATTTCTCAAAAATGCTTTCATAAAAATGTATTAATTTTGGTCTTCCGAAGTTTAATTGTAGGTCACTAAATTACTCTCTACCTTAAGTGTTTATACCTTTTGGATAATTATAGATAATTATCATGTTTCCTAGTTAGTAGAAGAAAAGGAGTAGTTTCTAATATATGAATGGGGGGAAAGGACACATTACATTTGTTACATCTTAGTGTGAAAGTACCTGGAATTGATGCAACATTCCAGATTTAACTTCACCATAGTCATGCTTTTCCCTGTCCTAGGATATCATTGTCCCCCCTCCACACCTTATAGAGTCCTTATACAACTAGATTGTATTTCCCCAGTTTATTTATAAGATGGTAATGTGAGACCACATCATATGCTTTAACTAAAGCCTGGGTATATCAAATCTGCTGTTTCTTCCTTACCCACAAGGCTTATTATCCTATCAAAGAAAGCTGTCAAGTTGGTTTGACATGATTTGTTCTTTACAAAACAAAGCTAACTGTTACTTATCACTTTATTATCTTCCAGAGGTTTGCAAATAGATTTCTTAATTATTTGCTCCAGTATCTTTCCTGGCACAGAAGTTAAACTGACTGATCTGTAATTTCCTGGGATGTCCTTATTTATATTTGCCCTTTTCCAGTCTTCTGGAATCTTCCCATCTTCCATTACTTTTCAAAGGTGGTAACTAATGGCTCTTCAATCAGCTCCTTGAGTATTCTAGGATGCAGTTCATCAGGCCCTGGTAACTTGAAGACATCTAACTTTTCTTAGTAATTTTTAACTTGTTCTTTTCCTATTTTAGCTTATGAACTTATTTCATTTTTTCTAGCATTCGCCACCATCTTCTTGGTGAAAATGGAAACAATGAAGTCATTAAGCACCTCTGCCATTTCCACATTTTCTGTTATTGTTTTTCCCTCTTCATTCAGTAACAGTCCTACTCTGTCCTTGGTCTTCCTCTTGCTTTTAATATATTTGCAGAATGCTTTCTTATCACCCTTCATGTCTCTAGCTAGTTTGAGCTCATTTTGGCCAGATCTACACTAAAGGGGAAAGTCAACTTAAGATACACAACTTCAGCTACATTAGTTACATACCTTAAATCTCATTTTCACATCATCCACATAGTGGGAGGTCGACAGGAGCAAGCACTCCCATTGGCTTCCCTTACTCATGAGGAGCAGGGCTACCTGCACGAACGGGGGTGCCCTCTCATTTGAATTAGCACGTCTTCACTAGAACCACGGAAGATTAACTGTGGCAGTGCTGATCTTCCACATAGTGTATACGTAGTATATACGTTACCTTTGTGCCTTCACCTATCTAATTTTTCTTCTACGTGCTAGTGCTATTTTTTTATATTCTTCCTTTGTAATTTGACTTCCACTTTTTGTAGGACTCCTTTTTGATGTTTAGATAATTCAAGTCCTCCTGGTTAAGCCATGGTGGTCTCTTGCTATACTTCCAATATTTTCTATTCAGCGGAATAGTTTGCTCTTGCATCCTTCATAATGTCTCTTTGAAAACTGTCAACTGTCTTCAGTTGTTTTTCCTATTCGTCTTGTTCCCATGGGACCCTATCTACCAATTCCTTGAGTCTGCTTAATTCTCTTTATTTTGCTGTTCTTCAGACTATCATTCTTTAGAGGTATCCATGGTGAGGTGGTCTATCTGGCTACAGGTGCAGGTGGAGGAGACAGGAGAAGTATTGTCACAGGTCATGCATCCCTTCCTAACTATCCTGGTTGTACTAGGATGGACTCCCTCTTACAAACTCTCTCTCAAGCTCCCCTGTTTGTGGTCCTCTGTTTGCTTGCTCCCCCCGTCACTTGGCCTCTGGCCTTTTACAGCTTTCTTTCCTAGTTCAGCTCTTCATTCAAACATTCCAGCCACTAATCAAATCAAGGAAGAAGTTCTAGCAGCTGGGTGTTTTTTCATGGTTGGCCAATAGATCTCATACCATCCTCCACACTTTTAGCACTCTATTTTTTTGTATTTGCCCACATCTAAAGAATGCTCCCCCAGCCTACAGAGAGGATACAAAAGGCCCTAGCTCCAACTATTCCAATAGACAAATAAAGAGAAAACACAGATGGATGTGGAGGTCAAAGGGCTAAAACGAGGGAACTGGATGGGGACAACAAGCAAAGGGTCCCAGACAGTACCCACTGCCCCTCAAAGGCCTAGAAAGAGCCAGTGGACACCACCCAGTGCAACTCTACCAGGGTGCATGAACAGCTACAGGAGCAAAAATAGGCCCCACAGTCACAGGCCCCTCATTTAGGCATCCTCTGCTCCCTGGTCTTGTAGATTGCCATCTTAGCCATAGCCAGGAGGAGGTTGACGAGGAGGTCCCATGACTTTGTGGAGCCACAGATGGAGTGTGCACAAATTAAAAAGTGAGAGGAAAAGTGCAGCCAGAACCTCAGCAAGAGGTCCTGGAGGAGCCCAAAGAGGGGCTGTAATCTGGCACACTCAAGATAAACATACACCAGAGTGTCCCTCACACCACAGAAGGGGCAGGTGTCGGGAACAGGGGTGAACCGTGACAAATACACGCTTGTGCTCACAAAACCCAGAATGAAATGATTTTTGACCCTCTTCCCGGACAAAGGTAAACATGGTGTCCTCATCCAGGTGGTGGTCGCACCAGACATCCACCAAGGAGTGTTAATCTGTTATCTCCCTGAGGATATCCATGGCAGCCTGGCACTGCTTGGTCCCTGTGTGGTCCTGTTTCTCGAGGGTGCAATTGAAATCCTTGCCCAGGACCAGGCAGGCACTTATGAGGATCCATGGAGCTGAGAAGGCAGACACCTGCTGGAAGAAGCAGAGCCTCTCTGGGCCAGACGTCAGGACATAGATGTTAAGGAGGTGTAATGTCAGCCCCTCCATCCAAACCTGGAGGTACAGCAGATGACCCTGCATGACCTTGGTGGTTCCCAGCACCTCGGGTTGAACATTCGGGGAGAACAGGTTTGCCACCCTGGCTTAATAGCTAAACAAGTGGCTAAAAAAGACCCTGATCCCCCACTGCAGCCACCAACTAGCCTCGGCAGCCAGAACGGTGTGTGTCTCCTGCAGGAATACAATGGAGTACCCCCCTTCCTGAAGGACAGAGAGCATCCGACAGCTGTGGAGATGTAGCCTACAGCCCCGGGTGTTCAGAGTGGCAAAGATTAGCAGTGACCTTGGGAGGGCTGGGGAAGATCCTTGCAGGCAGGAGTGCTGGCAGCCTGCATCGGACCCCGCAGCAAACTGTGACCAAACCCAAATGTGAGCAAGGTATCGTGGAAGCAGCACATCCGCTGGTAAGCCACAGCCTCCCTCCATCCCTTTGCCCTCCCCTAAAATGGCCCTGACAGTCCGGAGAACAATATGGAAGTCTCCCCAGCACTGAAGGGCAAGAGCCACCTTGTTCTTGGAGCCCAAATATCCTCCAAGAAACTGCGTGCCTCAGCCTTCAGTGCATTGCGTGTCAGGGCCTCAGGCTCCTGAACATCCTCAAGCCAAACCCTCCTATGGGTCCTGTGGGGCAAGATTGACACCAGGAGGCAACAGACCCCGGCCTCATGATCAGGGTGGGAAAGGGGCCACAGCTGCTGAGGATGGAATTCCGAGAGGCAGCCGGAGAAGATTGGGAGGCAGCAAGAAGGGGTGGTGGCTACCTGAACGAACCCCCTGGGGGCCAGGATACCATCGCTCCCAGAGCTGGTGAAGGGAACAGGGGAGCAGGAGAAAGTGGAAGCTGCAGCTGACATCAGTGCTGCAGCAGGGGAGTGAGTCACTGCCACGGGAGGTTTTACCTTCCTGGTGGGGCTCTTGCACTTCTTTGTTCCCTAGCCCTTTCTGTTCTCCAGGGGGCCTTCTTAATGGTGACAGTGGCAGAAGGTGCTGCTGCAGCAGTGGGGGGGGTCCCAGAGTTCTCACCCGTGTCTACTGCCACGGTTTGTGTGGCAGGCAACCTGGCAGCCTCAGAGGGGCCAACATTGGTAAGGGTGGACATGAGGGGAAAGGGCAGCAGGGACATCACACAACAGCTCCTCCATTGAGATAGTTGTCATGGGCAGAGAGAGAAGGACAAGAACAACAATTGAGAAAGGAAGAAAGTGTCAGGGAAAGATCAAGGGGAGGAAGGAAGAAGGTTCATCTCTTCTCCTCCTCCTCCCCACCCCTCTCCGCTAGACTAGAAGTGGGGTGGAAGGGCAGCCATACAGAAGGGAAAGCAGTTAGTAAAATGTCAATCAATGTACAAAAGACTGCAAAGATTTCACCGCTGGGACTGTCACACAAGCTGGGAGTCTTCCAGGAATTCAGTTGCATCTGTGACTGGTACATCCTAACACCAATCTCTGAAAACACCTAACTTCAGTTCTTTTTGCTTACAAGAAGGTCTGGTTTTTTTGCAGTACTATATTTACCCCGTAAAATTCTACTCCATGACTTTAACAAAGAGTATTGTTTTTTGTCCTGAAGCAGCCTGAAAGATTCTGTTACAAAATGGTTCTCCACTACAATGCTGATGGGATACACCATTTTACCATTCAGAAAGTTGAGCTTCTGGTATCATAGAAGGCTTGCACTTTACTTGTACAAAAGGAAGAGGAAAAACCTGTGCAACAGGTTATGGGAACATTTTATGTGAGGTTTTGTTTCATTACTATGTTCAGATAGAATCCGAAACCTGAAACTCTTACTGAAAAAGGCAAGCTCGAGCATTCAGCTTCTTCAAGCCTGTTCCTGCAGAATACTAGCCACTTCAGAGAGGTGTTAAACACCCTGCTTCACAGTAACATTAGATTAGTTCCTGATTTGATTTTGTTAGATAGCCTTATCCCTTTACTTAATCTTAAAAGGTCTATTACATCAATAGGCTGCTTTGTCTTATTTAAGACTTTTAAAAGCTAGTGTTAAAAACCTAATTAAAACAAGTTAAGAAAATTTGCTCTAGCTTTTTAAGTTACAACTCATTAGTCACTTAAAAACCACACAGTCAGTATGTTCCATAGCTATCCGGTGTTTAAATATTTTAAAATCACTACTAAAGTCACATTAAGTATATTAGTTATTTTTATAGATGTTAAGGTCAAGCAGGATTATTTATATCATCTTGGCCTGATCTTCTGCATGGTACAGACCATAAAATTTCACCTAGTGGCTCCGGCCACTGGAGGGAATTATTTTTTTAAATCCTTTTCTGCACTGCTAATAACAATATATCAGCATAATTAATCCTCAATACATACTTGTAAAACAGATACATTATGAATCACTATTCCAGTATTACAAGTGGGGAAACTGAGCTACAGAGAGGTTAAATGACATGCCCACAACCATAGAAGATGTCATTGGAAAAGAAAGATTAGGGCTCACCTCCTAGCTTCCAGGCCTGGCTCAGCCCCCTGGACTACAGTGCCAGGATATCCATTAAAGATTCCCCGCATCTCAGAAGTTCTGTTTCATTCCACTATGTAATGCTGGACAACCATTATTATACTGCATATAGTCATTTACTGAAAAGCGTATTAAGCAATACAAAAAAAGCTGTAGAATTCTTCGTCTCTCAAGTTTCAGGACGTGAAACAAGCTGCAGTAACTTGCTTTCACATTCAGCTAATATTCATAGAACTATGCCGGAAGGCGAGTGACAGTAGCCTCATCAGCACTCCAGAAAACCCCTCCAAGAGGGTCTTCTGTGACTGCACCCTGTCATACTAATATTTAGTGTATTGGTTTTTTTCTTTGAAATTGAATACTTAAATATTGTAAAGGGACCTGGCCATTAAGTGGGCATGTAATGTTTGAATAATCTTTTCTATAAATCCAATAAATAAAATTATAGTGCAAACAATGAGCCACCTTCTGATATTCTTAGTCATGTTCAGAAGCAATTTCCATTGACCTCAAATTGGCCTACTCATGAAGTAAGGTGACATTCAATATAAGTAAGGAGTAGGGCTGCCAGTGCTCTGGGATAACATAGTTTAAGAAAATTACATCATTTGGGGGATAAAAAAATCTCCTGGAATAGTGCTAGTCAGAGTTGGCAATCCTAGTAAAGATATGAAAATCTGGTCCATAATAAACACTCTGTTCTACTGAGACTTCTAAATGGCAACTACTGTACAAACATTTATGTTTTTATTATGTAATTAGTGGTTAACCTTGAAGAGTGACTCATGCTTTTTGTTTCCCTCAGGCATAATCCTTGGATTTTGTCTTCGACCATACCAAATGAGCTACCGGGAAGTCAAGTACTTTTCCTTTCCAGGAGAACTACTGATGAGAATGTTGCAGATGCTGGTCCTACCACTCATCGTATCCAGTTTAGTTACAGGTACAAAAGCCTAATCAATTTTTTAAAAATTTGCTCTATTCTCCATGAATTTGTTAAAGATAATAGCACCAACTCATAAAACAATATGCACTCTATGATCTATAGTAGACAGACATGGCATTGCAAAGATATACAACAAAATAATACTAACCTGCAACATGAGTCATTTACAGATAGTGTCACAAAAAGTAGATCCACACTTCAAAAAACAGCGAAAGGATCCAAAAGCTGGGGTTTTCAAATGCCAAAGTCATTGTAACTACACAAGAGCACACATTTACTATAACACTGCAGTTGGCTGAACTCCTCCTTGTCCTGAGACATGTGATTCTGTCTACAGCTGCATCTCACACTCCACTCGTCCACTGCCTACCCCCTCGTAAGACACCAAACTCACGCCCTGGGCTCTGGTTGCCCGTATGGACACCAGGGAACTGACATTATAGAGCTAGAGCTGCTGAAAAGCAGTGCCAGGCTCATGGGCCTCATGCTGTGCTTCATGGTGCAGTTCATCCAAACCGCCCATGTGCTGCTTCAGCACAATAACAACCAGCCCAAACCACAGGACCTTTTCACCTAGACCTCCTGCAATGAGGTTTACCAGCTAATTCAAATTAGGAGTTTTAAATCAGAATCTCGTTTCACTGCTGCGTGTAGACACGGGCAGTTACTTCGGGCTAGTCAATTTCTAAAATGGTGACCGGCTGGGAACATGCAAATAGAGCACGGGATATTTAAATATTATTGATTTGCAATTCCGGTTGCCCTCATTAGCCTCCCGAGATTGATGTAGGGGGCTAGTGTAGACGTACCCTAAGACATAAATGAAGTTTATTTTCTGAAGGTAACAATTCTAGAGTCTTCAAAACTTCCACATACTTTGGTTTTGCTCCAAATCCTGCTGAGGACAATGGAAAGACTATCGTTGACATCAGTGAGCTTTAGATCAAGCTTTTATAGTACTGCAGACCTTAACTGGAATCAGAAATCAAAATAATCTCCCTTGTCTGCTGCAGCACCTCCAGGACTCCTATAGAACCAGCAGGCTCAGCAAACATACAGGATGGTGGCTAACACCAGACAACACAGTTATTTCATGATCATAACAGTGTGCTCAGCAGTGTACAAACATTCTTACGGTTGACCTGAACAAGTACTCCTAAGAAAACTCAGATTACCAACACCACTGCAATTTGCCATTAATGAGCCACATAGAGTTTCCTATAATTGCATAGAAGGTCTTTTCTAACAAGCATTTCCAAATTCTGAATTATGATGGCTATTCCTCACTCTCTTTCACATTAATAGCTATGAATGGGACACATCCAGCTCAGCTTCATTAACACAAGTCCTACAATTAACCGGTAACTGCTTTTGCTGAGATTATATATATAATATCTTGACTATATTATTTCCACTCCAGCTCATCTGATGAAGTGGGGTTTTACCCATGTTAGCTCTCGATTCTATATATTTTTGTTAGTGTCCAAGGTGCCACAGGACTACTCATTTTTAAAGTTACAGACTAACACAACCACCCCTCAGACTTTTCACTCTCCCAAGACACTTATTGTATCCACTTTTCTACTGCCCCACAAAATTATAGCATAGGGAATGAATTAGACAGAATGAGAATGTACGAACTTTGTTTTTCCTTTCTCTGACTGTTAAAGAACATTCAACCTGAAGCAGCCAGGACAAGCCTGATTATGATTCTGTCTGTTTGATAACTACATGGCAAGTTCATAAGTAGTATTTTGGGGAACTGGTCCTCCATTGCTATGGGCTTGCTTTAACTCAGACAGTCAAAGGATATCTGTTATGTTTTGTGTGTGCATGTGTTAATATCATGCATTCTTTTCATAGGTATCCCTTTCTTCCCATGCTAAAATATCCTATCATTGCCAGGTGACAATGAATGTGCCCAGATTACAAGGTGACATGCAACACCAATGTCTAAAGAAGGAATGACACATTTAGCTATAAACAGCATGTCTAACTCTTGGCAATATTTCACTGACATGTAATATTATTTATTATATTTATTATAGTAGAATTTAGGCGTCCAAACCAAAACTTAATCCTCATTGTGCTAGACATTGTAAAAACAAAAACTGAGGGACAGTCCTGCCCCCCAAAGAACTTATAATCTAAATAAATAAGACAGACAAAAGGTGGAGTGGTAAAAAGAGGTACAAGAAGTGAAATACTTAAAAAACAACAATTTGCTTTGGAATTTTGGAACAGCTAAAGTAATCAGGTAAAGTAATCTAATAGCACTTTAAAGACTAACAAAACATGTAGATGGTATCATGAGCTTTCGTGGGCACAACCTACTTCTTCAGATGACAGGAGTGTTGGAAGTCCAGATCCAAGAATAAGTAAACATTGACTTCCTGACATTAAACAGCAGATCAAAGGCAAAACTGAAAATAGAACCACATCCTCCAGACTCCTCATCTGGATGCACTCTCCTCTCGAAATGCTGGCAAATTCTCTTAACCCAAAGATACTTATGTCACAATACAATGTAGAAGGTTGGGTATGGAAACGGTACCTCACATAAGTAAAACAATACAATGCCTAATCTTTACTTAGTCTAGAAAATTAAAAGAGGAAAAACACAAGCAACCAGGCAAACAATCATCCTGATTACTTTAGCTGTTCCAAAATTCCAAAGCAAATTGACTGCATGAACAAAAGCGATGGGCAAACAGACAGGTTTGGAACATAAGATCATATATGTTCATATTATTCAAGTAAATAAAGGGAGCATTCATCTGTCACTCTGACAAATAGAGAGCAATTCCTATATTAGTATGTGGTGTAGTTTTCATTTTGTAGTTTATTGTATGATTTTAATGGTGCTTGGTCTTTGCTCAGAACCAGCACTAGAATGAGTTCTGTGCTCATTTCTCATTTACGCAAATTGGCTAGAGTTGAAGAGCTATTTTCTGTGCTGGCACAAACAAACAAAACCGTTTACATCCTAATCAATGGACATAAATCAGATATACATAAAGGAAACATACTGAAACCTATTGGGGAACACTTCACATCAATGGAATTATATCTATGATAGAATTTGTCCTGGTCTGTCTTAGTACCAATTCTGTTGCTCTCTGTCCAAATTGGTTTATATTACTAATTCCATTCAATCACACATAAGTATTAATTTAGTTTTTGATACCATTACCTTTGGCAAGAGGCAATAGATATGCCTATAAGGTGAAATGGTATGAAATTCCACTCCAGTAGTTCCTTTTGATGACACCAAATCAAAATGTCATTTGACTGCACATCCAGAAATTCGATCTGTGCCGTCAAATGCCAGCAGTACCCCACTGCGATATATATTGGACAAACTAGACAGTCTCTACAGGAAAGAATCAATGGACATAAATCAGATTTACATAAAGGAAACATACAGAAACCTATTGGGGAACACTTCAATCTTCCAAATCACTCTTTAAAAGATCTTCAGGTCTTGTCACAAACCAGTTCTACAAACCAGATCAACAGGGAAGCATTGGAATTAGAGTTCATCCGCAAATTCAATTCACGTGCTAATGGACTCAATCGTGATGAAAGTTGGTTGGGATACTACCAACTTAACAGCCATTGAAAGTACAAACAGCTCTTTGTGTGGACTCCCATGTCAGGAAGGATACTATCCATTGACTTTGATTCTTATCTGCTTCATTTTAACTACCCAATCTTCAGATATTTACTGATTCCCACTAGCTCTCTGTCTCCAAGACCCCTTCCTTTTTTCCCTTCCACCCTCCCGTTCCCCTCTGCTATTTATTTTGGGTGTGCACATCTTAAACTCACACTTTCGGTCATCTGAAGAAGTGGGCTGTGCCCACCAAAGCTCATGATAGCATCTACATGTTTTGTTAGTCTATAAATTGCTACCAGACCATTTGTTGTTTTTTTCTGTAACAGACTAACTTGGCTACCCCCTGAAGCACATGTCCTTGTGACAGGGCACTATCAGCAGCACCCTAATCACTGACATTGCCTGAAGATGGCTTCAGGCCCAGCAGGAGGCAAATAAATAGCTTCTGGGAATCCTTCGTGCTCCCAGCTGGTGAGGGGTAGGGGCAAAGGGATATGTGATGCAAGCTGCGTACTTTCCCCTCTCTGCTTGATCCTGAGAGGAAGGGGGAAAAGAGCAAGAAGCATCTTGGTATGCATGACTGCAGCTCCCCCTACCCTCTCAAAATGGCACCCTGGAGTAACAGAGACGCCCCGTCACAGTCCTCTAGTAAAGGTCTATCATTCAGATTGTCATAAATATCCTAACACATGGATACGAGTGTTAGTAGAAAATGTAAAGGAACATACTCCCCTTCCTAAGTAATAACATTCTTGAGTGCTAGAGGAGGCAAAAAACTCCATGATGTTCACCTTGTGGAGTTTACTAGGCATCATTCCCTCTAACACGGAAAGCAGGGAACCTCATTCCCCAGATCTATAGAGTCAGAAATCATACTGCATGAATTTCAACGCTTCAATGTAGCTCTGAGGGTTTGCTCTCCACCTGGCAACAAGTTTCCTTGAAGAAATCATACTACCATTTTCTAAGGACTCCTGTGTCTGTTTAATATCAGCCACAACAATTAAGACTGCTTTAAAACAGATTTTTTAACTTCCTCCTTGGTTTCCATATATAAAGCCACAGATCAAACAGAGAATAGTACCTGCACCATAACTCCATAAATAACCAGACCCAGGGACACGAGTGGAATGGCATCCACAGAGTCCCAGGGAAAGAGATCCAGGACCATGCAGCCAATATTGCTCCTGTTTCCTGAAGGAAAGAAGGTGTGCACTGCAATAAAACACCATCTATGCATATTTGTGGAGATGATTGGATCTAAATACTTCATGCACAATTGTATGAGTATTGAGGTCAAAGGGGAAGCTAAACATTTTGAAACACCTGTCTGTCCTGAATTTCTATATCTCAGGTTAAGACAAGCTAACATTCCTGCTCCAACACATGCAGTACATATATGAAAACTAAGAAACACCTGAGTAATATTTTGCCCTATACAGTAGGTCACAAGAAAGATATTTGTTTCACTGACTTCTCTAGTATTTCTTTTGTAGGCTCTAAAAAAACTCCTAAAACCTGAGTGCAGAATCAACTAAGAAGTAAAATACATGGGAGAGAAATCCAATTGTCTCCTTATCAAAATAATATGGAGTTGTTTATTTTTGCTTCTGCTGCAGTATGTGGAATGTTTGCCAGTTATACTGAAAATAATAATCTTTGAAATTAATATAGTTAAGATCCATGTACTAGTCCCCACTAGGAAGAGGAAAGACAAAAATCTCATAATTTAGAACCTTCTAGAACTTCATTGGTTTTAGAATTTAAAATGTTCTGGCCCCCAGCTAAGGTCATTTTTATTGTACTGCTCCTGTGAAAGATTGGCTTAATCATCCAGCAGAAAATTTACCAGAATGTAGGAATATCAGAGTTGTATAGAATCTTCCCCAACACTGACACCTATCAACAGAGGGTCAGAAAATATTCTGGGTATCTGAATCTTGGTGATAATCAAATCATTTTCAAATCATTTAATTTCTTGCATGTGACATCAGAGAATACAATACATAATTTTCTCTCCTACGGAAATGAGGAGTCTTATGGCACCTGAAAGATTAATGGACTTATTTGGGCAGAAGTTGTCATGAGTAAAAACCATGTTTTTACCCATGAAAGATTATGCCCAAATAAACTGGTTAGTCTTTAAGGTGCTACAGGATTCTTCCTTGTTTCAGCGGATACAGACCAACACAGCTACCCCTCTGAGACTTGTCTCCTACAAAGTCCTTCAAAATTCTACCTCTGCCCACATCTCTGCTTTCAATTATCAGCCACTCCAGCTGCAAAACTACAGGTTGGACGTCTTTCAACCCGGTCTCCCTGGTACGGCAACATCAAGAGAGACCTGGAGGGTCAAAGTCAGGAGCCCTGTGGGGGCCAGGAAGGGTCAGAGGCAGGAGCCCTGTGGGGGCGAGGAACCCAGCCGGGCTGGCTGCAGGGAGGCCAACGGCTGTGAACCCTGCTGCAGGAGTCCAGCTGAGCCTACGGCAGGACAGCCAGAATGCCAGCAGGCTCCGGCGGGGCAGCAGTCTGCTTTGGTTGGCCAGAAGCCTTGGTGGCAGGATCACGGTGCTGCCATGGCAGAGATGGCAGGGTCAGGAGCCCCAGAAGTTGCCCAGTGCTGCCCTGGTAGGGCTGACTGGGTCAGGAACCCCAGTGGCTGAGCAGCAGTCTGTTACAGGAGGTGGGGAGGGGTGGAAGTCCATGTGTTGGATCTGTGGGCTGGTGGGGCCCCAGTGCTGCCACGGCAGGGCTGGTGGGACTGGAAGCACCAGCGGCAGGGCAGTGGTTTGCCACAATGAAGCTGAGAGCCCCAACAGCGGGCCTGTGGGCTGTGGTGGCAGGACAGCAGAGCTGGTTGTACATGGGGAGCCCACCAGGAGGCCAGGCAAGAAGCAGAGCTGGGCTGGGGGGGGGGGGCAGTAGAAGGGGGCAAAAATGACCTCCCCATGTTCAGCAAAATCCCTTGTTCAAGACAACTCAGTCCTGAGGGTGCTGGACCAGGGAGGTCCATCCTGTACTGTCTCAGGGTATGTCTACACTACAAAGTTAATTCGAACTAACAGACGTTAGCGCGAATTAACTTTGATAGGCGCTACACTAGCACTCCACTAGTTCGAACTTAATTCGAACTAGCGGAGCACTTAGTTCGAACTAGGTAAACCTCATTTTACGAGGACTAAGCCTAGTTCGAACTTACTAGTTCGAATTAAGGGGTGTGTAGCCCCTTAATTCAAACTAGTGGGAGGCTAGCCCTCCCCAGCTTTCCCTGGTGGCCACTCTGACCAACACCAGGGAAATTCGTATGCCCCCCTCCCGGCCCTGGACCACTTAAAGGGGCACGGGCTGGCTACAGTGCCCATGCCAGGTGCAAGCCTGCCAGCACCCAGCTAGCAGACCCTGCACCTGGCACGGCTCGAGCCAGCCACCCGATGCCCCCCAGCCCTCCCCCTCTTCCCAGGACCAGGCTGGCAGCTCCCGGGAGCTTGCCCGGGACCGCAAGAGGCGGGCACCCGCCTGGGCTAGCGCGGACATCGTGGAACTCGTCCACGACCTCTGCACTAGGCACAGGAAAGTGGCCATCTAGGGCAGGAGAGCTGCCAGCCTGGCCACCCAGGAGCAGGTTTGCATGAAAATCAAGGTGGTCCACTGAGACCCCCGACCCTGAGCTCTGAGCTTACAATGGCCGTACTGGGTCAGACCAAAGGTCCACCTAGCCCAGTAGCCTGTCTGCCGACAGCGGCCAACCCTAGGGACCCTGGAGGGGATGGACCGAAGACAGTGACCAAGCCATTTGTCTCGTGCCATCCCTCTCCAGCCTTCCACAAACTTTGGGCAGGGACACCACTCCAACCGCCTGGCTAATACCACTCCATGGACCCAACCTCCATCACTTTATCTCACTTCTCTTTAAACTCTGTTCCAGTTCTAGCCTTCACAGCCTCCTGCAGCAAGGAGTTCCACAGGTTGACTCTTTGCTTTGTGAAGAACAACTTTCTGTTACTAGTTTGAAGCCTGCTACCCATTCTTTTCCTTTGGTGTACTCTAGTCCTTCTATTATGGGAACTAATGAAGAACTTTTCTTTATACACCCTCTCCACCCCACTCATGCTTTTATAGACCTCTATCCTATCCCCCCTCAGTCTCCTCTTTTCTAAACTGAAAAGTCCCAGTCTCTTTAGCCTCTCTTCATATGGGACCTGTTCCAAACCTCTGATCATTTTAGTTGCCCTCCCCTCTCCCACCCTCTCTCTTCCCCTCTCCCACCTCCTTTTCCCAGTCTCCCCCAGTTTTGTTCAATAAAGAGAGATTCTATTTTTGAACACAATTGTCCTTTATTTTGTACATCAGGAAGGGGGGCTAGGGAAGGGTAAGTGGAAGGAGGTGAGGGAGGAATGGGGTATGAGCCCCCGATGGGGAGGACTGGGCTGGCTCTGCAGGCTTCTGGGGGTGGAAGCTCTCCTGCAGCCCCCCAATTGCCCTCTCTCCCCAGATGGCAGCCTGCGGCAAGTGCAGCCGGTCTGATGGCCGAGTGCTGTGATGTGCCCAGTGTGGGTACTCCGGGTAATCCAAGCCAGGACTGCTTTGCAAGCAGGGCACCCCTGAGAACTGTCTGTCCGGGGTGGGGGTCGGGTCCCTTTAAGCATAGCCCTTGGCTAGCCTGAGACAGCAGCTCCATGCTCTAAGTCCTCATCTGATGCCCTGCCGGCACTGCTTCCGGCCATCCTTAACCCCGGTTCAGGATCCACTTAATGTGGACATGCTAGTTCGAATTAGCAAAACGCTAATTCGAACTAGTTTTTTAGTCTGGATGCGTTAATTCGAACTAAGCTAATACGAACTAACTAATTCGAACTAAGTTATTTCAAATTAGCGCTGTAGTGTAGACATCAACACCATTCAAAGTCTGCCTCTTATGAACCTACCTGATGATGAATCAACTGTTTAAGAGCTTAGTCATGCCATAGATGTTCTCTCTAATGGAAAGGCCCCTGGAAAAGATTGCAAACTGTCACGTTATAAAATGCAAAAAAAAATCCTATCCTACAACAACACTATCATAGGTTTCTCTACCTGTGCTAGAAAGAATGTGAAGTATGAAAAAATGGGAAACAACAACATCATCACTCTCTATAAAAACAAGGGTGATAGGAATGATTTTTAACAACTATCATGGCATATCCTTTCTTAGTATCATGGAGAAATCTTTTACCTAAGTCATCCTGAACAGATTTCAGACCCTTGTATACAGAATCTATCCTGAATCACAATGTGATTGAAAAGAACATAAGTACAGCCATACTGGGTCAAACCAAAGGTCCATCTAGCCCAGTATTCTGTCTTCTGACAGTGACCAGTGCCAGATGCTCCAGAGGGAGTGAACAGAACAGGGAATCATCAAGCAATCCCTCATCAGTCACCCAGTCCCAGCCTCTGACAGAGGCTAGGGACACCTTTCCTATCCATCCTTGCTTATAGCCGTTGATGGACCTAACCTCCATGAATTTATCTAGTTTTTTCTTGAACCCTGTTAATGTCCTGGTCTTCACAACCTCCTCTGGAATGGAGTTCCACAGGTTTACTGCACGCTGCGTGAAGAAAAACTTCCTTTTGTTTGTTTTAAACCTGCTACCTATTAATTTCATTTGGTGACTCCTAGTTCTTATGTTATGGAAAGAAGTACATAACTTTTCCTCATTCATTTTTGCCACACCATCATGATTTTATAGATCTCTATCATATCCCTCCTTAGTCTCCTCTTTACTAAGCTGAAAAATGCCAGTTTTTTAAATCTCTCTTCATATGGGACCTGTTCCAAACCCCTAATCATTTTTGTTGCCCTTTTCTGAACCTTTTCCAATTCCAATATATCTTTTTTGAGATGAGACGACCACATCTGTACGCAATATTCAAGATGCGGTGGGTGTACCATGTTTTTATACAGAGGCAATAATATATTCTTTGTCTTATTCTCTATCCCTTTTTAAATGATTCCTAACATTCGGTTTACTTTTTTGAGTGCTGCTGCACATTGTGTGGATGTTTTCAGAGAACTATCCACAAGCACTTTCCAGATTCATAGTGTGGATCCTCTTCTTGCTATTGAAACAAGCTTTTGGTTTCTCAACTCTAGGAATTTACTTGAACACAAGATCTGATGGAAAGCTGCTCAGCTTTGCAAGACTCAGATCTAAAACCAAGGCTCAGCGGTTCCTCCTCCAAGATGTCTCTGCTGTCAACTCAGCAGTGACAACCCACAAAGACAACTATTTCCAAAACCTCATGCAGAGTTTTTCCAATGCCTGCCAAGACTTTGGGCTTATCACAAGCTTAAAAAAAAGTCTAAGCTAATATGCCAAGAAGTTGAAAAGCACCCTTCATCAGGATCAACACCTATTAATCTGAAGTGGTGAGTGAGTTCATGTACCTGGAGTCCACTATCACAATCAACCTCTCACTTAAAATGGAACTCAACAACCAAAAATCAGTAAAGCTGCCATAGCAATATTTAGACCTAGCCAGAGGGTAGGGCAAACACCAGACTGACAGAACATACAAAGATCTGTGCATGTGCATGTATTGGGCATGTGTTATTAGCGCAATTCAGTACAAGACTGAGGCATACACCTTATAATCTTATCAGGAAAAGAGGCTCAACAGCTTTTGTAAGTGTTGCCTTTGTTGAATCTTTGGAGTTTCATGGAGGGACAGAGTTACTAACAATGAGGTACTCAAAGAAGCCAGCATACCCCACATGGAAACACTCCTCAAACAAAACCACCTCTCCTGACTTGGGCATTTGTGTCAAATGAATGATGGATGCATCCCAGAGGACATCTTCTACATCAAATTGGCATCTGGAAAAAGA
The DNA here is from genome assembly GCF_049634645.1 of Pelodiscus sinensis. Taxonomy (NCBI): domain Eukaryota; kingdom Metazoa; phylum Chordata; order Testudines; family Trionychidae; genus Pelodiscus; species Pelodiscus sinensis. Next base: position 105,995,030 of record NC_134716.1, on the reverse strand, counting down.
CCCAAAGGATGCCCAAAGTTGTGTTTCGAGGATGTGTGCAAGCAAGACCTCAAAGAAGTGGACATGAATGTGGATAACTGGGAAGATCACTCTCAGGACCACAACCTTTGGAAACAAGAGCTTAAGAAAGATCTGTGGAGTTACAAGAGTCTACCTTAGCTGAGAAGAGAAGAGTTTGCAGAAGGTAGAGCCCAAAGGGTCAAAATACCACACTTAAATGTGACTGATGCAACAGAGATTGTTTTTCTCGAGTCGGTTGCTTCAGCCACAGCCAGTGCTGCCATAATGCATATCCACATGCTCTCAAAACTGAATGGTATCTACTACTATTACTACTAGGGTAGCTCAACTGGCGGCAATGATGTTGGGAAACCTAGTGCAGACAAGTCACTATCATTTTAACTATCATGACCTCCAGAAAAACTGAATGTGTGATATATTCTCCTCTTTCATTATGGACCTGTCCCAATGCTCACTGAAGTTAATTGAAAGATTCTGTTAAAGCTGCTATCTGAGGTGCCCAATGTAAGGCCCAATATAGATACTATTAATTTCGGAATATGTTAGAGTTCACCAAGTATACTCTAGGGCTACGTCTACACTGCCGGGTTTTTGCGGAAGAAGTCTTTTGTGGATGCACTTTTGCACAACAGAGCGTCCACACTGTATGACCACTCTTTCACAAGGATGCTCTGATGGCCATTCTGTGAATGACCATCAGAGCATCTGTGCTTTTTCAGATAGACTCTGTTTGCACAAAAAACCCCTACAGAGCATCCATACATGCCTTTTTGCGCAACAGCTGAGGCACAAAAAGGAGTTATGCCTCATAGAAGGAGGTTTACCTACACCGCAAAAAGCCCTCTGTGCTGCCATTTTACTGTTGATTTACTTGCGCAAAATCATAGAATCATAGAATAATAGGACTGGAAGGGACCTCAAGAGGTCATCGAGTCCAGCCCCCCGCCCTCAAGGCAGGACCAAGCTCCACCTACACCATCCCTGACAGATGTCTATCTAACCTGTTCTTAAATATCTCCAGAGAGGGAGATTCCACCACCTCCCTTGGCAATTTATTCCAATATTTGACCACCCTGACAGTTAGGAATTTTTTCCTAATGTCCAATCTAAACCTCCCCTGCTGCACTTTAAGCCCATTACTCCTTGTCCTGTCCTCAGAAACCAAGAGGAACAAATTTTCTCCTTCCTCCTTGTGACACCCTTTTAGATATTTGAAAACCGCTATCACGTCCCCCCTTAATCTTCTTTTTTCCAAACTAAACAAGCCCAGTTCATGAAGCCTGGCTTCATAGGTCATGTTCTCTAGACCTTTAGACCAAAAGCACGCTTGAGGTGTGGACGCACCACAGGTTTTTGCACTACAAAGACTTTGTAGTGTAGATGTAGCCAAAATGCATGTCACATTATGTGATTTCATCACAAGTTTCCAATCAGATATTATACATTCTATTCATAGACTGTCATGCTTCATATGTACAGAATAGCTTTGAAGGATCAGGGTCTTAATTTACCAGAATCCAGAGCAAAGTCTTAATAGATTAAATCTAATACCTTGAACTACATTTATAAACCAACGTATCCTGTAGTTCATAGGTAGAATATGCTAAACACAGCTGGACAAGCAAGTTGTCTGCATCTCTATGAACAGTAATATCTTGCCAGAATATTTGCGACAATAATGTACAGAATAAGGGGAAGGCAATATTTTTCATTTAGTTAGTTTTCATACTTTAGATATTTGTTGCATTACTGTGACATTTATTTGCCTTCTAACTAGAAACTCTGTAGATTTCAAATTATGTGATTTTGCTATGCTTTGCCAGTTACTACTATGAACTTACTTCTAATTAAAGTGAAGTAATTTATCATGTTACATCACGCTTATTTAACATGAGTAGAGCCAACCAATTTCAGTTGGCAAGCCTTTTTCTTAAGCAAATATTTTCTGGTTTTGTTTTGGGGTTTTTTGCCATTGTTCTTGTGAATGGGAAGCTTTAAACCTAGGAGGAAAATCACATTTCTAGGAGAACTTAATAGGCTTGACCTGAACATAAAAGGATTTCTTTTTTAGAACTGCACTGCACAGGTAGCTGCAGTGTTTTGTTACCAACAAAAATTTTGAGCAGCTATTTTCTGTGTTCCTGGGTTTCTGATTCTTGGCACTGGGACAGTCAGTCCTTTGTACTCTGCTATTACAATGAAGTAACCAAAGCAAAAAAGAGTCTTGGTCTGAGATTGTCAGCTGTTACTAATCACTGCTTCATGGCTTGCTGTGAATCTCCACTTGCTTCTCCCTCCTGCTCTGCTTAGCACGCATAAAGAAGATAAATTACTCCCTAGTTTCTCTTCAAAAAACATATTGTTTTGGCACATTCCAAAACTGTGAGCAAAGGATGGAATAATGTGAAGAGTTAAATGGGTATCTAAACAGCCCCACAGCAGGGCCCTGCTCTGGCAGATGTGGGCTTCAGGAAATGCACTTTAGCATTTGGTTATCCAAAAGTTTCTTGTTACCTTGCAGCACTTCAAACTAAATCATTTGTGGTTTGCAGAACACTACAGTATATTCCTGCAACAATAGTTGCACTGCAGTTTCCTGCAGTAACAGGATCGATTACATACAATGCAATACAACATTTGAGAGCTCTTAATATACAGTATACCTGTCATTTAACTATGAAGGATAATAGTCTAGTTTCAGATTACTTAGTAATACCGGTCATTACCCTGGAGAGGTTTATCTAACTTTCCCCTGCTTTCGTTAATAGACTCTGTCTGATGAAGTTGCAATATTCAAATTGAAACCATTTTCAAGCAAATCGTGTACTACTGCAATTGTAAATCACTACATTACATGATAAATTGGCAGTTTTAATGTGTTTGCACCAAACATGGTGAGGTTTACACTGTAAAAAGAAAGGAATAATAATGATGTTAAATATCAGTGTTCAACAACAAAAATAAAAATACTTTTCTAGCATTTAGTTTTGGTGTGGTATAAAGTATCAAAAGACATAACAGAGTAAAACTATTTGAGAACACATGCACTCTATTTACTGACTTTCTGCCAATATTTTAAGAGGCTTCTGTAAAAATATACCTTCCTGTGATAAAATTCTGTGTACCAAGAGTACATGGCTGTGTCTAGACTGGCCAGTTTTTCCGGAAAATCAGCCGCTTTTCCGGAAAAACTTGCCAGCTGTCTACACTGGCCGCTTGAATTTCCGCAAAAGCACTGACTTCCTACTGTAAGAAATCAGTGCTTCTTGCGGAAATACTATGCTGCTCCCATTCAGGCAAAAGTCCTTTTGCGCAACAGGGCCAGTGTAGACAGCTCAGATTTGTTTTCCGCAAAAAAGCCCCAATTGCGAAGGTGGCGATCGGGGCTTTTTTGCGGAAAAGCGCGTCTAGATTGGCACGGACGCTTTTCCACAAAAAGTGCTTTTGCAGAAAAGCGTCTGTGCCAATCTAGACACTCTTTTCCAAAAATGCTTTTAACGGAAAACTTTGCCGTTAATAGCATTTGCGGAAAATCATGCCAGGACTAGGAAATCTATTCAGTTAATCATCTATTTAAACATCAATTCATCTATTGTTCAACTAGTTAAACATTTTCTGTTTAAACAGAGCTGTCCCATCCATAGGATGGTTTGAGGCAGTCACCCCAGACAGCACACTTCTGGGGGTCCCATGGCAGCCACCCAAACCATTCATAGGATGGGAACCATGGGATTACCCGATGCCGAGGGACTGGCACAGCAGCAGAAGGTATCTACCGCAGTCACTGTCGCAGCAGGAGCTAGACTAGCTCAGAAGCCTATTCTGCTCCACTCCGCCACCCTCTCCCCGCCCACTGCAGCACGCAGTGTCTCAATGGTGGTGGGAAGCAGAGCACCCCAACCCCAGGGCACTCTGCTTCCCGCCACAGTGGATAAGTGGAGCGCAGCAAGTTGAGAGGGCGGCACACTGGGGTTGAGTGGAGCAGGCTACGAGGCCTTCCTGCCACCTTAGTGCATGGAGGGGATGACCCTTGCTGCCACCACACCAGGCCCCCATAATTCCCCAGGCTACATTGCAAGGGGGCAGAACAGGGGCAGGGCTAGGGAAGGGGAATAGGACAGGGCCTGCAGTAGAGGGGACTGACCTGGGCTGGGGCAGGGGAGGGTTGCTCAGGACCCTCCTTAGATGGTCCTGCATAGCCATAACTAAGGAGGGATGGATGAAACACCCCTTGGCAAACAATACTATATTAGGCAGACTTGCTATTGTAGCAAGTCTTTTGCTTTCTCACAAAAATACTGAACCTATTGATAGCAGAATTCTTCCTAGTTGTGTCATGTGAAATGAGTGTGACTACAGAAACATCCAGAGATGTCCATTGCTGGCAAAAAATACCTGGCATTTAGTACAAACTGGTCCATTTAGAAGGATATATTCAAAAGTATAAGCACCAGGAATCAGTCATCTCTGATTCAGCAGTCTCCAGGAAGTGGCAGGGGGGAGGGTGTCACGCCATCATATGCAGAGAATCATCGCAATGATCCTTTTAGTTTTGTTAACAAAAGGTTAACAAAGGGTCTGTGAGAATCCCTTGCATCACATCACTCTATTCCGCTGCTCATTTGGGCTTTTGGGGGCTTTTCCATGCCCTGTCAACTCCCATGTTTTAATTATGGTCTCTACTTTCTATGATTGGCTCAAGAAGTGGGATTTTCACTGGAAAACTCTGCACACAGTTATTAGGTAGATAGTCTCACAGCCATATAAGTGTGTCTTTAATATAATTACATTCTTTAATACTGCATTTTCTCATGAGGGTTTTTTTTCATGCCGTGTTTGAATAAAGCAAACAAAACATATTAACATGTATAATCTGATTATTACAACTTCTAGCTAAGTAAAGATAAGTGGAATTGAGAAATGTAAGGGTCCTGTCAACATCTTTGACCATGAAGCAGATCTTCACAGCAAAACATTACACAATGCTGCATTTTAGGCACATTTTTAATGGGCATTCAGGTTGTCATTAATTGTAATAATTTTAGCACTGGTGAGTTAACATACATAGATGAAGCTGTAGTATTAAGTATCTGTAAACATTAACAATGTTGTACTTCTTTGCAATTTCATTATTTCTTCTATGTTGATTGATTAACTTTAAATCAGAAGTTCTGTCTACTTTGGTATTAATTTAGGACCTGGTCCAGAGAGGCACTCAATATCCTCCACTTCCATTGGCTTCAGTGGATCTGGAGTGTGGTCAGTACCTCCCAAAAGACACACTGAGCCCAAACAATGTTGGCCATAGTCAGACAAAAATTACCACTTATGGCTTTTTCTTTAGAAACATTCCAGTCAGATAATTTTTCTGATCTTGTTATTCCACATATCGTACCATCACCCACAGTGGGAATCATTCTTACAATCTCCAGATGTCATCTCACGCATCCTCCAGTGTTCGGAAAGATGTAGGTGATAGGGATCGGTCCTTGAAAGGCCTGGATCACATGTAAAATGTAGACTGACACAGCTATAATGTTTAGGAGCACAAAAAACCCACACCCCTTACTGCTCAACCTATGCCAAACTAACCACCCAGCATAAAGGCAAAGGCATCTAGATCAACATAAGAAGTGTTTCTGTCAACCTATCCTCTATCACTCAAGAAGTTGTGTTCCTTCAGCAACAGAAAATTCACGTCAGATTGACAATATTTTTTAAAAACCCCAAACAAACCTTATACAATTAAGATAATCATTACTGAACTGAATTAAACCTCACTGAATAAGCATTAATACCTTTAGGCTAAACCATATTAAATGTGCAATTGTGTGTGTTATCATTGAATGTATGTATGCACCTTCTGTAACAGACTGACTAATGCATTTTCTGTGAGGCATTATGAACTTCAAAAAAAAATTTTTGCAACAATACCTGTGAAGTGGATTTCCTAGGAAGTACCTCAGTAATGTATATGACATACTTTCAATCCAGAATTCTGAAGCTAAGCTCTGGGAAGGAAATATATTGTCTTCTAATGGCTTGCTCTTGGAAACTGCAGATACCCACCGCCCCCCAAATATATAAAGGGAAAACTAAGCCTGTTTTTAGGATGCCATGGTGAACTTTTAACCATAAGGAATCCTCTAGGGTGAAGATTTAAAGGTCTGATCCTGCCAGAATCCATGTTAGAACAGGGGATGAAGGGTAACTCAGTTAAGCTTATTAGCATGTGTGTACATCCTTTTATTATGTTTTCTTTGTTAACATTTAGTGTGTTTTCTCTTTTTACCTTAAGACTAAAGTAGGCTTGCTCAGAAAGATATGTGTGGTAACTCTAACTGTGGGTAGTCACACAATTATCCATTACTGAAAAGCAAGCAAGGTGTCCTTTTGCAACCTGTCTGCGCTGGGAATAACACTTTGAAGGCAAGAAAATGTGCAGCCTGGAGAGAGAAGGGAGAGAGATGCATGTCTCCATCAGAAAAGCAATGTCTAGGGAGCTGGAAGCCAGTGAGTGGATGCCCTTGCTAAACAATTAAGAGGAAATATGGGAGCTGTTGCCTTGAAGTGTGACAAATACCTTCTGTCAATACATTGGGTGTTATGCCAGCATAGCTATGGCACCACATCTTTGCTGATAAAGTTCCTGCACTGTAGACATGATCGAAGACTGTTTCTTTAGGGAGTGAAAGACAATTTTTTAAAAATTGAGCCACTGTTGCAGGGCAGTCCTTCCTTCACCTCACTGGTGGGTAGGGTCCTGTGCAACCAGGGTATCTGACCTTGTAGCATGTCCCACATAACTGGTAAATCACTGCTAGTCTGGCCCCTCCCCTTGGAGCTGAATGGCCTGATCGCCAGAGGCAGTTAAACAAAGTCTACTTTAAGGCAGGGCTGGATGGAGCAATAGCCAAAGTCAGTATTAGAGTCAATCACTGGCCCTTAAAGTCAGGGCTGGACGGCCCGATGAGCCTAGTCACGGGGGTAGGAGTTGTACCCCAGCAGGGGGACCCAGGCCCATACTACTCCACCGGGTCCCGGCCCAGGGCCCTGTGAGTGGCAGGACGGCCTACAACTCCCTTGACAGGGAATCCTACTGAAATACGCTGAGGATCTCTGGGCGGGAGAGTCCATTTCTTCACACACACACCCCCCCCCGGGCCACTTCCTACCTGGTCCAAAAGGCCGACTTCCCACGTGGTGGCTGGGTCTTTTGACTCCTCAGGAGCCGTGCTTTCCCGGAGGTCCACGGTGGTCACGTCCCAACTGGCATTGGCGCCTCCACAGCTCTCCTGTTGAGTGGCCAGCTGCTGCTCAGGAGCTCCCACCTGAGGCCCTTCACCTCCACCTGCCAGTCCAGACTGAGCCTCCCTCTAGGCTTTTATACCTGGGCTACAGTCTGAGCATGCCCAGCAGGATTGCGGGGGAAGGGCTTTTTCAGCCAGGTGGACCTGATTAGGCTCAGCTTTCACAGTGCGGGGCTGGTACATCCCGTCACAGCCACATTTAAGAATCAACAGTTGTCTTTATTACTATTCTATCATTATGGACTTTTCCAAGCAACTACTAAAGCCTCATAATAAAGCCTCTGTAAAAGGATAATTAGTAGGGCTGTCAATTAACATGTGTTAATGCCTGCGATTAATGCAGGCATTAAAAAAATTAACACACATTAATCTAGGGCTACCATACATCTGTTTTTTCCCTGGACATGTCCTCATTTTCACTTGTTAAAGATTCATCCGGCCGGCTTTTTTAAATGGCAAAAAATGTCGAGGATTTTGCCCTGCAAAGGGGATCGGGGAGGAGGCAGCGGCGGCATGTGACTGTCAAATGGAACATATGGAGCTGCGTGCCTGGACAGTTCATGGCCACTCTGTGCACGCACCCCAGCACCTGGAGGGAAAAGTGCATGGCAACAGCAGCAGAGGCTCCAGTAAGGCCCAGGGCAGGTCCAATGTGGGGGGTTGGCTCCTCCCACGGAGTCACCGTGTTACCTGCTGCCCTGCTTGGTTATGTCCCCGGTTCTGCGGGAGAGGTGGGGCATTGGATTAGAGCAGGGGGGCTGGGGTACCTGGCTCTGCAGGAGGGGTGAGGGCATAGGGTTGGAGCGAGGGAGCTGGGGGTACCTGGTTCTGGGGGAGGGGTGGGTGCACTGGATTAGAGCAGCGGAGTGGGGGACTGGCTGGTTCAGAGGGTGGGCAGGGGCACTCAGTTAGAGCAGGGGAGCTGAGGTGTGGCTAGTTCCGGAGGCGGGCAGGAGCTCTGGGTTAAAGCGGAGGGGCTGGGAGGGCCTGGCTCTGTGGGAGGGGTAAGGGCATTGGGTCAGAGTGGGCGGGATGTATTATTATTACAGTATTATTATTGTTTAACAGTACGATTAATTGCAAGTCGTTTTTTTAATCGCTTGACAATCCTAATAATCAGGTAAATAATTAATAACAAAAACATTATCTTTTCAATGATTAATTTTGAAAAAACTGAGACTAAAACTTTCAGGGAAATGTATGTTAAAAAGAATATTTTGGAAAGAGCGTGTTGCCAATTTTGTTCCAAAATGTCGACCTAGTATTAATTTAAATTAGTTTTAAGATGTCACTTTCTATTTATCTGCCATATTAAATATTAAAGAAAAACCTAAATCACTTTGCTTTATAACAACTCGCCATATATTAAAACTATGCTGTCACAACAGCTTTATTTTATTAAAGAAGGTTAAAAAGGGTTGGGGAAAAATCTTTGCTATGTTTTGTCTCGGATAATATTTAGTTAGGAGAGCAAAGAAGTACATCTGTGTGAAAAAGTACTTTTTTTATTTTTGTTTTAAACCTGATGCCTATTAATTTCATCAGATGACCTCTGGTTCTTGAATTACGGGAAAGGGCAAACACCACCTCCTGGTTCACTTTCTCCATAACATTCATTATTTTATAGACATCTTATATCCCCTCAAGGTGTCCCTTACTCATCTCTTTTCCAGCTTAATTGTTGGAGTCTTTTTAACCTCTACTCATATGGAAGCTGTTCCTTAACCTTAATAATTGTTGTTGCCCTTTGCTGTACCTTTTCTGTTTCTAATATATATTTTTAAGATGGGATGAGCAGAATTGCATGCAGTATTCGTGGATTTAAAACAGAGGCATTAAGATATTTTCTGTGTTCTTGGCTTTCCCTTTACTAATGGTTCCTAACATTCTGATAGCTTTTTGACTGCTGCTACACATTGACCAGATGTTTTCAGAGATCTAGCTACAATTACCACTTCAGAAAGAGACCTTGGAGTAACAGCTAATTTAGACTGCATCATTTTATATGTATATTTTGGATTATAATTTTCCAATGTGTATTGCTTTTTATTTGTCAACTCTGAATTTTATTTTTCATTTTGTTGCCTAGTTATCTAGTTTTATGAGATCCCTAACTCTCTGTATTCTGCTTTGGAGTTAACTATTTTGAATAATTTAATGTCATCTGCAGCCATCATACTGTTTACCTTTTTTTCCAGGTTATTTATGAACAGTTCTTGTCCCAATAGAAATCTCTGGGGGACCCCACTATTTGGCTCTCTCCATCCTGAAATCTGACCATTTATTCCTAACCTTTATTTCCTGTTTTTTGACCAATTACTAAACCACAAGGGGACCTTCCCTCTTATTCCATAACTGTTCTGAGCCTCAAAAAGGGATCTTATCAAAGGCTTTCTGCAAGTCCAGGTATAATACATCAACAGGATCACCTTTCTCTACCTGCCTGTTGACTCCCTCAGAAAATTCTAATAGGTTGTTGGGGCATGATTTCCCTTCAGTCAAGTTGCGTTGACTCTTCCCCAAAAATCACATGCATCTATGGGTCTAATAATTCTGTTCTTTAATATAGTTTTAACCTATTTTGCTGGAGGTTAGGCTTCTCAGACATAATTGATAGGTGAAACAAAATACGGGACTATGTAGCACTTTAAAGCTCATCATCTAATAAACCATCTTGTTAGTCTTTAAAGTGCTACAGAGTCCTGTATTTTGTTTCAGCTACACCAGACTAACACGGCTACATTTCTATCACTATAATTGATAGGGTTTCCTCTGGAGTAATTTTTTTAAAAATTGGCCTCATATTAGCTATCCTCTAGCTATCTGGTAGGGAAGCTGATTTAAGTGATTTATAAGTTATACAATACACTTAATAGTTCTGTAATTTCATATTTGATTGCCTCAAAAACTCCTCTACTGTCAGTCTAGGACTATTCTTCAGGTTTGTCACCTAAAAAGAAGGGCTCAAGTGTGGCTCTCTCCCTCACATCCTTTGTGTGAAGACCAAAGCAAATAATTCATTTAATTTCCCTGTAATGGCCTTATTTTCTTTCAGTGCTCTTTGAGCACCTCCATCATCAAGTAGCCCCAATAATTGTTTGACAGGCTTCTTGCTTCTGATGTACTTGAAAAAATTCTATTAGTTTTTGAGTCTTTTGCTCAAAATAAATCTTCATATTCTTTTTTGCTCTACCAAATTATATACTTTTACATTGACTTGCCAGTGTTTATGCTTCTTTCAAATTTCCATGGTAGGACTTGACTTCCAATTTATAAAGGAGGAACTTTTTGCATCTAACCACATTGTTTACTCTGTAGTTTAGCCATGGTGGCATTTTTTTCAGTCCCCTCCCTATTCTTTTTAATTTGGAATGTACCTCTATTATGATGGTTTAAAAAAAAAAAAGTTTCCATAAAGCTTGCAGGCACTTCATTTTTGTGTCATTTCCTATTATTTTTGTGTAGTTCACTTTTCTGAAGTTAAATGCTACTATGGTGGACTTCTTTAGTATTTTCCCACCCAAATGAATGTTAATTTCATTACATTATGATTGCTATTACCAAGTGGCTCAATTATATTCATCTCTTGGACCAGACCTTGCTTCGCTTAGGACTAAATCAAGAATTCCCTCTCCTCTCATGGTTTCCAGGACTCGTTGCTCCTAAAAGTAATCATTAATGCTGCCTAGAACTTTATTTCTGCATTCTGTCCTGAGGTGACAGGTACCCAGTCAATATGGGGATAATTGAAATCCTCCATTATTACTGAGTTTTCTATAAAAGAATTCAAAAAAGAACTAGATCAATTCATGGAAGATATGTCCATCAATAGTTATTTATTACCCAGGATGGGCAATAATAGTGTCTCTTGATGATAACCTGTTGTGTTCATTCTCTCTGAATCACCTGGCATTGGACATTACAGAAAGACAGATGAATCTTTGGTCTGATCCAATATGATCATTCTTATGTCATTATGCTATTTTTATAGCTTCTCTAACCTCCCTGTGCATTTCACAATCACCATCATCCTCCTGAACAGGTGTTCAGTAATATATTCTTACTGTTATGTTCTAATCAGTCAAGCATGGAATTTCTATTCATAGCAATTCTATGGTACAGTTTGATTAATTTAAGATTACTATATTTGACTCTATACTTTCTTTAGTATATCGTGCCATACCCCCACCTGCATGACTCTATTCTGTCATTCCTATATATCTTGTACCCTTATATTCCAATGTCCCATTTATTGTCATCACTCCACTAAGATTCTGTGATACCTACCATGTCAATATACTCACTTAATATCAAGCACTCAAGTCCACTCCGTCTTAGTATTTAGACTTCTAGCATAAGTGTATGAGCACTTATTTTTTCACATTTTAGTTCTCTGCTTTCTTATAATGTAACTTAAATACACTCTGTCATTTCACTGTTTATCTTCAGTTCCTAACTGTACTTTATTAACTTCTATCCTTTCCTCTTTACTAGAATTTAGAAACTAACCTATGTGATGTCTGCTGCTAAACTCCTCTGCATCTGTCAACTTTCCTCCAGCCCTTAATGTTAAAACTCCTTTAAGTCTTTTTTAAATTTTCAATGCCAGCAATCTTGTTTCATTTTGATTTAGGTGGAGCGCATCCATCTTGCATAGACTTCTATTTTTCCAAATAGTTCTCTAGCTCCTAATAACCCTAAGATCCTCCTTCTCTACACCATCACTTCATCCACACATGCAGTTTTGCCTATATAACTCACTCTGCCTATGGAACTGGAAGCATTTCAGAGAATGCTGTCTTGAAGTCCTAGACCTTATTCCCTTATCTAGCAGCATGAATTAGGCCTCCAGAACATCTCTCCTTCCTTTTCCTATGTCATTGTTACTTATATATACCATGACTACCTCCTCCCCAGCATCATCTAGCTGTCTCAAGGGATTTGCAATCTACACACCTAGCAGTCAATTCACCATGTGGATCTCCCACTCATCACAAACCCAACTATCTGTATTTTTAATTCTCAAAACCTTCATTACTATTACCTGTCAAGTCCTAATAAGAGGTTTCCCTCCCCCGGAGAGGAATCCACTCCACTGCTGTAAGATTATTTTCTTGACAAACATTTTCATCCTCAACAGCAGACCTCAACAGCACTGAGGCTGTCAGACTGAGGGTAGGTCTCATATATGTACCTTTCTGTCTCCTTAGCTGCTCCTGGTCAACCATTCCATTCTCAAGAGCCCATACTCAGTTGCTGAGAGCCATGAGCACCTTGCACAAAAGCAACATATATGTCACCTGCTCACAAGGCGAGTAATCATACATGCTGCATTTGGTGCAATAAACTGAATAACCCCAATTCTTCTGCTGGACTTCTGCCAGCATTTCTTTTTACTCCTGTAGCTTTTTTATGTTGTTGTTCTTGTTGTTTCTGTTGTGGCTTTTCTGGGGGGCGAGGGGTTATTGACCTAAGTTTAGAGAATGGTAGGTGTATCTAGCTCTCTCAATCCCTCATAGAATCACAGAATACCAGAATTGGAAGGGACCTCAAAAGGTCATCAAGTCCAGTTCCCTGCCCTCACCAAGCACCATTTAGATCATCCCTGATAGATGTCTATCCAACTTGCTCTCAAAAATCTACAGTGATGGAGATTCCACAACCCCCCAAGGCAATCCATTCCATTGTTTAACCACCCTCACAGTTAGGAATGTTTTCCTAGGCTATGTCTAGATTACATCCCTCTTTCAACAGAGGGATGTAAATTAGGCACTTTGAAACTTCAGATGAAGCTGGGATTTGAATTTCCCGTGCTTCATTTGCATAATCACATAATGGCTCTCTTTCAAAAAAGTGCTATTTCGAAAGTAAAACCGCAGTTTAGACATCGTTCTTTCGAAAAGGGAAGGCTTTTTCAAAAGATCCTGTAAACCTCAAAAAATGAGGTTTTTTATTTGCTTTTATTCATCATTTGTAATTTGACTTAGTTTCCACTTTTTATGTGACTCTTTTTTGATTTTTAGATCATGTAAGATCTCCTTGTTAAGCCAAGGTGGTCTCTTACCATAATTTCTATCTTTCCTACACATAGGAATAGTTTGCTTCCGGGCTCTTAATAATGTCCCTTTGAAAAATGCCAGATCTCTTCAGTTGTTTTTCCTCTTAGTCTTGCTTCCCATGGAACCTTATCTATCAGCTCTCTGAGTTTACTAAAATCTGCTTTCCTGAAATTCATTGTCTCTATTTTGCTGCTCTCCCTTCTACCATTCTTTAGAATCATGAACTCTATGATTCCATGATCACTTTCACCCTAGCTGCCTTCCACTTTCAAATTTTCAACCAGTTCTTCCCTACTAGTTAAAATCAAATCTAGAATAGCTTCCCTCCCCGTCCCCCAAGTAACTTTCTCAACTTTCTGAAATAAAAAGTTGTCTCCAATGCAGTCCAAGAACTAATGGATAATCTGTGCCCTGTGTAGTTTCCCCACATATGTCTGGATAGTTGAAATCTCCCATCACCACCAAATCCTGTGTTTTGGATGATTTTGTTAGTTGTTTAAAAGAAATCTCAACCACCTCTTCTGCCTGGGTAGGTGGTCTGTAGTAGATCCCTAGCATGACATCACCCTTGTTTTTTAGCCCTTTTAACCTAATCCAGAGACTCTCAACAAGTCTGTCTTCTATGACCATCTTCACCTCAGTCCAAGTGTATACATATTTAATATATAAGGCAACACCTCCTTCCTTTTTTCCCTGCTTGTCCTATCTGAGCAAGCTGTACTCTTCTATACCAATATTCCAGTCGTGTATATTTTCCCACCAAGTTTCTGTGATACCAACTCTCTTGTAAACCTCCCATTTGCTACTCCTGGTTGCTAGCTGCTGATCACTGTGTGCTATTATCTTTGTACTCTTTTCTATTCAGCTGTTCCATCAAATTCTGCTCATGTGTAAAAATGCTAAAAGGTCAAAAGGTCAAGTGTGTGTGTGTGTGTGTGTGTGTGTGTGTGGACTATGATAAACTGTATATGAAAGGTTGTCCCTTTACGTTATCACAACACAAAACTACAAATTAGCTTATATCCATCTCAGAGCAACTTTATAGAGCTCAGTCTGCAATGATTAAGAAAAATATAAATAATAATCATAATCATAATCATAATTAATAATAATCCACCTGGGCTCAAGGAAGTCACCATAATACAACCTTAGGTTAATTTGTATGACTGATCTGGCTGGGTAAGGAATAGAATAGTGGCTGGTAGTCAACCATTTTTTGTAAAAGTTGCAGTCTGTAATTATATATGCCCATAATTGATGACAGCTCTTTCCACACTCTCTATTACCATGCTTGTTGCTACCTTTCCTAATTCTCAAAACATTTTGTTCAATTTCCTCTCTAGCACCTTTGTTAGGGAATGCTGTACTGTGTTGCCCTTTGTCCTAAGCACTCTGGAGAACTGTTTGTTATGTCTTTATTTCCGCCTCAGTATGACTGATTCACACTCATTTCAGCAGAAGAGAGGCAGAGAGTATGTGAAGGGGGGAGGATAATTTGGGTTTGTTTTGAATTTGAGAGACCTCTTTTCCCCAAAACATGATTCCCATTCAGCCTGTGTGTGTATGAATACAAAGATTACAGGCACTCTGCTCACAGTTGCCTTGACAACAGCAAGGCATTCTTGTTTATGGTGACCAGTGGGCCAGCAAGTTTCCCAGGCCCATGGGCAGGGTGGGGAGGGGAGAGCACACGAAGAAGATGAAGCAGAGATGAATGAGATGGCAGAGTTGTTGAGAGCCAGCAGCCATGTGGGAGAGCAAACTGTGGCCAGGATTAAAGGGGCACATACATCTCCACAGAACAATGGGAGCTTTTGCAGGCTTTCTGTAAAAGAAAAGAATATGTACACAATGGCCTGTGACACATAAAAGCTTTAGAGCTAACTCTATTGCTTCTCCATTAAGAACCTTGCCAGAGACCCATTTAGCCCTAAGAAGCCTCATCAACCCTTACAATAATTAAGAAAATAACACATTTTATTCTTTCATGTTTTAAAAACATCTGGATTTTTTGGATAATATTTTTTATGTTGACACGACAAAAGCTATTGAAAGCAATGAGATCAATCTGGCGAGGTGAGAACAGCTTCTTGTGAAGCACTGCATGCCCTCTGCTCCCAATGACTTCAGTAGGAGGTGAGGATGTTCAGCACCTGCTAGGAGCCATCTTTGTGTGGTAGAAATTTGTCTTCTCATATAGCAAAATCTGAGACTTCATTAATATTTGGGTTTCTATGTTCCATCTTGAACATTTACTTCAGCAGGCTCCACAAACATTAAAGGTGAAGAACTGGGACAGAGCAGTCAGCCCCTCCCTGTCTCAAACTAGAAAATCCTTTGTCTGAAGAGGAAAAGAAGGAATAAGGAATAAGGACTAGAGGTGCAAACAACAGCAGTGATGTTGTGGTTGGTGTCTACTTCAGGCCACCGAATCAGGTAGATGAGGTAGATGAGGCTTTCTTCGGACAATTGAGAGAAGCTTCCAGATTGCAGGCTCTGGTTCTCATGTGGGACTTTAATCACCCTGACATCTGTTGGGAAACCAAGACAGCAGTACACAGGCAATCCAGGAAGTTTTTGGAGAATGTTGGGGATAACTTCTTGATACAAGTGCTGAAGGATCCGACCAGGGGCCGTGTGCAGCTTGACCTTCTACTCACAAACAGGGAGGAACTAATAGGAGAAGTAGAGGTGGGTGACAACCTGGGAAGCAGTGATCATGAGATGATAGATTTCAGGATCCTGACCAAAGGAAGAAAAGAGAGTAGTAAAATACACACCTTGGACTTCAAAAAAGCAGATTTTGACTCCCTCAGAGACCGGATGGGCAGAATCCCCTGGGATGCTAACATGAAGGGGAAAGGAGTCCAGGACAGCTGGTAGTATTTTAAAGCCTTATTGAAGGCACGGAAAGAAACCATCCCGATGCGTAGCAAGAGAGGCAAACATGGTAGGAGACTGGATTAGCTTACAGAGGAAATCCTTGGTAAATGTAAGCATAAAAAGAAAGCTTACAAAAAGTGGAAACTTAGACAAATGACCAGGGAGGGGTTTAAATGTATAGCTCGAGAATGCCAGGGGGTTATCAGGAAGGCGAAAGCGCAAATGGGATTTCAACTGGCTAAGGATGTGAAGGATAACAAGAAAGGTTTCTACAGGCATGTTAGCAAGAAGAAGGTGATCAGAGAGGGTGTGCGGCCCCTACTGGATGAAGGAGGTAACCTAATGACAGATGATGTGGGGAAAGCTGAACTACTCAATGCTTTCTTTGCCTCTGTATTCACGGACAAGGTGGGATCCCGGACTAATGCGCTAAGTGACTCAAGATGGGATGAAGATCGACAGCCCTTGGTGGGTAAAGAACAGGCTAGGAACTATTTAGAAAAGCTAAACGTACATAAATCCATGGGTCCAGACTTAATGCATCTGAGGGTACTGAGGGAGTTGGCAAATGTCATTGAGGAGCCTTTGGCCATTATTTTTTAAAAGTCGTGGAGATCGGGAGAGATCCCAGATGATTGGAAAAAGGCAAATGTAGTGCCCATCTTCAAAAAAGGCAAGAAGGAAGATCCAGGGAACTATAGGCCAGTCAGTCTTACCTCGGTTCCTGGAAAAATCATAGAAGGGATACTTAAGGAATCCATTTTGAGGCACTTGGAGGAGAGGAAAGTGATTAGGAATAGTCAGCATGGATTCACAAAGGGAAAGTCGTGCCTGACCAATCTGATTAGCTTCTATGATGAGGTAACTGGCTCGGTGGACATGGGAAAGTCAGTGGATATGATATACCTTGACTTTAGCAAGGCTTTTGATACGGTCTCCCACAATATTCTTGCCAGCAGGTTAAGGGAATGTGGACTGGATAAATGGATGGTAAGATAGATAGAAAGCTGGCTAGAAGGCCGGGCCCAACAGTGGTGGTTCGTTTCTAGCAGAGTGCCCCAAGGTTTGGTTCTAGGACCAGTTTTGTTCAATATCTTTATTAATGACCTGGATGAGGGGATGGATTGCACCCTCAGCAAGTTTGCAGATGACACTAAGCTAGGGGGAGAGATAGTTAAGCTGGAGGGCAGGGATAGAGTCCAGAGTGACTTAGACAAAATGGAGGATTGGGCCACAAGAAATCTGATGAGGTTCAACAAGGACAAGTGCAGAGTCCTGCACTTGGGACAGAAGAATCCCAAGGATTGCTACAGGCTGGGAACCAACCAGCGAAGTAGTAGTTCTGCAGAAAAGGACCCGGGGGTTACAGTGGATAAGAAGCTGGATATGAGTCAACAGTGTGCCCTTGTAGCCAAGAAGGCTAATGGCATATTAGGTTGCATTAAGAGGAGCATTGCCAACAGATCCAGAGATGTCATTATACCCCTTTATTCGGCTCTGGCAAGGCCACATCTGGAGTATTGTGTCCAGTTCTGACCCCCCCCCCCCCCCACTACAAAAAGGATGTGGACGCATTGGAGAGGGTCCAGCGGAAGTCAACGAAAATGATTAGGGGGCTGAAGCATATGACCTATGAGGAGAGGCTGAGGGAGTTGGGTCTGTTTAGTATGCAGAAGCGAAGAGTGAGTGGGGATTTGATAGTAGCCTTCAACTTCCTGAAGGGAGGTTCCTGGAGAAAGGCTGTTCTCAGTAGTGACAGATGGCAGAACAAGGAGCAATGGTCTCAAGTTGTGGTGGGAGAGGTCCAGGCTGGATATTAGGAAAAACTATTTTTCTAGGAGAGTGGTGAAGCACTGGAATGGGTTACCTAGGGAAGTAGTGGAGTCTCTATCCCTAGAGGTGTTTAAGTCTCGGTTTGACAACGCCTTGGCTGGGTTGATCTACTTGGGATTGTTCCTGCCTAGAGCAGGGGACTGGAATTGATGACCTTCTGAGGTCTCTTTCAGCTCTATGGTTCTATGATTCTATGAAGACCAGCACAATTGAAATACAAGGCAACATCGCAGCATGATCGCAAAATAGCAAGCCAAGTTGGAAAGCAGCTCAGTAAGAAAAGAGTATGGCTCCTGGTACCTACGGAAGGTCTCATCCAAAACCCACTGAAGCCAATGGAAAAAAAACTCTGACTAATTTCACTGGGCTCTGGATTAGCCTCGAGGGGTATGTCTATACTAAAAGACCTGGGATTGACCTAGGTCAATGCTTGGGCTGCAGGGCTATAAAACTGCAGTGTAAACATTCAAGCTTGAGCTGGAGTCTGGGCTCCGAGTTCCTGCAAAGGGAGGGTTCCACAACTCAACTCCAACCCAAGCCCGAACATCTACACTGCAATTTTATAGCCCAGGAACCAAGGCCAGATTAACTCTCCTGGGGCTACTAGATGTTGTGGGACTCCCTATAATCTGAGGTGGAGCCAGAAATGAGGGATCCAGTCTATAGGAGGAGGCTGTGAATTGAAGCAGGAAGGTGGGTGTGAGAGGGAGGGAGGGAAGGAGAGCTCCAGCTGGGGATGTGGGCTCTGGGATGGGGCTGGAGATGAGGTGTTTGGGATGCAGGGAACTCCCAGCTGTGCTCAAAGGATTTGTAGTGTAGGAGGTAGTGCGGGGGGATGGGACGTAGGATATCGGGTCTGGGAGAGAGCTAGGGTATGGGAGGGGGACTATGGCAGGGGGATGAGGAACGGGTGCTTACCTGGGGCAGCTCATGTTTGGTGGGGTGAACAAGTGGCTGTGTGCAACCATCACTCACTTCTGGGAATTGTAGCCAATGAGAACTGCAGGGGGTAGAGCCTGCAGGCAAGGCAGGGCTGGGACAGAGCTTCTCAGTGCCATGCTCATCATGCAAATGCAGTGCCAGGAGGGTGAGGGAGAGGAGGAAGTGCAGCATGCAGACCTGCCACTCCCAATCCCCCAATCAAGGCAGAGCTGGCCCAGAATACAGTCCATGGGGGCTTTAATGGCTACAGCCCAGGGCCTGAGCTAAGCTAAATGCAGAGGGGAAAAAATAAAAAGTTTATAGCTACTTGTTTAGCAATATGTGCAAGTGGAATAAGAACATATAGTCATTTAAACTCAAAATACATAAGCAAAGTTTTGAACAAATTGTTCTCACAATTTTCAATATCACATTTTCTTTCTGTCATTGTTAATTATACATTTTATTTTTATATGTATACATTTAACTAAAAATAACAATCCTAACAAATCTCATCAGGTATAAAAATTGCATATATTCTTTACAGAACCAGAAAGGACCAATAATTACTAAAACTTGTGTTTACATATATTAGTAAAGCTAGCTTTGGTGGAAACTTTTTAAAAAAAGCACTCCCCATTCCTAGATTAAAGGGTTTTATAATTTACTTCGTGTTTTAAACAATACTACTACTTTGCACTCATTAGTATAGAACATACAAAGATCTCAAAGCACATAAAGATGGAATTAGGCTTCACTGTATCACAGTGGATGTGTCTGCACTGCGGAGTTTTTCCGGAAAAACAGCTGTTTGCGCAAACTAGGCAAAAATGATTAAATAAAATTCCACACTGAACACCTTGGTATGCATAATAAATCAGAATTTCACTAAGATCAGCAAAATATTAGGACTGATGTTTCAAACATTTGGGATGCTTCCAAAACACTACACATGTTTATTCAGAAAATAGCAAGGATTTCCTTACTAAATGTATTTGAATCTCTCATGGCCTGGGCCAAAGATAAACTCAGATCATTGTATTAAACATTTTTATAAGGTACTCCACACACACACACACACACACACACACACACACACACACACACACACACACACGTCTATAAACACATCAGATAGGCAGTCAATCGCGTGTCAAGGTGCTCTGTGATTTCCTTCCTGCCATTCCAGATTAAGTGCAGCAGATTTCTATGAAGTATTTGTGATTTATGCTTAATCTGTTAACCAAAACTCCAGGTATTATCTCAGTGGTACAAAGGTAAAGCCATATCAGAACAGACCAATGGTCTGTCTATTTCCATATCCTGATTCCAGATATCAGTTGCTAACACTAGATAATTCCAGTTTCCTAACACCAGATAATTCAGTGGAAAATTAAATTCGCATAACAAGTAATTTTGTAATAACAAGTTTGGGAGGTGGGAGCATAAACAATGGCAGTACTACCAATGTAACTAAAGTAGTTCTAAATGTACTGGTTATCAGAACTCCTCCCACAAAGCCACACTCAAGTCACTGAGTTTAGTGTCTTTACTCACAGTTTTATGAAGTGAATATTTTTGTGCTTAAATTTATTAGGAACGGCTGCCCTGGATAATAAAGCATCAGGAAAGATGGGAATGCGAGCAATAGTCTACTACATGAGTACTACAATCATTGCTGTAATGATTGGTATAATCATTGTGGTCATCATCCACCCTGGGAAAGGTACAAAGGAAAATATGCACAGGGAAGGCAAAATTATGCAAGTGACAGCAGCAGATGCTTTTCTTGATTTGATCAGGTACGGCTATTATATTGTACATATTTCAACATCAATGGCAACAATGGTAATATCTAAAAGTACATCTCAGGGAAAATTAACATAGAACATGTAGGACAGTGACTAGCTACACTAGCCACATTTCATTTCAAACTGGTAATACCAACAGTGTCTGCAGTTGACTGCAGCTGAACAAAGTGGCAAGGAAAGAAACTGCTTTGAAAATTCAAAATAAGGTTGTGTTCAGAGACCTGCTTTACTGCCCGCTGCATTCTCTCTCCCTCCACATACTACAACTTCTAACACCAAGTTACTCTCCTCTACCTTACCCTCTACTTCAATAGAGTCTCACTTCACTGAAACCCATTAATTTAGTCATTTATCTTAATTTTACATTTCAGCCCCTACTTTGGGGCCATATTTTTGCTCAATTTGAATGGAGAAGAAACAAAAACAGGGAAAAGTAGATAAAATACATGGAAGAATGGAGCAGAAGCAAAGCAGTCTGTTTCATTCAAGCTCAAAGAAACTGTGCAGTGCATTTCTTTCCAACCAGTGTTTCACATGGGCTATGCAAGGATAGTGTGAACCCAAACAAGCCAATAATGTGAACCCAATGGTTTTACCACCAAGCAATCCAGAAGACAATCTTGTTTGTTAAATCTGTTGGTGAGGGTCACAGAGCACAGACATGGAGGGAAACCTCCAAGAACCATGATGCCAGGAAGGAGGTGTCCAGAATGGAACAGAAGATTCACCAAGATTCTTCAAGATCAGCCAGGTGAAGACTGGCATGTATTCCCTGTGAAATTTCAGCATTGTGGAAAAAACATTTGCAATACATATAAAATTATTCTAAAACGCTTTAGGGCATGTTGTATGTTCTTTAAACAATATAAAGAGAGCTGTGTAAACAGAATTTTCAGTCTGTTGGCAATTTCAAAAAATAATAAAATACACTTTTTAGGTCAAACCAAATTTTTTTTTCCAAAATTTTAGGCAAACTGAAAAGTAAAAATATTCTTTGAATTAAAGAAAGTGAAACATTTCTGTTCAATTTTAAGCATTCGTATTTGTTAATTTAAAAGGTAAAATTAAAGGAACTTTCAAAACAAAGTAATTTCAAATAAAAAAATCAAAACATTTTGTTCTAATATCTCAAAACAAAATGTTTCAGAATTTTTAGGGAATTATTTTCAGGGTTTTTTTTTTTTACTGAAACAATTTGGCAAAAAATTGGCATGGATGTGTGAAATGTTTAAGTGTCACTGAATATGCATTATTTCCTGAAAAAATGTTTTGATTGAAATATTTCCTTCATCTCTAATTAGGAATACTTATTGACTATTCCTTTTTAGTAATCACAATAAAATATACTAAATTGTGTTACTGTCAAAATGTCAAGAGCTTTCATTTGAAAAGTGGAATGACATTACAGATTGAGCAAATTTAATCTGTATCCAGATCATTTTAATAAACAGTATTACCAACATATAATACCAATACCAAAAAGAAGGCATCTAATCATATGCATTTGAATAAGCCACCAACATTCTGTTTCATAGTCATGCCTGTTATGTAGGTTTTGAAACACAGTACTGGCTGGCCCTCCGATATTTCGTCCTGAAAAACTAATAAGGCTAATAATATAACTGAGACCCTATTCACTATAACATATACACATGGGTTTTTTTCATCTTAGTTATCCTTCAGGAATCAGTTTATCTACAGCAGCTGAGCTACTGATTAACATGTTGTTGGATCCTGATTAATATTTCTCACATTCTCTTATCTTCTTTTTACAGAAACATGTTCCCTCCAAACTTGGTGGAAGCCTGCTTTAAACAGGTAAAAATATGCTGTTAAATCCAACTGAAATTCCAATACGCTATCTTTCATATCATAATTTAGAGATCCATTACAGAAATCATGGATCTTACATGCACTGTTACTTTTCAGCTAAAGGAAATGAACTAAAATGGGGGTTTTGTTTTCAGTCATTTATACAGTGGTACTTGCTGTGAGAACTTGGGAAAACCCACCTGGCCACCAAGCTCAAAAATTTAAAAAGTTTTCCAGGTTTGTATAAGGCAAGCTTAATTAAAATCAATGGATATTTTTCTTTATAATGACAATATTGTGGACAAGGAAAAGAGAAGGGGAAAGTACTATTGGTACAAAGGTGGGAACAAATCCAGGAAGTTTGCGAAGAATATAGGTTGGAAGTAGAGAAGCCTACTGCACACTTCAAAAGCAAAGCAAATAGGTCAAACTGATATGAAGCTTTGCTATTACTTGTTTCTTATTGCCTGATAAGGCAGGAATGCCAAAAATATTGTCACTTAATTGTTATGTCTTGTGTTTCTCCACCAGCAGTGTAGCCCTAACCAACATTCCTGTTAGAAGGGGAAAAAATATACTAATGAGAATTTAAATTTCTCCTTCAAAAGCTTTGCAGTGCAATTCATGAATATAGTGAGCCTTCTACATAAATGTATGTTACCAAGAATAGGATTACTTCTTCCTGACACCAGTCTCACCTTGCATTCACTGACATTATACACCATTCATTAGCTTCTGTATCAGAAACTTTGCTTGGAGCCATAGCTGTATCTTTATAGTATCTTTAAAACATATCACTTATGTACTCAGGGAGTTTAGTCTTATTAAATAGTGTCACCCCAAGCTATCATGGAGAAGAGTTCTGACCTCTGAATGAAGGCAGTTTAAATGACTGACTGCAGTGAACAGCAAAGTAGTTCATACTAGTTGTTTTAAACCCAATATATGCAAAGAGATTTTACCTTATATTGTGAAAGTTGCATTTTTACTTAAGTGCACAATTTCCACTCTATAAAATGCAAGAACTGTTATGCAAATAAATATGTTCTGTGGTTTTGTTGACAAATGTACCATGTTCTTCAATTTACCTTACAGTATAGAAGAATTGCCAGAAGTAGCTGAATAAACGGGAGATATTTAAGAACAATTATTTCCATCTGGTCCCTTTCATCATTAGAGTATGCTTACTTGGAAAGCATCCACCATTTCACGAGGCACACCAGAGCGGTCGACAAAGGCTTCCCTTGTTGACCACGCCATGTCTAGACTGCCGTGCTGTGCCGGATCAGCTGCTTGTCGGCACAGTGCGGCGGCCATTTTTATTTTAATGAAGCAGGGATTATTTAAATCCCCGCTTCATTGACTATGTAAAGTAAACTACTTTAAATGGCTCCGTCGATGGAGCCATGTAGTCTAGTCATGCCCTACGGGTGCGCCTACACAGCACCCTAAACTCGAAATAAGATATGCAATTTGTGCTACGCCCATTGCACACATAACCCCTACAGTACATGAGCCTATGGGATGGTTGGCATTTTGGCAGTTTTCACTTAAAAAGGAGTTGAACCTGAAACATATTGAAATATACCGTAGAGTAATTTGTGGCACCTAATGATGGAAATCAAGACGGTCTGACATAAGAGAATGGCAAGGTTCATCGTGCTTACTATATTTCTTCTGAACTTGTTCACCCATTTATTATTACTCTTTCTTGCAAGTCCTTGCACAAGGGAAGAGAATATAAGAATGTCTATACTGGGTCAGACCAAAGGTCTATTTAGCTCAGTATCCTGTCTTCTGACAATGGCCAATACAAAGTGCTTCAGAGGAAGTGAACAGAACAGTTAATCAGCAAATAATCCATTCTCTGTCACCCATTACCAGTGTAACCTTTCCACCAGGTGGAGCCAGCAGCAGCCAGGGTTGGATTCAATATCTAGGAGTTCCTTTCCATTGATACAACACAAAACCAATGCTTGAGTCCCTACCCAGTAACATGGAACAATTACATATCACCCGTGGGCATTCTGAGAGGCCATGCTTGCTCATTTACATGCACTGAGTCTGAGTATAGAAAATAAACTTTTATTAAATGGAGGGAAGTAACTTGGCATTATTTTGGGATAACACCACAAACAGGGTTCATATACATAAACTATGAGCAACAGACCCACCCTGAAGGATCCTCAGGTTCTTAAGTCCAGCAATCCCCACATAACCAATCCTTTTCTGCATCCTTCTCACAGTTGCTGACTCAGAGTTCAGAGATGCATCTGCAAAGTTCGCTTCCCACCCAGTGGGGGGCACAAAGGCATGTTACTCTCTCTGGTGCTCGAGCACTTCCTCACCACCACTTTCTGCCAGCCACCCTGTTGGCCACCTGCTGTAACCTCTCCACCTGCTGCCCTGCTGGTGACACAATGCACCTCTCCACCTCACCACTCATTGACCAGCCAATTGTCAGTCAATTTCTGCTGCCACCTATCACTCTGTTGAGGCATCTGCACATTAGTCTCTTAGTAATTTTCAGAACATTGCAGGATGAGCAGAAACTCTCCCCCCTCTCAAGTGATTTAATCTTTCAGTGATTTTTTAGCTCTTAGCAGGCAGAGCAGAAATGCAGTTCTACCAGCACTGATTTCAGCTTTGACTGAGCATTTAACATAGGAGACTCCTAATGAAGCCTATTCAGCTCTTTCTTTGAACAGTGCGGGTGTGTGTGTGGGGGGGGGGGGGGAGGCAGCTTAAACCACTTCCTTCTTGCCAGTGGATGGCATGGAAGCCAGATTATAATAGGGTTTAAAATGTTAATGTTAAATATTCTGAAAAGTAAAAATTTTGGAGCAGACTGTATTTACATAAGACACTTCCTCTGCTTAGATATGTAGCTGATAGAATGGTATTGCTCAAAATGAATAAACTTTGAATTTTTAGAACATTGTCCAGCCTTCAAGGTTATGAAAATTAAACCTGCTGCCTATTAATTTCATTTGATGACTCCTAGTTCTTGAGTTATAAGAATGTGTAAATAATACCTCCTTATTTACTTTCTCTACACCAGTCATGATTCTATAGACCTCTATCATATCCCTGCATAGTCATCTCTTTTATAAGCTGAAAGGTCCCTGTTTTATTAATCTCTCCTCATATGGCAGCGGCTCTGTTTTTGTTGACCTTTTCTATATCTTTCCCAATTCCAATATATCCAATATTTTTGAGCTGGGGCAACCAAACCTGCATGCAGTATTCAGTATGTGGGTATACTATGGATTTATAAAGTAGTAATATTATATTGTCTCTTATTATCTATTCCTTTCTTAATTTCCAACATCCTATTAACTTTTTTGACTGCCACTATACATTGAGTAGATGTTTTCAGAAAACCATGACTCCCTCTAAGATCTCTTTCTTGAGCAGTAACAACTAATTTAGACCCCCATCATTTTATGTATATATTTGGTATTATATTTTCAAATGCACATCATTTTGCATTTATCAACATGGAATGTCATCTGTCATTTTGTTACCCAGTTACCCAGTTTTGTGTTATCTTTCACAGTCTGCTTGAGACTGAAGTGTTAAACTTACGAGACACATGAAGTATAATCACTAGAATACTAGCTATTGCCTGTAATTATCATAGCCAGTTGAGATAGATCACAGCTACTGTTGAGATGCCGGATTCATATATGCTTCTATAAATAATTCAGCATGAAATTAAGGGAAATGCTGAATCAAGAATCTGAGATACCATTTTTCTTATGTTTTTCAAGTTTGCCGATATAATATATATCACATTGGCAGTGACAGGTTGGGAGGTATGAACTGACCTGTGTAATCAAAAGTTAAACCACAGTAGGAGAGTCACTACATCTACATAATATTGTTATAGCATTCTCTTACATACCATGGTGTTATTTCTTTTCGTATATACTGAATATTAATAATTACCATTTTATGTTACTATCCTTTTTGCAAGTTAACTACTAAAGTGTTTGACTGCATTAGTATGAGGTTTCTGATGTAAATGTCTTGCATAAAATTCAAATACAATTGTGTTCAATGGTTTGTATCACCAAATACAGTGACATGGATGATAGAAATTTAAACAAGTTATTCATTTTAGTATGAAAGACAACTGATACTGTTTATATTCACACTCTGATAATTTAATTAAAATTCATCTTGAAATGTATTATTCATTATTGAAATAATGCCATAGCTTGCAAAAGTCCAATAATGCCACTATTTATAAGTCTATCAAGGAAAAAAAAGTCTCTATCTTCAAACAAATGGGGCCTTATCCACAGCTAGTATAAAGGGGTATGTCTACACTACCCTCCTAGTTCGAACTAGGAGAGTAATGTAGGCATACCGCACTTGCAAATGAAGCCTGGGATTTGAATTTCCCGGGCTTCATTTGCATAAGCGGGGAGCCGCCATTTTTAAAACCCCGCTGGTTTGAACCCCGTGCAGCGTGGCTACACGGGGCTCGAACTAGGTAGTTCGAACTAGGCTTCCTATTCTGAACTACCGGTACACCTTGTGGAATGAGGTGTACCGGTAGTTCAGAATAGGAAGCCTAGTTCGAACTACCTAGTTCGAGTCCCGTGTAGCCACGCTGCACGGGGTTCAAACCAGCAGGGTTTTAATAATGGCGGCTCCCCGCTTATGCAAATGAAGCCCGGGAAATTCAAATCCCGGGCTTCATTTGCAAGTGCGGTATGCCTACATTACCCCGCTAGTTCGAACTAGCGGGGTAGTGTAGGCATACCCAAGCAGCATAACTTCATTGGCTGTTTTTCCTGAAATGTCTTTCTTAAGAGAATAACCTAAATTCTCATAAATAGTCCCATTAAAGAAACAGTCAAAAGAATAAAAAGACTCGCAGCGTAAGGAAATGAGATATTAAAATGTCACTTTGATCTAACTGCATTCTACTAGAGTTCAGTTTAGTACTGTAATCTATGGAAACATCGTCACACAGCCCACAGGATATAGTTTGTGCCTCTCCCTTCAGACAAAGGCCCACACAAATAACCTAGCTCTCCTCTCATTGAGATGTGGTATCTGCCTACTTAAAAGTGACCGTCTTTTGGATGGATAACTTAGACTGATAAGGGCTAGGATGTATTAATAGTCCAGGCATTGCATTTCAATTAAGGAGACTGTTTCCATGTATAAATCGAACAGGAATTAAAGGGTTAAGGAGCATCTCAGGGCCTAGGTGACCCTAGCTAACCCCGCCTAAAAGCATATGCTGGCCAGAGATAGAGCAGAAGGGTCCTGACAGCTCTCTCTCCCTGCCCTATCTTGAGAGCTCCTGAAGATGGGTGCTGCAGAAACATTTTCCTGGAGGGAAAGAGCATGTGTGCTGAGCCCAGAGAGGCTGAAGGTTGAATATTCTCTTCTGTCACTACTTTCAGGCACACTACAGTACAAGACTTTGGTGAGAGAGCAGATAGTAGGAAGTGGCCTGAGGAGACAGATATAAGACATTCCAGAATGCTGGACGTTGTTGCCTCTTTGAGGGTATTGGGCCACAGTCTGGAGGGGGAGGAAGGAGTCCCGTCACTAATCCCCTTTGTTAAGAAGGGCATGAAAATCCTTACTTCCAGATGCTGTCAGGGAAGGAAGCAAAGGCTAAAGACCTTTAGAATACTACAGCAGGGATTAGACATCCAAAAGGATTAATAAATGCTGATACTCAGATTTAGGCTTGGGAGTCTAGATGGGCCAAATGTCGGAAAAGCCTCTTCTGACAAAAGAATCGAAAAAAGGTACGCAAAATGCGCAGCACATTTTGCATACCTTTTTCTGACAAAAACTTGTAGTCTACTCATACCCTCAGATTGAAGGATTAGTGGTTTCTTTATACATTTGATTTAAAGCCCTGGAACAGGAGTGGGGAACATTTTTTGGGTCGGGGCTGCTGATCCCCAGGCTAGTAGATTTTGTGTGCTCCAGCCCCACAGTGAGATAGTGGGGAAGGAGGGCCAGCGTATACTCCCCAATGCTGGGGTGGGAGCCCCAAGCCTTGGGGTCTAGATCCAAGCAAGCCAGGGGCCACAGGTGCCCCACCCGTGCCCTAAAATATCTGGCATTCTTGAAGGTTAATTGAAAGGATCCTCATTTTCAGTGAATAGGTATAATGGAGTAAAATTATCAACATCACCTAAGAAAATTAAACATCTAAATACCATTGGGTGTAATGAGATAAATGTTCCTAAGTTACTTAGGTGATTTTAAATTTTTTTACTCAGAGAGATATAAAAGTTGGCTTTGTATAAGTGAGACTTAGGTTCCTTGTGTAGGCAGGATAGGGCTGTGATTTGTTTTCTGGTATAGATATAAATATTCTGAACATGAAATTATCATGAGAAAAATATAAATGCTGTTTTCAAAGTAAATATTTGGAGAATGCTCAGAATTTGAATCTGATTTGTTCACAGTGGTGGTCAGTGGTCACAGGAGACAGAATTCTTTTGTAAATGTAGAGCTAAATCAATCACAGATTATTAGAAAGAGTGAAATGCAATGCTTTTCCATGGCAAAAATATGTAAAATTCCTAATTTCAGTTTTTGAAAAAAGGAAAGTCATGGTGCATGATATTTATATTATCCTTACATTGATCTTTCCAGTAGAAATGTATGAAATATCTATAATCAATAGTTAAAAAAGCATAGAAAAAGCTAAAAAGTCCAATTTATGGAAAAATCTTGCTAAGTAGTATGCAAACAGTGAAAAAATCATAACTTATTATAAAAGTACAATCCAAAAGTCACAATTTTGTTACAAAAATTGTAGTTCTGGCTAATGTACAGCCTTGATCACTTGAAAAATAAGGGTGAAATGCTTGCCTCATTGAAGTCAATGCAAGAATTTCCATTTACTTCAGGGGATCCAGATTTTCATCCTAAAACTTTATTTTACCTCTAAATATAAAACAAACAAGTAGGGTTGCCAATTTTGGTTGGATGGACTCTTAGGCTATGTCTACATAGCAGCATTATTTCAGAATAACGGACATTATTCCGAAACAACATAGTCCGCGTCTACATAATGTTGAAATATTGTTGAGCTGAAGGACTGCTTACTCCAACTCCAGTAACCCTCATTGTACAAGGAATAAGGGAAGTTGGAGGAAGAGTGCTCTATTTTGAAATAAATGCTGTGTAGACATTCCCAAATTCAAAATAAGCTATTTCAACTTAAGCTACGCACTTAGTGTAGCTCAAGTTGCGTAGTTTATTTCTAATTTAACTCTGCTGTGTAGACATACCCCGTAGAGATTTCATGACAACACATAATCTTTAATTAAAGATTAATCTTTAATTCTTGGCAACTCCAAACTAATCCTATAGGGTTGCCAACCCTACAAATTAATAACTCAAAAAAGACATATAAAAATCAGAACTAATACTGCTAATATCACATGATAGTGATAAATGCTGAGTGTACTTGTCTGTTCATGCAGTAAGTCACTCTGTTTTCTGTCTTTTCTTCTTTTTTTAAGTTTAAAACGAATTATGAGAAGAGAAAGTTTAGAGTAGCAATTCTTCCCAATGAAACATCTGTTGTGGCTTCCGTAATAAACAATGTATCAGAGGCAATGGACACCCTAACTCGAATGAAAGAGGAGGTGATCCCTGTTCCAGGTGGCGTAAATGGAGTGAATGCCCTGGGACTGGTGGTCTTCTCAATAAGTTTCGGATTGGTGATTGGGAACATGAAGGAGCAAGGGATGCCATTAAGAAACTTCTTTGATAGCCTTAATGAAGCTATCATGAAATTGGTAGCTCTGATCATGTGGTAAGTGCTTCTGTTAAATGCTTTGTTAAATTATGTCAGAATGTTTTGGATACTGAGGATCTGTGTTTTGTAGGTGGTCAGATTAGAAGTTCATTGTTCAACTATAGTGGAAGGAGGACAGGAGAGATGGGCGGAGGTTTAATTAGGCCACAACTTTATTCCTAAATGTCAGTGAGCACCTGGCAAATACAAGTGTATAATGCAGGTAATTCCGCAATCACTTATATATCCCCAAGAGAGCAGCGGAGCTGTTAACAGCCCTCCCCCTTTACACATCCTGGACCCTGCCAACCAGCTGCTGAAACCTCACCACCTCCCTCCTCAAATGTAGATGTGGGG
Organism: Pelodiscus sinensis; assembly: GCF_049634645.1. Taxonomy (NCBI): domain Eukaryota; kingdom Metazoa; phylum Chordata; order Testudines; family Trionychidae; genus Pelodiscus; species Pelodiscus sinensis. The sequence goes on along the minus strand of NC_134716.1, from coordinate 105,964,228 downwards.
GGGGGGGAACGATGACAATAAAAGAATTGGCTCCAAGCCTGAATCTCCCTTGCTATTCAATTAAAGAATAATCTCTTTTAAATCCTTTGCCAATCCATTTTATCACTGTAACCATCCCCTAAGGAGTACCTGCACTAGACATCCACCCTACCTTGATATAATGAAGCACAACATCTTAGCCTAACCGTTGTTTTATGTTTGCCCTACCAAGTTCCCCAACTAAGCATTGTAGGGAAGATGAAAAAATTACTTTGGCCAATATGGTGGCATGGAAAAGAATTCCTTCCCATACCCCTGAGAAAGAAGTAACTGGTGTGATCCCTACACCAATAAGGATCATGAAAAACCTGGTTAATTATTTCTTGTGGGTGGGAGGACTGGTGCTGGTCCATCTGATTCGGGTAAAAAAAAAGAGGGTTTTCCCAGCACCAGCATGGACCTAAATAGTCTCCTTTCTCTTCCAGTCACCAGGGGAGCAGGGGATGGGTCAGCATCCCCACACTGATGTGGTTGAAACTGCTGCAGCAAGTCTCTCTCACAATCAGCAATCTTTTGGGGCGGAGGGAAGGGGTACAGCCTTTCCAACCTAAAAAGGGTCATGCACATTTTTCCTTCAAGCCAGACAATGGCCCCACAGCTTAATGCACTGTGAGGTCTTCATGGTCTCCTCTGCCCTTAAAAATCTGTGAATCTAAGAATCTTCTTTGACTGGAAATCGGTAGAGCTCCATTGACTTCACTAGACCTACTCCATTTAACTGCTGTGGAGGAGCCAATCCTGAAGGGTAATACCTGTTTAGCTATTTATAACTAAACATGATTTTTAAAGAAAATTAATTCTGCATACTGATAGATTAAACTGAAGAGGATCTAAATATTTTAGTGTATAATCACCTCTTGATGCATGTGAATAATTCCTACTATCATGATTAAGAGGTAAATACACTCTTTAGAGTCTGCAACAGAGTTTGCTTTGCATATCCTTCTTATCATACCCTAACTTCTATCACTCTTTGCCTCTAAGGGTATGTCTACAAAGCAGTGTTATTTTGGAATAACTGACGTTATTTTGAAATAACAAAATGCGTATCTACACAGCAAGCCTTATTTCGAAATAATGTTGAGATGGAGGACTTCTTACTCCTTCTCCTGTAACCCTCATTTCACGAGGAGTAAGGGAAGTTGAAGGAAGAGTGCTCTTCCTTCGACTTCCTGCTGTTTAGACAGTGCAAAAAGCCAAATTAAGCTATTTCAACTTCAGCTATGCAATTGACATAGTTGTAGTTGTGTATCTTAATTCGACTTTTGCCCTGATGTGTAGATGTACCCTAACTCTACAGAGAAAAAAAGATATCACAATACCATCATCAACAATATGCCCATTATTTTCATTAGTTCAGAACACTGCTTTTGTAATTGCATAACATATTAATATGTCACTGCTATTCACAAATGTTCGTTCTCCTTTGAATTATTATTCATTTTTATTTGTAGAATAACACAAAAACTAAATCCCCACTCAGAAGATTTACTATGAAATCTTTACAAAAGTCTAACATGCAACATTTCTGAGTCAGGGGCCAAAGAAAACAATGCATTCGTGAAATGATATGTTGCCTTATTTGCTACAGCAGATCATCTTACAAACACATATACACCTCCAGTGTTATGGATACAAAAACAAATCCTGCAGTAATGTTATAAAGAAATTTATTTTTTCTAATAATTTCTAATTTTTTTCAAACATTTTGTCCCTCATTATCACATTCCTAAATATGTGTATTATAGTAATTATTATAATATTAGAAATATTAGATAATTTAAAATATGAGGTGAGAATTATTGCATTTGGAAAACTTCAAGGTGGGTTTGATGGCTGCAAAGTCTAATGCAATATCAAGTTATGTAATTTTACAAAAGTATAGCAAAATGCCGAGCAGCGACTTTTTAAATATGACCCCATGAAAAGTCCAGCTGCAATTAAGATAATCTTTTATATGCCTTAACTTAGCAGGTAGACATGCTGAGGGCTAGATCCTCAGCTCTGGCTGAGTAGTATATGGCACAGCTGAGGAAAATGGTTTAAACTTCTTTTGGAAAGCCTCAACTCTGTGCGTCATAAAAGTAGCCTCAAGATGGCCTTTCTTATATTATTCCCAGCTACCTATAATCTGAAGTAGGTTTGCTGATGCCAGGCTAACAGCTTCCTGACTGTACCCCTTTCCCCAACCATACTCATCACTGGGAACCAGGAGGCACGTAGCCTCCACTGCCCAGTGGACTTGCCACTAATCAGGATCTTGAATTGGGTCCAGGATGTTTATGGTCATTATATCAGTATAACTTTGTACACAAACTTTGTTCAGCACAAATTGATTTGCTTACTTACTTGTAGGTATGCTCCACTTGGTATCCTGTTCTTGATTGCTGGGAAAATTGTTGAGATGGAAGATATGGGGGTGATTGGTGGACAGCTTGCCATGTACACTGTAACAGTTATTATTGGCTTGCTCATTCATGCTATTATTGTCCTACCACTGCTCTACTTCCTGGTTGTTCGTAAGAACCCTTGGGTATTTATTGGAGGACTCCTGCAGGCACTGATCACAGCTTTGGGAACATCTTCAAGGTACGGTAAGAAATTTTAAGGCCCAATTATAAATAAAATCTGACCAAAATGTTTCCAATCCCGCCGTCCATAAACAAATCTCCCTTAGATGTCAGTGAAAGGGGTTTAGTCTACCCAAATGCCATGATGCATTAGAAAAGGTCGTTTTCTGCTATGAAGACATTAACAAATATCATTGGAAGTATTGCTATAATTACTCTAGTATCAATGTTAAAACAATATCTAAGCCTGAGAAATCTATGCTATAGTATTATTGGTATGATAAACAATACAGGTTGATATAACTAAATAAATTAATTGTCATTCATTTGTTCTGTTTTTGGACACTATTTCAGACTTAATGCTCTCTAGTATAGAAGATTATTATATATTGTGTGTATCTATATTGTCTTTTTCTCGTTTTAGTTCTGCCACCCTACCTATAACATTTAAATGTCTAGAAGAGAATAATGGAGTGGATAAGCGTATTACAAGATTTGTGCTCCCAGTGGGTGCTACTATTAACATGGATGGGACTGCTTTATATGAGGCTTTGGCTGCAATTTTCATTGCACAGGTTAACAACTTTGAACTGAATTTTGGGCAGATTATCACAATCAGGTACAAAAGCCATTGTGTGTGTGTGTGTGTGTGTGTGTGTGTGTGTGTGTGTGTGTGTGTGTGTGTGTGTGTACATTTTGATTCAACTTACCTTTAACAATGGTATGAACAACAGACTACTATATTTAAGAGAATCAGCAAAAGCCAGCATTTAAAAATATATTACTTTAGATAGCTTAAGTATCTATGCAGCATGTAGGAGCTGTAGATTTACATTCTTGCACCTTGTATTACAGGAAGATATTACTATGAAAAATGCTATGAGCAGAAATGGTATTATTGATGTCTAGTGTGTGAAAAAAAATTGTGAAGTAGTCTAATTGTTTGTGTGATTCATCTGCATGTGCACCATAAACAATCAGCACAGTAACATGCTACAATACTAGTGCTGAGTGAATATAAATTACTTGGAGAAATCTCAGATTTTGTTTATTATTAACTTTGTGCCATAAAAAGCTTTCTAGTTTTAAATACTGTTACTCTACTTCAATATTCAATCAACACAAGGGAAAATTCTTTCAGACCCTCATGACTCATTTTTATTTTGGATTTCTGCTCTCCAGTACATATATGAAATTTACCATGGATTATATGGATACCGTCTTTTAGATTCCCCAGTTGTCCAGTATTACATAGGCAGGGGAAGATAAGGATTTTGCGGGGCCCAGGGCAGCACAATTTCGCGGGGCCCCCGCTTTGACACAGCACATGCGCGGTGGTGCCACGGCGCATGCGCGGAGCTTCTTGAAGCACAGGGCCCGAGGCAGCCGCCCCGCTCACCCTGCCCTATATCCGCCCCTGTACATAGGGATGATAATGTGTTATCATTAGACCTGTGCTTTAAATCTTGATTCTTCTATAAGATTAGATACAGATTATTTATCAAACAAAGATGAGATGAAACCTAGAAAATTCAGAGCCAAATTTCTCTAAAGACCAAAAGGTGCTTGGATCCAAGATTTCAGTTTGACCTATTATTAAGATAAGGGCTAACTATGAAGTTTGGGTCCAAATACAAATTTTCACAAAGTTTCTTTGTGTTCAGATGGGGAGTTTAGTTCAAACCGATCTCTAAAATGGGCATTTCTATTTAAATAATCCTTAAGCCTCTACATTGTATTTTTCTCCAACAATATGAAATTGTATGGAAAAAAAACAGAAAGAGAAATACCTACTCAAATGCCTTGTCTTAATATTCTTTTTCTAGAGCCTTGTATACAATTGGGACAATTGTCTTTTCCTTCTGTATTTCTACAATGCCTTTCTACAGTGCCTTTCTGTATTTCTACAGTGCGGCTCCATCCCTGGGGCTGTTAGTTGCTATCAGAATAACATGTATTCATCCTAAAAACAGTCATTTTTTCATATTTTAAATGTTTGCAAAATAGTAAGAATTCTTTTTGGATGCTGACTTATTTTCTCTCTGTTATCTCTCTGCATAGCATCACAGCTACAGCTGCCAGTATTGGGGCTGCAGGAATTCCTCAGGCTGGACTCGTCACCATGGTCATTGTGTTGACATCTGTTGGTTTGCCTACAGAGGACATCACTCTTATCATTGCAGTGGACTGGTTCTTGTGAGTATTTCTTAGAGTTCTTAAAGGGCTACAACATATTCTAAAATACACTGGACATTGCAAGTCATGTGATCATTTTACTTATTCCTTTATTGAAAATAGTTAGAAAATGTGGTTATTTTGAAGAACACATTTTTACCCTATTATGAAGGAGGCTCAAAGTCTGGACATTCAGTGGTTCAGTTCAGAGTTGATTTATCCCAACACTTCAGGCTGTTCAGAGCAGTGAAGGTTTGTGTGCTTTCTCTAAGAACGGGTGAATAGATTAGTGTTCTAAATAATATGCATATTAGCCTTATCAGACATCTGAATATGTCCAGACATTTGTTTCCCCACTTCTGTGTCTGCTGAAGCAGGGGTTCAACATTTTCTTTCTGAGGTCCCCCCCAACATGCTATAAAAACTCCAGGGCAAGCACAAAGAAAGTGAAGGGCTGACTTAGGGCTCCAGGATGCAGCTACCATAGATGACACCACCACCCCCAGTTAGAACAATGGTACTAGAGGAGGAGAATTCCTATATCTGTATGGACTTGTGGAATCCCCTTAGGCCCAGCTGCATCTCTCTGTGCAGGGTTATAGGAATAGAACAGCATCACTGTCAGCATAGAAGCCAGGAATCTTTCCATGTTTGCCACTGCAAATAAGGGTGGTAGACAAGCTGCTCCACTTTCCAGGGCATGTCTTTGCGGGGGTAGGGTAAGTGAAGAGGTAAGCATTCCGCCACTCCATCTCAAGGTCTGTCAGGGAAGGATAGCAGCCATTGCTCCCTTTTTCTTAATCCCAGCTCTTCAGAGAGTATTTGTTTGAATCACTTGATGATTCCCTCTTGGGCTCTGAGCATTGGATACTGGGCTACACAGATAGATCTTTAGTCTGACCCAGTATGGCCAATCTTATGTTCTTGTGTTATGTCCATTTCTTATCTGGGTAGGGTAATGGGGAATTCAACTACAAATGAGAAGTTAGGGCAGAGATGAAATGGCTGTTGTTTTCCTATGGAAGACATTCATACTGGGAAGAGTTCATCTAACTGTAAACTCCCACCATACTTCCTGGCGACAGTTCAAAGTAAGCGTAAGAGAAGCATTTGAGCCCACTGAAAGGGAATACAGAGGAATTCAGATGACATATATGGGGGTTTGAACAGTTCTCTGATACTGGAATCATTTGCCCCTCCCTATGCTTTACACTATTCTTCATAGCATTGCCTATGGATGATGCTACACATAGGGTTGACTATACAGCAGCACCATGGCTCATGTTGGGATTTAATGAGTACCAGAGAGAAAAATGAACTTTACCCCAACATTTGAGTTACTTATGGCAACAATGCTCAATTTGAAATTCTCATCATGTACATAGATCCCAAACATTTAAGATCTAGGCAGGTGGATGTGATGAGAATGTGAAATCTACTTCCAGCCTGGCTCCAGGATTCCTCCTCCTCTCCAGCTGTTATTCTAGCCTAAGGGCTGTGTGGGGAGTAACTGTACACAATCATGTCTCAGTAGCTCCTTAGTGGACCTTCCTCCACCCCTTTACCATTGGGGCCTTTCACAAAATGTAGGGGGTATATTTTTACCCCTACAGATATGGGTAAGCTGCTGGGCTGTCTACCAGCCCAAGAAGAAGTAATGCCACAGCAGAACATTGGTTGAAAAAAAGTATAACCAAAAAAATTTCATTAAGTATTTCCTGTTCTCACTATGGTCTACAGATCCCAGGCACTTTTCTTTCATACCTCATCAACTCCAAATCTTTCCCTTAACACAGGGACTCATACAGGAGCATTCCTGACATCTTCCAGCTCAACTGATTTCTTGCTGGTCTTTATATGGACCAGCACCTAGCTCCTCAAAAGTACTTAGGGGCCTAATTCCCTTTGAAATCACTCAAAACCTCAACAGCCACAGGCAACCATTTTGGGGCCTTACGTGATACAAAGGCCCTTGCTTTGGCCACTCATGATTCTCACCTTAGATTATTTACAATAGTTTATTTTCATTTTGGGAATGACAGCTAAGGCAGAAACATTCAATCAGTTCAGGTATTAGAGATTATTACACCTGCCTTATTGTAACATACAAGCCCTCAAACATGAACTATCAAAGCTCACTCTGCCCATATCACTACATATCACTGGAGCCATGTCCTCCAGTGAAATGGCTGGCACCATTATGTTTCAGGTTACTGCATTGGACTTAGAATTCTAACATATTTGTTAATTTCCACAAAGATGGAGTAATTCCATTAATATTTCAGATAAATTAATAAATAATCATTGAAGTGTTGGATCATTTTATGGTTATTTTCAAAAGCTACTTTAACACAGACTCTGAATGTTTCTCTTAAGCAAGTGGGAAAAAACAAGACTAACTCAAATATTTTCCAGGGACCGTCTCCGTACCACTACAAATGTCTTGGGTGACTCCATTGGAGCAGGAATTGTTGAACATTTGTCACGACATGAGCTGAAGAACAAGGATGCTGAGATGGGTAATTCTGTGATAGAGGAGAATGAAATGAAAAAACCCTACCAACTGATCTCACAGGAAAAGGAAAATGAAAGACCATTAGACAGTGAAACCAAGATGTAGGATAGACCAGGGAATGATTCCAACACTGGAAGCGTGGGGAATATATTTTCTACAACTATTCATATCTTGTTTTCAAGAAGCCCATTTATATCTCGATTTCCCCCATAAGATAGCATTGGAACTGAGTTGTTAAAAAATGTTCTGAATTAGCAGTGGCCAAAGTATGTGTTTGCATCCCCCTTTTAAAAATTAACACGTTATCATGCTGGCCCTGCTAGAGATGTGCTAATTGTGCGGGGTGGGGAGAGGAAGAGGGAGAGTGTTTATTAAATCATTTAGAAACATACCAGTCATACCAGCGTATATGTTACTCAGTCCTGTAAATGTGACCTTTGTTATAAGCTGGAAAGTCAAAACAGATAATACAACCTGAAAAGGTTTTTATTTTTTTAAATACCTATTACCCATTTGTTAACATCAGTAAGCACACAAATCAACATTTTTAACTTGGCAACTGCACCTAAATAAGCAAATTAACAGGATTGTTCCCCTCCCCCCGAAATGTTACATCTTTTTCCTGTTACAAGCAAGACAACAAAGGGAGGACTTTTACATTTAAAAAGCAAAGAAAAACAAAAAGAGTATATATTCAGGTTAACAAAATACCCACGATCAGCTCTTTTACCAGCTGAACTGAAACGTCATTTCTGATAAAGTGATTTCTTGTTAGTAGGACACTTTAGTGTCAATGGTGACCAGTTCTTAACAAGTGTTTAACACTTCAGCTCCCACTGACCAGTACACTTATGCATGTGTGTATCTTCACTCACTTGATTAGTCCCCTTAATTTTAATGCCACTGCTCTGATGAGCAATGTTACACATATGAGGGATCAGGGCCCTAGATTATATGCTCTTTAGCACAGGAAGTGTACTTCATTTGTGCTTCATTCATAGCACACTGTGGATACATTCACAATCTATAATACATAATACAAATAGCAGAGAGGGCCAGCACTTTGCAAGAGGGTACTTCATACCTGGCACAAAGTGTTCAGAACCTAACTGAATGGGGCTCTAAATCTGTATTTATATTGCTGAAATTGCATTGCTAGAAGTCCTGTGACCAAGAGGTCACTTTCTAAAAGTGGAAATCTATCTGGTGTCATTCTGTGAACAAATAGTAAAATTATTAGCCAAATACACCTTGTTTTATACTGGGGAGAAAACTCCCCACTCCCATTGTGAGGTTCCCATATCTTTGAGGGTTTACCAGCAGCATCTCACATATAAAGAATAATCTTTTAGAAAGTAAAACTAATGGGTGCTCTATTACTTACTAGGAATATATATATATATATATATATATATATATATATATATATATATATATAATCTGCAGAATAGTAAATACATTTAATAAATGTTTAAAATATAATAAGAAAAAGTTTAAGAGTAATATTGTAGAACTCCTTCAGTACACAAAGAAGGAAAGAAAAAAGGGAGGGGGAATAGAATACTCTGTCTATTTTTTTGTTGTTGTTAGAGTTTATTCCCAGATTAAACCCTTTTATGAAAAATATTAATTGTATATATTTTCCTTTTCCACTCCTTGTATTACCATAGGAGTTAAAATGGAAAGATTTATGATGCAGTTAGATATAAGTGAGTGAGGAACATGAATCCACAAGCACAAAACTGACTGAGTGGTCTGTTTTATTTGAAAATATTTGGTTTTGTTTTGAACTAAAAAGAGAGAGCGACACACACACAAAACTGAGACACTCATGTCATACCACAATTGCCACTTGCCAAATATTCAAGAACATCTGTAACTTTTGTCTTCAGAAGGCCATAAGGACTGTTGTGTAAACGTCAATGTAATTGTGGTGAAAATGTAAGTGCGATAACTGAAGGCAGTTTTTTCCAATTTTTAAAGCAACAGGGCAAGTTTTTTTCTCCCCCCAGGGTGACAAACCCTGCTCATTTTTAACAACCCAGTCAACTTGAGGAGGAACAACTTGTAAGTGAAGTGAGCAGAATTTAGCGGAGAGTATACAGCAGTCAGTGCTTTAATCACCTCAAAAGCTCTAGATGAATCTCTGACTGAAAGTGATGATGTGTGAACTTTTCTTGCTAACAGAATGAAAACCTAGCAGACATCTTCAGATATGTAATTAGAGATATTTTTATATAGATCCTGTATTCAATGTGTGTTTATAAAAGTTAACTTTAGAATGTATGGAGTAACAATTTAATTTTTGTGGAGACTCAATTTGGAAATACCCTGCAAAGATTTAATAGAAAGACAGCCATTTACATGACATAAGAAGAGAAAAATGAGTTGTGTCACAAAGTCTGTGATTATTTTTTTTTTACTAACTTTGTTTCTTATGGAAATCAGTTACTATAGAAAGATTCCATTTCCCATATCTGATTGGCTCTGCATTTGGATGCACCCAATATAGCTAGAGAAACATTACTTTGTAGATGTATTTTCAATAAAAATAGTTTTACGGAATTCTGGTATTGTGTGATTTCTTTCAAATCCTCTTTAAAGAGAAATCTTCAAATACAATCCAAGTATTTGAACTCAGAGGGTTTTAGGAAATCCTGTACTTTCTACTCAGCAGGATCTAATTAATACATGATTACTTCTCTATAATTCAAATTCCCATTTCTTAAAGTCTCCCATGACGAAAATGTTTAACTTCCATAGATAGAAGGATGCAAAAGGAGATTAAAGGAAGAAAAATGTGACAGAGGAAAAAGTTATATAAAAAAAAGAGAAAAATATTAATGTAAGTTAAGTTTATTTTAGTGCAAATAGATGTGTAGCTCCTTGAACATACAATATAAAGAGCTTTCATATGACTTGTAAATTACATAGGTCAATGCTGAGATATTATTTATAAAATGTAATTCTATCACCACAGCCCACAGATTTAATCAGCATATCATCACAACTGAGCAAACAAAAGCAAAATTTGAAAAATAAAGTATGATGTAACAGCTAGAACTCCGTTTAGCCTTACAATCCTATAAAATTCCAACACAATTAAATGGTTTCATTACATTAACAGTGATGGGTAAATTAGCTTTTTTTCCCAAAACAATTCTATTATCTAATAATTAAGTTTTGTTTTCATGCCCTAAAATATTTCTTTTGGTGGATCACTGTAGGATTTTTCTAGATGAATTGCCACATGTTTTATCATTAGAACTATAAAGAAACATGTTCCATACACAAGTCAAGTTAATTAGATTACCTCTAATTTTCAGATTTTGAAGACATTTTCTTAATGGGAGAATTCATCACAGTCAAGGAGCTTCCATTATCCAGTTTTGTAACTTGTCACTGTTCAGAGTAGAATGGAAACTCTCTAACTTCTTATATATTGATTGAAATATGACCAGATGCCATGTTTAGGCTACTTATTTGCAGAGCTGTAAAATGGGCTTATTTGCAGAGCTGTAAAATGGATTTGAAATTTTAATTAAAATTTTAATTTCTGGGTGTGCTTCTGGGGGAAGACAATTTCAGTGAAAAGTAACATGGTATCTGATGGTATTAACTGTACACTATCTATTAGACAAGACTATAGACCAATAGCCTCACATGCTTTTAACAGTCACATGGTGACCTCTTGCATGTGAACTTGAAAAACTGTTTCAGACATTTCAAACACTGATGCCTAGTTTATAGTGGTAATAAATGCGGTGGCTTGGATCACCTCCTGTGTCCACTGGGTACAGAGGAGGAGGTGGGGACAATTAAGTAGCTTTCCGATTCTCCTGGTGCTCATGCGCTGGCCTCACCACAGGTTAGAGCAGCACTGAGGCTGCTCCAACTACCCCAACACAAAACCATGCCAGAGGGCAGGGGGAAACTGCACTAATTCAAACCACGTTCTACACCAGAGGTGAGCAATAATTTTTGATTTTGGAAAGTAGCCAACGGCCGCACTCTTCCATAATGTTAATGGAGGAGGTGCGGGGTCTTGGATGGAGGTTGGGATGCAAGAGGGAGTGTGGGGACTGGGAGGGATTTTGGGTGAAGGAGGCAGTTGTGACCTGGGGCACTGGACTGGAGTGCAGGAGGGGGTGCAGGGGTTTGGGTTGTGACCAAGGACAGGATGGGGTTGTGACTTAAGACAGGGATTTGGGGTGCAGAATCTGAGATGGGGGTATGGATTCAGGAGGGGCAGAGGGCTTGGGTTATAGGGGCAGGGAGCAAAAGTTTGGGGGGAGGGAAGGCTGAAGTGCCAGAGGCAGGTTCTAACTGGGACACTTACCTGGGTGAGTCCCAGCCAGCAGCCCAGCATGTTTCTCAGGCAACCTCCCTAATTGCCTTGCCCCTGCACAGGCTGCAGGAGCCATGTCATCTGTGACTAAGAGCCAGAGGGGAGGAGGGACTCGTGCTTTGCACGATGCCTGTTCTTCAGACAGGCAGCTCCCACTGGCCAGAAACTGGCCAATGAGATAGTGCAGGGGACAGGGGCAACATGTGAAGCCTTAACCTATGGAACTCCTTGCTGCAGGAGGCTGTGAAGGCTAGAACTGGAACAGAGTTTAAAGACAAGTGAGATAAAGTCATGGAGGTTGGGTCTATGGAGTGGTATTAGCCAGGGGGTAGGAGTGGTGTCCCTGCCCAAAGTTTGTGGAAGGCTGGAGAGGGATGGCACGACACAAATGGCTTGGTCACTGTCCTCGGTCCATCCCCTCCAGGGTCCCTAGGGTTGGCCGCTGTCGGCAGACAGGCTACTGGGCTAGATGGACCTTTGGTCTGACCCAGGACGGCCATTGTAAGCTCAGGGCTCAGGGTCGGGGGTCTCAGTGGACCACCTTGATTCTCTTGCACACCTGCTCCTGGGTGGCTAGGCTGGCAGCTATCCTGCCCAAGCCGGCCACTTTCCTGTGCCTAGTGCAGAGATCGTGGACGAGGTCCACGATGTCCGCACTAGACCAGGTGGGTGCCCGCCTCTTGTGGTCCCGGGCAAGCTCCCGGGAGCCGCCAGCCTGGTCCCGGGAAGAGGGGAAGGGCTGGGGGGCATCGGGTGGGTGGCTCGATCTGTGCCAGGTGCAGGGTCTGCTGGCTGGGTGCTGGCAGGCTTGCACCTGGCACGGGCACCGTAGCCAGCCCGTGCCCCTTTAAGGGGTCCGGGTCCGTAAGGGGGCCAGTTGAGTTTCCCTGGTGTTGGCCAGAGTGGCCACCAGGGAAACCTGGGGAGGGCTAGCCTCCCACTAGTTCGAATTAAGGGGCTACACAGCCCTTAATTCGAACTAGTTAGTTCGAACTAGGCTTAATCCTCGTGGAATGAGGATTACCTAGTTCGAACTAAGCGCTCCGCTAGTTCGAATTAAATTCGAACTAACAGAGCGCTAGTGTAGCGCCTATGAAAGTTAGTTCGAACTAACGTTTGTTAGTTCGAACTAACTTTGTAGTGTAGACATACCCGAGGACTCCCTTGAGGATTGCATGCCTGAATCCCAAAAGAATGGGGAAACAGAGTTTTTTCTACCTAACACTGTTAGGGTATGTCTAGACTACATGGCTCCATCGACGGAGCAATGTCAATTAGTTTATTCGGCATCAGCTGATCGTTGGCACAGCGCAGCGGCCATGTTTATTTTAATGAAGTGGGGATTATTTAAATCCCCGCTTCTTTGACTATGCCGAATAAACTAATTGACATGGCTCCGTCGACGGAGCCATGTAGTCTAGACACACCCTAATTGTGCCTCTCCTTTTTTGCTGAGAACTTTTTCTGTTAGTGAAGGAATCATATACACACAGATATTCTGGCTGTGGGTCGAGAGTGAGGGACACTGGAAGGGCTGTGGGTCAGGAGTGAGGGGCACTGGCAGGGCTGGGCTGGGCTAGCTGTGGGTTAGGGAGTGAGGGTTTCCGGCAGCTGGTGGGGGGAGCCCATGGCTGGCCTGGCCGTAGGGGCTGTGGGTCAGGAGTGAGGGGCACTGGCTGGTCGGGGGGGCAGGGCTGAGCTGGCTGTGGGTCAGGGTGGGGGGTGCTTGTCCATAGGGAGGGGCTGGACAGAGCAGGGAAAAGGCTGTTGTGATCCAGCAGCAAGTGAAAGGGGAGAGGGAGTTTACTTGAAGCACCTTTGCCTTTATGGAAAAAAATAATTAAAATTATATTTGTATGATGAATTAATAGCTTTATCTGAGCTAATACATCCTAAAACTTCTCCTCTAAAAGTATTAGAATTTATAGCAAGAAATGATTTTTTTCACTCCAAACACTGCTATGGCATTACTCATTCTTTTAACATTACCAGTATCAGTGGCTTCTGGTGAGCGCAATTTCTCAAAACTGAAATTACTAAAAAATTATTTGAGGTCTACCAAGTCTGAAAATCATTTGTCAGGACTCACATTAATTTCAGTTGAAAGTACCATTGCAAAAAATTTAGATTTTACTGAATTATTAAAAGGCTACGCAAGTATAAAAACTAGAAAAATTCAGTTCATATAGATTCTTTTAATTTATGAGAAACTGGGCGCACTGGAAAACACTAATATTTTTCATTACAGTGTATAGTTGAACCCACATTGTTTGTAATTATGATTTTGTTAAAATTAAATGAGTACACTAGTAGGAAATTGGTTTTTTTTCACTAACTACATATTTTCTGTTTTCATTTTTTTTTATTTTAAACAGTCATTCTCCCCCCCCCCCCCCCCAAAAAAAAACCCATTGCAAAGTGCAAACATGTAAAAGCCAACAAAAAAAGGGGGGATGGAGTGGCCAAAAATTTTTGTGCTTGGTGCTGCAAAAAACCTAGAGCCGGCCCTGGCTGTTGGGATGCTATTAGAAGAGCGATTGAGAGTCTGCAATAGTGCAGTTTCTATTCCCAGCCCTGTCATTTACTCATTGCATGACATTGGCCAACCCACTTACTCTCTCTGTACTTACTGAAGTTTAAACATCAGTAAAATGGGTAGCATTAATCATAATAAATAATAATTACCTCATGGGAGGATTGTAGAACTTATTTTGTCTGCAAAATACATTCATTTTTGCTGAAACATGTTAGGAAGTGCAAAATGTTTTGTATGAAATTTTGCAGAGCAATCATGTACATAAACTGAACCAGTGAGACTTCTCCCACTTTATGTAATAAACCATTATATTCATGCTTAAAGTTTGATTAAAGAGCCTATTATTTCTGGAATTATTACCATCATTGGCACAGCTGAAGACAAAGGTTTAGTTTATCATCTGGCTATTCTACGCACACAATTGCTCTACCTGTTAAACAGTGCCCCTTCCACCAGATAAAGGGCCCTGACATGCTACAGTTTCTCAATAGCTCCTTTATTTGGGAATTGGGGTACATAATGAACACCCTATTCAGACACAAGAGTTTGTGTGTGTGTAACAGCATGTGGGCAGCATGAAGGAAAATTATCATTCATGTAGAAAATCAATTATGGGCTTCTGTCTCCTTATTTGAAGTACTGTACTCACACAAATTCCACTGTGAAGTTTGTAGTCCATTATGAGAAATGCCATTTTGTTCAACTAATACCATACCACATCCTTGATAAAACAGTAAATTACACTGTTCCTAGTGCCAATCATCTATTCAGCAATTCACTTTACTTCCACTGTAATCAAACTGCACTGTTTCCCAGAATAAAATAAATGAGAGCTGGGTAGCTAAGCCCCATGCAGCTCTTAATGGCATCACTGTGAAAGATTAGTATAAATCACAGGTATGGAGTAACAAATGGAGAGAAAGAGAAAGCAAGAGACATGGTGTGTACATCAGAAACAGATTTACAACAAAAAACATGATATCAGCAAAGGCAGCAAGATTCACAGCCCTAACAGAGAAAACATTAGCCCTAATACATATAGTCAGTGTTCTGAGTCCTTATAAAGAAATCTCTCAAGTTCAAGGAGTGGGTGAAGCTTCCAAAACACACTGCGGGAACATTTGTCTCTGAAAACAGAGTTTATGGTTCAATACACAAGCTCTATGTATTTCTGATTTCTCTCCATAACTACTATTTCTCATTTCCTTTTTCTGCGTTAACTGGGTTTTTTTCAGTAATTTCTCAAGACTTCTTTAAGAAATGGTAATAAATAATTTCCTGTTTTCCTGATATTCTCCCAGTTTCAACCAACTCTTACTTATATGGCTACAAGAATGTATGTCTATTCCTCTATCATTTCCTTCTTCTTAATCCCTCCGGGTATGTCTACACTACAAAGTTAATTTGAACTAACGGACGTTAGTTCGAATTAACTTTCATAGGCGCTACACTAGCGCTCCACTAGTTCGAACTTAATTCGAACTAGCGGAGCGCTTAGTTCAAACTAGGTAAACCTCATTCTACGAGGACTAAGCCTAGTTCGAACTTACTAGTTCGAATTAAGGGGTGTGTAGCCCCTTAATTCGAACTAGTGGGAGGCTAGCCCTCCCCAGCTTTCCCTGATAGCCACTCTGGCCAACACCAGTGAAACTCTACTGCCCCCATCCCGGCCCCGGACCACTTAAAGGGGCACAGGCTGGCTACGGTGTCCGTGCCAGGTGCAAGCCTGCCAGCACCCAGCCAGCAGACCCTAAACCTGGCACGGATCGAGCCACCCACCCGATGCCCCCCAGCCATCCCCCTCTTCCTAGACCAGGCTGGCGGCTCCCGGGAGCTTGCCCGGAAACGCAAGAGGCAGGCACCCACCTGGTCTAGAGCGGACATCGTGGACCTCATCCACGACCTCCGCACTAGGCACAGGAAAGCGGCTGTCTAGGGCAGGAGAGCTGCCAGCCTGGCCACCCAGGAGCAGGTGTGCATGAAAATCAAGGTGGTCCACTGAGACCCCCGACCCTGAGCCCTGAGCTTACAATGGCCGAACTGGGTCAGACCAAAGGCCCATCTAGTCCAGTATCCTGTCTGCCGACAGCGGCCAACCCTAGGGACTCTGGAGGGGATGGACCGAAGACAGTGACCAAGCCATTTGTCTCGTGCCATCCCTCTCCAGCCTTCCACAAACTTTGGGCAGGGACACCACTCCTACCCCCTGGCTAATACCACTCCATGGACCCAACCTCCATCACTTTATCTCACTTCTCTTTAAACTCTGTTCTAGTTCTAGCCTTCACAGCCTCCTGCAGCAAGGAGTTCCATAGGTTGACTCTCTGCTTTGTGAAGAACAACTTTCTGTTACTAGTTTGAAGCCTGCTACCCATTCCTTTTCTTTGGTGTCCTCTAGTCCTTCTATTATGGGAACTAATGAAGAACTTTTCTTGATTCACCCTCTCCACCCCATTCATGCTTGTATAGACCTCTATCCTGTCCCCCCTCCGTCTCCTCTTTTCTAAACTGAAAAGTCCCAGTCTCTTTAGCCTCTCTTCATGTGGGACCTGTTCCAAACCTCTGATCATTTTAGTTGTCCTCCCCTCTCCTACCCTCTCTCTTCCCCTCTCCCCCCTCCTTTTCCTAGTCTCCCCGAGTTTTGTTCAATAAAGAGAGATTCTATTTTTGACCGCATGTTTTCTTTATTTTGTACATCAGGAAGGGGGGCTAGGGAAGGGTAACAAGTGCAGCCGGGCTGATGGCCGAGTGCTGTGATGTGCCCAGTGTGGGCACTCAGGGCACTCCAAGCCAGGACTGTTTTGCAAGCGGGGAACCCCTGAGAACTATCTGTCCGGGGTGGGGGTCGGGTCCCTTTAAGCACAGCCCTCGGCTAGCCTGAGGCAGCAGCTCCACGCTCTAAGTCCTCAGCTGATGCCCTGCCGGCACTGCTTCTAGCCATTCTTAAGCCCGGTTCAGGGTCCACTTAATGTGGACATGCTAGTTCGAATTAGCAAAATGCTAATTCGAACTAGTTTTTTAGTCTGGATGCGTTAGTTTGAATTAGCTTAGTTCGAATTAACTAATTTGAACTAAGTTAGTTCGAATTAACGTTGTAGTGTAGACATACCCTCTTTTATTTTCCATGCCTCTCCGTTACCCATATTCCCCCATTCTTTTCCTGTTATTCCAAAATAATGCAAGCATCTACACAGAAATTGTTGTTTTGAAATAAATTTGAAATAACGGATGTCTTATTCCAACTTCTGTAAACCTTATTCCATGAGGAATAGAGCCTATTCTGAAATAGCTATTTCAGAATAGAAATAGTGTGGATGCGCCAGTGCTGCTATTTTGAAATAGCTCCTTCCCAGGGCCATTCAAACTAATTATTCACCAGTGCCTGCTGGGGCTCTAAATCAAGGTAGCACATCCACATTAGGGAAACCTGCTTCGGACTAGTTTTCAGGCTTCCTTGTAGTGTAGACGCGCTATTTCAAAATAAGCTATTTCAGACTATTTTTTCCAGAATAGCTTATTTCAAAATAAACATGCAGTGTAGACATGCCCTAATACTTTGTTTCCCATCCCAATTTATTTTGTCCCTTAATTCCCGTAATTCCTCTGATACCCAAAATAAATGAAGTTATTCTGGATCTATTTCTGATTGGAGAAACATAAGTAATACAGTTCTTTTTTTTTTTAAAGATATGAGCTTTCATACATACAAAGAACCTGTAAAATGTGCATGTGTTCTCTTACACTTGTAACTTAACTCTCTTCGGGAATGAGAGATTGTTCAGCTGATTTATAGCTGTTGGGAGAGAGAAATAACAGTCCAAGACAAAAGCAAAGTCAGATGGAAAAAAGAAGAAGCGTACTGTTGCTGGAGAGCATTAATGTAGCACATTCTAGAGTACATGTATAATATTTTATACATACAATACATGATGGAGTGTTACATGTAACTTTTTAATGACATACATTATTGTAATTAATGTCCTGGATTGAGAAGCCAAAAGTTCATTTGGACATGGAGGTATGATGCTCCACAGGTAATGGCACTTGACTGCGACTTGGTAAACCCATGTTTCAATTCTCTTCACCACAAATTACCTGTGTGACCTTGGTCAAGTCACTTAGCTCCTCTTTGCCTCTGTGTCTGATCTTTAAAATGAAGGTAATAGTACTTCCTTGCCTCCCAGAAGTGTTGGGGGAATAATACACTACAAATTATGCGGTACTCAGATACTATGCTATTGGAATTGATATAAATACCTATACAGAGGTTTGACTACACAATAAAACCTAAACAGAAGTGCTGCCTCCAGTGCCTGACCTGCCCTCGCCTGTATTATAGGTGTTCTATGTATAAGCAGTTAAACTACATTCACTTTAAAATAAATGTTAAAAATAATTTGTTCCTTGCTACTATGTATGAAAACAAAGCTAAATCCTGCATTCCTTACTGAGATAAAACTCACATTCATGTCAAATGAAATGACAACAACGTGAAGATCATTTGACTTGGCTCACAGAAGATAAACCAAAATGAAAGTGTTTTTAAAATTGAGAGTGAACTTATTATGGATAACAGGGTGCCTATCATTAGCTCAGTGTAAGCAGGAGCTAGACAAGTTTCCTCATCCTGTTGTACCAGTTCACCTTGCTCTTGACCTGTGGCACCCCAGCTATTCTCGTCCCATTCCTCTCCCAAGCAGAGACCACCAGTCATGCCAAATTGTGCGGCAGATTTTGTGATGTGCACACATGGGAATTGGGATGAGACCACCCAACTTGCTTTTATTTATGAGCTAAGCCAGGATGTAAGCCCTGGTCTCCAGAAGAAAAAGACTATGGCACTAACCCACTGTGCCACTTAGCCCCCACAATGAGAAAAAGCTATTCACATGCTGCCAGTGCTTCATTTTTTGATGTACCGTGGCTCTTTAACAATCAGCTTGCTAAAAGCTATAAATGTTTCCCAGCAATGACAGCCAAATGTTGTCAGGGTAGATTTTTCTGCCACCATGTGGCAAAGATTATTTTTACAGCAAACATCTTCCCCCAAAATATGCATAACTCAACAATTAAAAGAACAACTTTGCATACTATTTAGTGTGCTGGCTTCAAATGTAGCAAAAAATCAAGGAGGGGCACTTAACTAGTATTAATATTACTCATTAATTCTGAGGTAGTTCTCAGATTTGATCAGGATGTGTTGTGATACACTTTGTGGAAACACATTCTGATTTTGTTGAGACAGAAGCAAAAACTTTTGCTTTGTATACGCAGGTGTCAATTTTCCCTTGTTTCCTTTGAGCTGCTCTCAGAAGTGAATAAGGCCTCCTGGTGACAAACAGAGTCAGATACTCTGAAGGATGATTGAATAAAGGGAGGATCGCTTTATGGAACAGCATTGAAAGCCAACAATGTAGCTGAGCATCCAGGGGCGCTGGAACAATTTGTATAGTGGGGCTGCTGAGAGCCATTGAACCAAACAGCAAACCCTCTACATAATGGAAATTGATTCAAGCTAGGAGATGTGACAGCACCTATGTAAGCATCAAAATCTCTCCCTGCGTTGTCTCAGTTTTACTTTACAATGACCAAACATGCTTGCTTGTCTCAGACAGTTGTTACTGAACAGGCTGAAAGAGACTGATAATTTTGGCACTGGAAATTTTCTGCATTTGGGAGCCTGGTGTTTTAGATACTGACCCCAATCTTATTCCTATAGAAGGCAAAAGCTACCATATGATTTGCATTCACAAACAAGAGTTTCTATATACGTTCAGACAAAACAAACTTTATTTGAACAAGGTAAGTGTGTACAAGGGAGCTGTCTCCATTAGCAATCATGCCGTGTATCTTTCTTCCAGAACAGGTTGAAATACACAAAACAGAAGCTTGCTGTTGGCAGAGGCAGGCAGCATGGTTCTTACTGATGAAAAAGTGCAGAACACAAAAAACAAGGTGTGGCAATTACACACTTCTGCCACAAGGAGCAGGAGCAAGAAGCAGAGGTTCATGCTTGACCAACTATAAAGATTTCACAGAAATCCTCCCATTACAAATGAATCAATAGACTAAAGATTCAAGTCTTTATAGGAGGTCAAGGAACACTTAGTGCATCTGAAGAAGAGAGGCACAGAGGCATTGCCCCAAGCTTAGACCCCAATGCATAAAGTTATCTGAAAAAAAATGAAGTTAAAAAAAATGCCAATGGAAACATCACCATGTCTGTTGTGCCCTTCACCCTCTGTTCTCTTCTCTCTCTTCCTGGGTGGAGTGTTGCTTGCTCGCAGGAGAGGAGGGAGCAGGGCTGCTCTGCTCTGCTGGGCTCTTTAACTTCCAAAGCCAGGCCTCCCCCCTGTAAGAGTAGTTCTCCTGAGGGAAGGGGTGGGAACACTGCCTGCTTGGCTGCATATAACCACAAAAAGGCAGGGAAAATGGAAGCACCCAATCAGAGGGTCTGAAACCAGCCCCCCTCACGTACCTGTCTTCAGCTAGTCTGGAGACACTGCTCAGTCTTTGACTTTGTGCAGCCAGTTTTAACACTGCCTGAGGCTGGTCTGTGCCAGGTCAGATGCCAAACACAGCTTCTCTAGCTTCCACAAGTTGCTTAGCATCCTGAAGGCAGTCCAGGGCTTACAGAAGTGGTGGGTCAAATAAAAGTAAGTGCTGCACTAAGATCTATAAATAACCTTTGACAAAACCATCTCCAGCAAGGTGATGAGTGCTCTGCACAACCATCTATTTCACTGGAACTTGAATGCTACATTGCAAATTAGGCCTATAAATCGGATTTAAAATGTGTGTGTTTGTGGGGCGGGGGCAGGGGCAGGAATACATGAAGACAGTAGAGATAGTGAGCAACAAAGCCTTGGATATTTACAGGGTGCTCTATTTAGTATTAGGCAGTACCACCTCCTGGCTGTTTTGGGAATTAGCTCTGCCAGATCACCACCCCTCCTTGCAGTTGCTGTGTCATTCGCCCTTTTCTCACTCCAGAACCTGAAGCTTCTTCATGACTCAGCCCTCTGGCAAGGCACTGATAGGCTATAGAGTGTCACTGGAGTTAATAACCAGGCAATGCCACTTTATCAGTGGCTGGTAGGGGAAACCAGGCCCACATACTCTTCTGGGTTTCAGACCCAGAAACCCTACAAAGTGCAGCCACAGTCTGCTCAGTTCCCAACCTTGCTGATCTTCCCTGGGCTGCTTCTTACTTGCCTCCCCACAAGCTCTCTTTTCCACCCTTGCGTCTCACAAAATAACACTTAAAATGTTGACCTCAATGAATTCTATCTAATTTCACAGTAGAAAGGGAAGGAGGGAGCCTAGGAAAAGCATAGGCCCCCTGTAAACGTCCCCATTTGCGGGTGCGGTCATCCTTGCTGCCTCCCCCCCTAATCCCATGCACCTGTCACCCCATAGTCCGTTTCTCCATGTCTTAATCACCTGTACTTTCGGCTTGCCAGCCTCTTTCGCGTAGGAGGTCGGCTTGTCTCCCACGATGGGGAGAGGGGGGTCCGGGCCCGCCCCCTCTCACGGACCCCAGCCCAGGGCCCTAAGGACTCAGACAGCAAGGTTGTCTGGTCCGGCTGGCGGGGCGTCTGCCTTAACTCGCCAGCCCGCAGGCCTAGATACGTCACCTCTTGCTCTCCGAAGTGGCACTTATTGGGGTTCGCTGTTAGCCCCACCTCTTGCAAGGTCCTTCGGACAGCCTGCAGTCTTTTCAGGTGCTCTTCCCAGGTTTCGCTGTATATAACGATATCGTTGATGTATGCCGCGGCGTAGGGCTGGTGGGCTTTTAATACTTTGTCCATCAGCCCCTGGAACGTGGCGGCTGCTCCGTGTAACCCGAACGGCATACACGCGAATTGGTAGAGTCCGAATGGTGTTGAGAAGGCCGTTTTTTCCCTCGAAGCGGCAGTGAGGGGGATCTGCCAATAACCCTTGCTCAGGTCTATCGTTGACAAGTAGCGAGCGTAGCCCAGACGATCCAGCAGTTCGTCCACCCTCGGCATCGGATATGCGTCGAATTGGGAGATGCTATTAACTTTTCGAAAATCAATGCAGAAGCGTATTGAGCCATCGGGTTTCGGTACTAATACAATCGGGCTGCGCCAGTCACTATGGGATTCTTCAATCACCCCCCAGCAGAGCATTTTTTGGACCTCCTCCTTCACCGTTTCCCAGGCTTTCCTTGGTAGTGGCCGTACGGGCTCTCTCACCGTCTTCCCCGACTTGGTGTTCACGTGGTGGTAGGCTCGGGTCATATTCCCTGGCTTGTCAGTCAACACATCTCTGTATCCTTGGGGCAGACGTTCCAGTTCCTCTCTCTGTTTTGGGGTTAGTTCAGAGTTCAGCCTGGGCTTCCGGGGCGTGGTGTGAGTCATATCTCCGGGTCCCAGGTCTATATCAGACTCCGCCAGGTCCCCTATTAATCCCTCCTGATTCCTCCAGGCCTTTAAGAGATTGACGTGGTAAATCTTCGTCTCCCTGCGGGCCCTATCTAATCGCACCTCGTAGTCTACCTCCCCCACACGCCTAACCACTTCAAATGGCCCCTGCCACCTGGCTAACAGTTTAGAGTCTTGTGTGGGCAGCAGGAGCAGGACTTGATCTCCTGGCCCGAAAGTTCTTAGGCGGGCCCCTATATTATAATGGGCTGCCTGCCGGGCCTGTGCCTCCCGCTGCTGCTCCTGGGCGAAGTCCCCAAGGGTTTTTAGCTTTTGCCTCAGTTCTAGGATGTATGGGACTGAACCCTTCACCCGTGTCTCCTGGGCCTCCCAGCTTTCCCTTACAATATCTAGTATCCCCCGGGGTTGCCTCCCATAGAGGAGTTCAAAGGGGGAGAATCCCATTGATGCTTGGGGGACCTCCCTTACTGTGAACATTAGGGCGGGTAATAAGCGGTCCCAGGCGCGGGGGTCCTGTTCTGCAAGCTTCCTCAACATGCTCTTCAGGGTCCTATTGAACCGCTCCACAAGGCCATCCATTTGGGGGTGATATATGGAAGTCCGTAAGGTATGTATCCACAACAGTCTACACAGCTCTGCCAGGAGTCGAGACATAAAGTTTGTCCCTTGGTCTGTGAGTATTTCTTTGGGCACTCCCACCCGGGCAAAGATCTTCACTAACTCAATTGCTAACACCTTTGCTGTCGTCGTCCTCAGAGGGACGGCTTCGGGGTATCGTGTGGCGTAATCCATAACTACCAGGATGTATTGACACCCGGTGGTTGTCTTTTCTAATGGACCTACCAGGTCCATGGCCACCCTCCCAAAGGGAACACCTATAACCGGTAGGGGAACGAGGGGGGCCTTGGGGACTCCCCTGGGGCTCACGAGTTGGCACTCCGGGCAGGATAGACAAAAGTCTTTAACCTCCCGGTACATGCCTGGCCAATAAAACCGTTGGAGTATCCTACGTACCATCTTTTCATAGCCCAGGTGCCCAGCCCAGGGGTTGGCATCGGCCAGCCCCATCAGTGGGCGACGGTACCAGACGGGAATCAACAGTTGTCTAAGAGTCCCGTGCTCTTCCACCCCCTCCGTGACCCTGTACAGCCGATCGCGACATACCTCGAAGAATGGGCCGCCGTGGCGAGTTGCTCGCGCCTCCTCCGCACCATCTTCCTCTCTGACTGCCACCCAGGCGTGCTGTAGGGTGGGGTCGTCCCTCTGTTCCTGGAGGAAGTCGCCGTCCCAGGATTCTAGGGGTGCCTCGGTAACCTGGGGTTCCATCCTTCCCTGAGGGTCCGCCAGCCTGCTCCCGGCGCCATCCGGGCGGTCAGCGCGTTCCCCACTTTCCCCCAGCATGCCCTCTACGTCTTCCCGGTTCTTTTGGTTCCCCCATTCGTCCATCACGCGCCGGAACCCTTCCCAGTCACGTCCGAGGAGGGCCGGGTAAACTAGCTTCGGGGCCACTACCACGAAAGCCCAACTTTTGTGAGCTCCGTCGACAATCTGGGCCCATGCCGTTGCGTACCAGTGTACGTCCCTTTGGACACACTGGACCAATACCGGTGGTCCCCGAGTGCCCTGTGTTCCCACCAGGTCCTCCCGGACAATTGTTTGGCTACAGCCCGAGTCTATCAGAGCTTCCACCACCCAGCCTTCAATCCTCACCTGTCGCGTGACTCGCGCCTTCGCCCCTCCTTCCTGCGTCTGATCCCCGGCCAAGGCCTGTGTATAGGTGCAATCCATGTAGGGGCATTCCCGTTGGAAGTGCCCCTCCTCCCCGCACCGGAAACATGCCCCTTTGGATGGGCCGGTTTCCCCTGAGGCTGATTCTCCGGCGATGGGAGGTTGTGGAGGTCCCGGTGGAGGTCTTCTCTCCAGGATCGTCCAGGCCGGCGCTAGCCTTCGGGTCTCTGGCTTCCCAGCCCTCTGGGTCCGGGTCTCTTTGGGAACCCCCCGTGGCTTGGCCACCTTCAGGGCCTCTCCCCTCGGAGTCGAAGGGGGCCGGTCTCCTCTCCCTACTCCTTCGGCGGTCTCGGCGGCCTCGTAGTCCGTCATGAGGGTTACGGCCTCCTCTAACGTTGACGGGTGCTGCCTCCTCACCCAATGTTGGCCCCCCGATGGCAGGATGTTCAAAAATTGCTCGAGGACCACCTTTTCTGCGACTTGGACCCCTGTCTGCTGTTCTGGCTCTAGCCACCGCCAGGCCGCCTCTCATAATCTCTGAGCTATAGCCCTTGGCCGCTCTCCCGTTATGTATCGTTCCCTTAGGAACTTCTGTCTGTACGTCTCAGGAGTAATGCCGAGCTGGTCCAGCACGGCTTCTTTCACTTTGTAATAGTGTAACGTGTCGCGTATGCCCAGGCTCCTATAAGCCATCTGGGCTGGTCCCGTCAGATACGGCGCTAATATGGTAGCCCACTGGTCTTCAGGCCATCTCGCAGCGGACACGACCCATTCAAATGTGGTTAAGAATGCCTCCGGGTCATCGTCAGACCCCATCTTGGCTAGCCGAATGGGGGCCATCACTGGACCACCTTCCTCTCCTTCCCCTGCCGAGGGTCCCGGGGTCACCATCCGCGCCAGCCCGTACTGCTCCCTCCACCGGTCCTGCTGATTTTCAAACCGCTCCTCCAGCTCGTGTACCAGCTGCTTCTATTGCTCTAAGTGCTGGGTGGAGAGTTGCTATATGAGCACGGTCTGTTGCTGCTGGTGTTGCCTTTGATGCTCCATCAACCAGTCGAGTACTTTCGCCAGATCCATTTTGGTGCCTTTGGACCTTAAGTGAGGCAAGGGGATAAAAAAACCTCACTGCTCCCTCCGCTCGGGGCTTAAAGTACCCACATTCTCCACCACCTGTAAACGTCCCCGTTTGCGGGTGCAGTCATCCTTGCCGCCTCCCCCCTAATCCCATGCACCTGTGACCCCATAGTCCATTTCTCCGTGTCTTAGCCACCTGTACTTTCGGCTTGCCAGCCTCTTTCACGTAGGAGGTCGGCTTGTCTCCCATGATGGGGAGAGGGGGGTCCGGGCCCGTCCCCCCTCTCACGGACCCCAGCTCAGGGCCCTAAGGACTCAGACAGCAAGGTTGTCCTGTCCGGCTGGCTGGGCGTCTGCCTTAACTCACCAGCCTGCAGGCTCCCTTTGCCCGCCCTGGGCTGCTTCCTCTCCCCACCTGGGTTTGGCCCGCCGAGTCGGGGCTTACCACCTTGGCTTGGGGCCCATCCGTTGTCCTCTCTCAGGGGATGACGCTCTCGGCACTCCCCCCCTGCCACGGTGCCATCCGGGGTTTAAATACCCGCGCCGCTGTTCGCCGGCGGGGCCCCGCCCGGCCCAGCATGGGTCCACTTCCGGCCTGGCATTGTGGCTGCGTGGTGCTGTCATGCGCCCCGTGACGTCACCAGGCTTCCCCAGTTTGCCCAGGCGTCTTGTGGCCGCGGCCGCCTGGGAACACCTGGCGCACCGCCGCGCGGTCTGTGTTGGGGCCGCCCCTGCGGCTGGCCATGGAGTGCCCGACTCGGCGGCTCCCGTCTCCGGCCGGAGAGCCGCCAGGCATACAGCTCCCGGGTGCGTCGGAGTGCAGGGCGCTTCTGCCCCGTCACATCCCCTAACACCCTGACTCTAAGGGGCCTATTCTTTTCCTTGGAGTATTCTTTTTCCTCAGGGCCAGGCTAATAAGGACATATTCTTTTCCTAGTCTCCCTCTGTCTCTCTCTAAGGCAGTGTTTCTCCAAGTGGTCCATGAAGTCACTTTCAGAAACCTGCTAACTGGCCATTCCAGTATGTTTATTTACCGGCTCCATGGCCATGGAGCCTCATGGCTCCCATTGGCTCCAGTTTGCTGTTTGCTGCTTAGGAGAGCAGCAGGAAATCGGCCTGGGCCAGGCCACCACTTTGTGTCCTTCGCCTTCGTTGCAAATAGTGAACCGGAGCCAATAGGAGCTGTGAGGCTCTGCAGGCAGGGCGCTGGTAAGTAAACATACTGGCGCGACCAGTTAACAGGTTTCTCAGAGTGGTTTCATGGACCACTTTGAGGAACACTGCTCTAAAGATACGTCTACACTATGAAATTAGGTGGAAATGATTGAGGTCAACATCTAGCATCTGATTTTATAAAGTCAAAGATGCATGTCCTTACTAAGCATATTCTGTTGACAGAGTGCGTTCCCCACTACCGTAGCGACCATCGACTCACACAGTGACACACTGTGGGGAGCCATCCCACAGTTCCTGCAGCCCATTTGAATTCTGGGTTAGGTTCCCAGTGCCGGATGGGACAAAAGAATTGTTGTGGGTGGTTCTGCATGCATGTTGTCAGACTCCTGTGATGCACTTACACAGGGGCGGATGAGAGTGCTGCGGGGCCCCGGGCAGCGAAATTTCGCAGGGCCCTCCCTTTTGACACAGTGCATGCACCGTGGTGCCACGGCACATGCGCGTGGCCTCAGGAAGCGCAGGGCCTGGGGCAGCTGCCCCGCTCGCCCTGCCCTAAATCCGCCGCTGCACTTACATCCTCCTTCCTTGAAAGCAATGGCAAACAGTGGCTACTGAGGTGCTTTAGCATAGATCTTTCTATCACTGTAGGAATTGATTTCTCCATCACTATAGGAACAATACTTCTCCGAGTAGGGTTGCCAGGTGTCCGGTTTTGAACCAGTATTTGAGCTTTCTGTTAGTGAAACAATTTGACAAAATATAAATGAGAAAATATAAATGTCCGGTATTTTCTAAATAAGATATAATGTAGATTGCGATGTAATGTCAAGTGTGTCTGGTATTTTGTTGAAACCATCTGGCAACCCTATCCGCAAGTAATGAGAGGTAGCTCATTCTTCCATCTATTTAACTGTGTCTACACCAAGAATTGGGTCAGCACACCTCTGAGCACTAGAACGATAATCAACCTAATTTTTAAGTGTAGACCAGGCCCGTATCTCCCACTTTTTACTTAATATGGTCCAAAGGCCTTTCACCAGTCTAAAAAAAAAAAATAATCTTAAGAATGAGTAGTCCTGTAGCACCTCAGAGACTAACAAAAAATTTTATGTAGGATTATGAGCTTTCATAGGCACAACCCACTTCTTTAGAGAAGTGGAAAAAGAGGCACAGAGAGGTACAGAAAACCCAAAATATAAAGCAGAAAAAGAGGGGAGAAGAGGAGAAGAAAGGGGAAAAAAGTGAAAGCTCATGATATTATATAAATGTTTTTTGTTAGTCTCTAAGGGTATGTCTACACTACCCCGCTAGTTCGAACTAGCGGGGTAATGTAGGCATACCGCACTTGCAAATGAAGCCCAGGATTTGAATTTCCCGGGCTTCATTTGCATAAGCGGGGAGCCGCCATTTTTAAAACCCCACTGGTTCGAACCCGGTGAAATGAGGAGTAACGGTAGTTCGAAGTAGGAAGCCTAGTTCGAACTACCTAGTTCGTGCCCCGTGTAGCCGCGCTGCATGGGGTTCAAGCCAGCGGGGTTTTAAAAATGGCGGCTCCCCGCTTATGCAAATGAAGCCCGGGAAATTCAAATCCCGGGCTTCATTTGCAAGTGCGGTATGCCTACATTACCCTCCTAGTTAGAACTAGGAGGGTAGTGTACCTTAAGGGTATATCTCGACTGCATCCCTCTGTCAGCAGAGGTATGCAGATTAGGCAGGTCGACATTGCAAATGAGGTAGGGATTTAAATATCCTGTGTCTAATTTGCATAAAAATGGCCACCACATTTTGCAGACTCAGCACTTTGTCCACAAAAAGCGGCAGTCTAAAGAGGGATCTGTCGAAAAAGGCTTTTTTTTCCCCTCGACAGATCCTTCTCTAGACTACCGCTTTTTGCCGACAAAGTGCTAAGTCGGCAAAACACGGTGGCCATTTTTTTGCAAGTTAGGCACCGGATATTTAAATCCCTGCCTCATTTGCTATGTCGACCTGCCTAATCTGTATCCCTCTGCCAACAGAAGGATGTAGTCTAGACATACCCTAAGGTGCTCCAGAACCACTCATTTGTAAGGGTTTTTTTTTTTTTAATTACAGACTAACACAGACTACCCCTCTGAGATTTTCACCAATCTAGTATATAGAAGGGATTAAACTCACAATAACTAATGAAGTGCTAATTCTTTGTTTACACTGACATCTAGTGGTAAAAACAAAAATAATTTGATTTGTTTAAAACAGCCAAGTTTTACCCATTTCTAAAAGTACAGAGTTTTGTCATAGTAAAGTTTCCTACTAATTTCATTAAACTGTACATAGGGATTGACCAAGTGAGAAAATTCAGTGATGTGGTGAATAGATGCATGTCTGTGCAAAGCCTACATAATGAAACTTAGAAATCATGAGACATTGGGCTTGCTTCAATTTACACATGAACCTGTGATGCTTTAAAGTTTTTGTCTTTAACTACGTGCAACCTAGAGGCAAAAATGTGGAACTCCACCAAGTCAGACAAATATCTTTTATTTTATTTTTCTGAATGTCACTAAAATTGAAAGGCAGCCAAAACTTTGACTGAAACTCAGGGGAATATAAATCCATGCAAAGCAGAAACACATGGTAAACATGCACAAATCCTGTGACTAGAAACCAATGCAGCTCTGGATACATGAAAAGTGAAATAAAATATCTATATCACACTATTGTGACAAAGTTAGACCTGAGAGCTCTGGAGGGGTAGTTGAAACCCATATATCAGTCTTAGAATGGATAATGCTCTTTTTTCCTATGAACTGAAAAAGGCTACTTCAGGTTAACAGTGCACACTGGTGTATAATCAAGGGAAAGCTGTAACCTTTAAAATCTTCAGTAAAGTGAAAAGAGAGAAGAAGCAAGTGTAGAAGAGTTGTGTGCAGTGAGGAAAAATGCTGCTTCTAGGTAAAGAGCTGTTTGCCCCTTGTATGGAGAAATATTGTGTTTGTTACTGTTTGAGGAAAGGCCCAGCATCGCTTAAAGACAATGGCTCGGCCTGGCTGCTGCTAGTAGCCAGCATAAGAAGAGGTACTATTCCAGTGAGAATTAGGAAATGTAATATTTTGTTTTAAAAAATCCTCATGCCGTCCCTATGGTTTACCCTTTAAATAAGCCAACATGAAATACTAAACCTCTGGTGTGGGACTGATTTATCCCAGATTTACCTCCTCAATAACCACAGGAGAAAATCTGAGCCCTGATATGATGAAAGAGATGCATTGTCACAGTATCTGTATTTAAAAACAAATCAGAATGCAGATTTTCTTGTATAACAATATTGTCTTATACCATTTTAACACACATAAAATATAAAACCTTTTATCTTAGCATTTCCTGGCTTTTATATATCTGTGCAACTTAACTTTCTTAAAGACATTGTAACACACCTCAAAAAAGATACAGAGGCACCATTGTGGATGCTAAAAATCATTGCTGAATGATTTTCCATTGTTCCAAAAAACAAACAAACAAACACACACCACCTGGTCTACATACATAAAAAATGAATAGCAGAGAAAATAGTGAAAAGTTGTTACATAGCTAAATGGTACCCCATCACTGCAATATTGTGTTTGTGCTTACTCACCCCACGTCAAAAAGAGACACAACAAAATAATTAGATGCATGAAAAGAGATTGAAAAGATAAGACTGCTTAGGAAGGAAATAAATAAGAAATGCAACAGAGGTATACAGCAGACAATGAATGGTAAGGAGAAGGTACATGGGCATTCCTATTTACCCCCCTCACAATAGGGAGCATACAATGAAATGGAAGGTATCACATTTCCATCATGTATAATTAGCCTGTGGAAATCATTGCCACAGTCTCATTGAGTTCTGCTGATTTAAAAACAAAGATTGGATGATAATAAAATATAATATATGGATAAAATTATATGGATAATAAAAAGATCAATAGGTACCTTAGATAGACTTATTTACAAAAAGGGTTTGGAAAAGGTATAAATCCTCATGTCACAGAGCATAAGCCAATCTAAGCAGGCTGGAAGAAACCTTCCTTTTGGGTAGTGTTCTTCCTTGACCACCTACTTCAGGATTCTTGTGTCTTCCTCAATAGGGTTGCCAAATGTCCGGTTTAACCAGACAGTCCAGTATTTTAGCTTTCTGTTCAGGAAGCAAATTGAGAAAATAGAAATGTCCGGTATTTTCTAAATAAGAGGTAATGTAGATTGTGATGTAATGTCAAGCGTGTCCAGTATTTTTGTTGAAACCATCTGGCAACACTATTCCTAAAGTACCTTGTACTGGCCAGAGATGGGATCACTGATCTTATCCACTCTGGCAATTCCGATGTTCCTAATTTCCCCAGCTGAATATAAAAGAGTACAGTAAAACTCCATTGGTCCAACATCCAATGCTCCGGCACTCCTGATGGTCCGGCACCATCGGGAACCCGGAAGTGCTCCGCGCAGCTGGACAATTGGAGCCGCTCTGCTCCAGGCTTCCCCAATTCAGCCGCTGCTGAAACTGACCAGCAGCTGAATCGGGGAAGCCGGGGGCAGAGCAGCTGGGATGCGCCGGGTTGGTCCCGTAGCACTGCCCCTCGGGGCTGTGAAACCAACCCGGCAGCACCCCAGCTGCTCTTGGGGATGCCTGGGGCAGAGCAGCTGGAGTGCTGCCAGGTTGGTCCCGCAGTGTCGAGGGGCTGCACTACAGGACCAACCCGGCAGCATCCCAGCTGCTCTGCCCCAGGCGTCCCCGATTCAGCCGCTGCTGAAACTGACCAGCAGCTGATTCCAGGAAGCCCGGGGCAGAGCAGCTGGGGTGCTGCCGGGTTGGTCTTGCAGAGCCGAGGGGTGGCGCTACGGGACCAACTCGGTAGCACCCCAGCTGCTCTGCCGCAGGCGTCCCAATTCAGCCACTGCTGAAACTGACCAGCAGTGGTTGAATCGGGGATGCCTGGGGCAGAGCCGGACTATCGAAAGGGCGAGCTATGAGGGGTCTGAGCTCGCATCCCACCCCAGACCTTCCAGAGCCTCCCCTTCTGATAGTCCGGCATATTTGATAATCTGGCACCCCCTGGGTCCTAAAGGTGCTAGATTATCAGAAGTTTACTGTAATAAGAAACAGAAAATATAAATGAACCAAACATTCATCTCAAACGTTCATGTGCAATTGTTACAGAATAACAGAATCATAGAATACTAGGACTGGAAGGGACCTCGAGAGGTCATTGAGTCCAGTCCCCTGTCCTCCTGGCAGGACCAAATACTGTCTAGACCATCTCTGATAGACATTTATCTAACCTACTCATATATCTCCAGAGATGGGGATTCCACAACCTCCCTGGGCAATTAATTCCAGTGTTTGACTACCCTGACAGTTAGGAACTTTTCCCCAATGTCCAACCTAAACCTCCCTTGCTGCAGTTTAAGCCCATTGCTTCTTGTTCTATCCCCAGAGGCCAAGATGAATAAGTTTTCTCCCTCCTCCTTATGACACCCTTTTAGATACATGAAAACCGCTATCATGTCCCACCTCAGTCTTCTCTTTTCTAAACTAAACAAACCCAATTCTTTCAGCCTTCCTTCATAGGTGATGTTCTCTAGACCTTTAATCATTCTTGTTGCTCTTCTCTGGACCCTCTCCAATTTCTCCATATCTTTCTTGAAATGCAGTGCCCAGAACTAGACACAATACTCCAACTGAGGCCTAAGCAGCGCAGAGTAGAGCAGAAGAATAACTTCTCGTGTCTTGTCACAACACACCTGTTAATGCATCCTAGAATCATGTTTGCTTTTTTTTGCAACAGCATCACACTGCTGACTCATATTCAGCTGGTGGTCCACTATAACCCCTAGATCCCTTTCTGCCGTACTCCTTCCTAGACAGTCGCTTCCCATTCTGTATGTGTAAAACTGATTGTTCCTTCCTAAGTGGAGCACTTTGCATTTGTCTTTATTAAACTTCATCCTGTTTACCTCAGACCATTTCTCCAATTTGTTCAGATCAGTTTGAATTATGACCCTATCCTTCAGAGCAGTCGCAACCCCTCCCAGCTTGGTATCATCTGCAAACTTAATAAGTGTATTTTCTATGCCAATATCTAAATCCTTGATGAAGATATTGAACAGAGCCGGTCCCAAAACAGATCCCTGCGGAACCCCACTTGTTATACCTTTCCAGCAGGATTGAGAATCATTAATAACTACTCTCTGAGGGTATGTCTACACTACCCTCCTAGTTCGAACTAGGAGGGTAATGTAGGCATACCGCACTTGCAAATGAAGCCCGGGATTTGAATTTCCCGGGCTTCATTTGCATAAGCGGGGAGCCGCCATTTTTAAAACCCTGCTGGTTCGAACCCCGTGCAGCGCAGCTACACAGGGCACGAACTAGGTAGTTCGAACTAGGCTTCCTAGTTCGAACTACCGTTACTCCTCGTGAAATGAGGAGTAA
Source organism: Pelodiscus sinensis (assembly GCF_049634645.1). Taxonomy (NCBI): domain Eukaryota; kingdom Metazoa; phylum Chordata; order Testudines; family Trionychidae; genus Pelodiscus; species Pelodiscus sinensis. The sequence continues at coordinate 105,931,211 of NC_134716.1, read as the reverse complement.
CGGTAGTTCGAACTAGGAAGCCTAGTTCGAACTACCTAGTTCGTGCCCGGTGTAGCCGCACTGCATGGGGTTCAAACCAGCGGGGTTTTAAAAATGGCGGCTCCCCGCTTATGCAAATGAAGCCCGGGAAATTCAAATCCCGGGCTTCATTTGCAAGTGCGGTATGCCTACATTACCCCGCTAGTTCGAACTAGCAGGGTAGTGTAGACATACCCTGAGTATGGTTATCCAGCCAGTTATGCACCCACCTTATAGTACCCCCATCTAAGTTGTATTTGCCTAGTTTATTGATAAGAATATCATGAGACCATATCAAACGCCTTACTAAAGTCTAGATATACCACATCAACCGCTTCTCCCTTATCCACAAGATTCGTTATCCTATCAAAGAAAGCTATCAGATTGGTTTGACAGGATTTGTTCTTTACAAATCCATGCTGGCTGTTCCCTATCACCTTGCCACCTTCCAAGTGTTTACAGATGATTTCCTTAATTACTTGCTCCATTATCTTCCCTGGCACAGAAGTTAAACTAACTTGTCTGTAGTTTCCTGGGTTGTTCTTATTTCCCTTTTTATAAATGGGCACTGTATTTGCCCTTTTCCAGTCTTCTGGAATCTCTCTGGTCTCCCATGATTTTCCAAAGATGATAGCTCCTCTATCAGCTCCTTGAGTATTTTAGGATGCATTTCATCAGGCCCTGGTAACTTGCAGGCATCTAACTTTTCTAGGTGATTTTTAACTTGTTCTTTTTTCATTTTATCTTCTAAACCTACCCCCTTCCCAGTAGCATTCACTATGGTTGTGTCTAGACTACATGCCTCTGTTGTCAGAGGCATGTAGATTAGACACATAGGCAAAGGTAAATGAAGCCGCGATTTAAATGATCGCAGCTTCATTTACATTTACATGGCTGCCGCGCTGAGCCGACAAACAGCTGATCAGCTGTTTGTCCGCTCAGCGCGCTAGTCTGGACGCTCCCCTGCCGACATCAAAGCCCTTTGTCGGCAGCCCCATTATTCCTCGTGGGATGAGGTTTACCGGGGCTGCTGACAAAGGGCTTTGATGTCGGCAGGGGAGCGTCCAGACTAGTGCGCTGAGCAGACAAACAGCTAATCAGCTGTTTGTCGGCTCAGCGCGGCAGCCATGTAAATGTAAATGAAGCCGCGATCATTTAAATCACAGCTTCATTTACCTTTGCCAAAACAACAAATCTACATGGCTCCGTCGATGGAGCCATGTAGTTTAGACGTACCCTAAGTTAGGCATTCCTACAGACTTCTCGGTAAAGACTGAAACAAAGAAGTCATTGAGCATCTCTGCCATTTCCAAGTTTCCTGTTACCATTTCTCCCTCTTCACTGACTAGTGGGCCTACCCTCTCCTTGGTCTTCCTCTTGCTTCTAATGTATTTATAAAACATCTTCTTGTTTCCCTTTATTCCCGTACCTAGTTTGAGCTCATTTTGTGCCTTTCTCTTTCTTATCTTGCTCCTGCATTCCTGTGTTGTTTGCCTATATTCATCCTTTGTAATTTGTCCTACTTTCCATTTTTTATATGACTCCTTTTTTATTTTTAGATCATGCAAGATCTCGTGGTTAAGCCAAGGCGGTCTTTTGCCGTATTTTCTATCTTTCCGACGCAGTGGAATAGCTGCTTTTGGGCCCTTAGCAATGTCCCTTTGAAAAACTGCCAACTCTCCTCAGTTGTTTTTCCCCCTCAGTCTTGATTCCCATGGGACCTTACCTATCAGCTCTCTGAGCTTACCAAAATCCACCTTTCTGAAATCCATTGTCTCAATTTTGTGTTCTCCCATCTACCCTTCCTTAGGATCGTGAACTCTATGATTTCATGCTTACAAACGGCAAATGGCCGTATTGGCTCCCTCATGGCAGCCCAGCTGAGCAGCACAGGACAGAAGGCGAAGGGGGGCAGGGCGATGATTTACATGGCTGGGCCCTGCCCCCTGGCTGTGTACGTCACTGCCCAGCCCCCCTTCCCTTCCCGCCATGGTGCTCAGCTGACTTCTGCGCCACTCAGTCAGGCTGCCGTGGAGGAGCAGCGGCGCAAGCTGCCGTTTGGGGTCAGCGCTCCTGTGCAGCACTCCGCAACAGTGCCCCCAGAGGCAAGACTGTAACGCTACAGTGTTATAGAGGCACAGACATTACGCTTCTATTTATATGATTATTTACAGAGTACTGAGTCCTGTCATTCCTGTTCCAAGCATAAATAATGCCATGATACCCAATATAGCCATTGTATTATTAAGCAATACACACATTCTGCCTACCTAAGATATTTATAATGTTCATGTCACCTTAGTATCTAAAGCTCAGATCTTATTGAGCCTATGAACTACTTTACTCACAAAAGTAAACTATTTGAATTCATTGGGACCACTCATTTGAATAAAAATTACCCACATGCATAAATCTATATTGGAAAAAGTACTATATAGAGCTGGCCAAATCATTAAGTAAATTTAGCATTTTATCCTCTCATACATTTATATATGAACAGGCTGTAATTTTTACCAACATATTGGCTATTTAGAATTTTTCAGTGAATGTGTATGTGAAAAAAATACCAGCCAATAAACTGTGCTTAACTGTTAATTGCAAGGTTTGGCATTTTTGACGTTTGTTTTTGTTTTTTGGGGGTTTTGAGTATTCAGTATTCATCAAGTATTCCTTTCCAGCTCTGATTGGTCACCCAAGTCACCATAGTATTGTTCCTCTGCTCTTATTGAATGAACTTTATATGTTACTGCTGCTACTGCCAACTAAATTTGTCACAACATGACTTTTGTTTTCTACTTAACTGAATATTGGTCAAATGGACCAAGAATTCACTTCCTGTGAACAAGACATTACTAATATTAATTGGGGTAAAGTAAAATGAATAAAAAGTGAGGTCATGATGAAATTCTGTGTTGGTATCACAAAGCATGTATGTGAATAATAGTTCTGACTGGACAACCAACCACAATCAATCACCCCTCTGTAAATCCCAGACTACAGAATGTCCCATTAGGCTGGATAATTTCACACTGACTGGAATTTGAGAGTATGTACAATTTCAATGGGACTGTGCTCACTTTGTTCAGCAGTAAGTATCTGCCTGTTCATTTGGTTGCATATTGACAACACTGCCATAACTTTATGCACAAAAACCCATCAAGTCAAAGTAAAATGCCCTCAACATTTGTTTAAAACTTTTAGTAATTTAGAGCAGGCTGCTGCTTTCACTGAAGTCAATGGGAATTTTATCACTAGCTTCAATGGAATCTAGAACATTCTTTTGTTGGGAATTTTCCCCAAACCTTCCCATCTATCTAGGGTACGTCTACACAGCAGCATTATTTTGGAATAACTGATGTTATTTTGAAATAACGTAGTGCAAGTGTATACTACAAGCCTTTATTTCAAAATAACGTAGAGCTGGAGGACTTCTTACTCTGACTCCTGGTAACTTCATTTCATGAGGAGTAAGGGAAGTTGAACAGAGAGTGTTCTCCCTTCGACTTCCTGCTGTATAGACAGTGCCAAAAGCCGAGTTAATCTATTTCGACTTAAGCTACGAAATAGCTGGAGTTACATAGCTTAATTTGACTTTAGCCCTGCTGTACCCCTAGAGAGTTATATTGTGTCGATCACTGGTGTATCTTACACCTCTCAAAAGGAATTTACAGATAGATAGTTTTCACCTACAGAGTCAATGCAAACAGTATGGGCCAAATTCTGCTCTCATTTATAGGAAATAAAGGAAACTACACAAAAGTCATAAGACATGGCTTAGTTTATCACACAATGATTAGATGGCGGTTTTTATGCCCCTGTTTTGTACAGGAGTGATATGGAGTGATATGGAAATGTAGTGCTGAGATTGTGCTGCTGGCAGGCATAGTGTCTCCTACCACTTCTCCATACATTAGGATGGACCACATAACCCTGGCAGTGTTGCCCCAGTTCATGAGCCAGGAGAGGGAGGAGGAAGTTTTACCCTCTTTAACCTTCTTCATCCTCCTTTTTGGAACCTTTCTCCCTGCGACAGCAAAGCATTGAGCTTTCCTTGTAATCTTCATAGTGAAGAGATTGCTACTGTGGTATGCTACTGTGGAAAGCCCTTGCTCAGCTGTTGAAGAGGAGAGAAGACTTTGTACATATGCACACACACAACAGTTGATATTTTTCCTACATTGATATAAGAATGGGCCAGATTAAAGGTCCAAGTATCCTGTCTTCAGACAGTGGCCAATGTCAGATGTTTCAAAGGGAATGGACAGAACAAGGCAGGTAACAAGCGATTCATCCCTTGTCATCCAGTCCCGACATCTGTCAGACAGAGGGTTAAAGGACTCCCATAGCAGAGGATTGCATCTTTGACCATCTTGGCTAAGACCTATGATGACCCTGTCCTCCACCAAAGTATTTAATTCTTTTTTTAACCTAGTTTTGACTTTCACTCCACCCCCTTGCTATGAGTTCCACAGGTTGACAGCGAGTTGAATGAAGATATACTTAAGTTTGTTTCAAAACCTGCTGCGTATTAATTGGATTGGGTGATCTTTGCTTCTTGTGTTATGAGAAAGTGTAAACAATATTCCTTATTCACTTTTTCCACCCATTCATTTATAGACCTCTATCATATTCCCCCTTAGTCAGGCCCACTAATGGTGGGAGAGGGTAAGAAAGGGGTCAGATGCCCCAGGGTCCAGTGGTTCAAAATGGGGTTCCCAGCTGCCACCATTACAGCAGCAGTGGAGGTGGCAAGAGCCCAGGACTTTTAAAATCACCATAGAGCCCAAAGTAATGTGCTGTGGAGTGCTGAACGGCTGGTGGAGAGGGGCTGGAGTCCCACCCTGCCCCTCCTGATGAGGCTCCAACCCTTCCAGGAGCCCCACATCCTTAGTCATCTGAACAGCCCCAATCTACTTGATCTCTCTTCATGTAGAAGCTATTCCATACTATTTCCACATCGCTTTCTTGCAGTGGAGTGATCAGAACTGCACACAGTATTCCAGGTGTATTCATACCATGGATTTATATAGTGACATTAGGATATTTACTCTTATCTATCCCTTTCCTAATGGTCCTTATATTGTTAGGTTTGGGGGTTTTTTTTAACATACCATTAACTTATAAATATATATATAGATATAGATATATATATAGTTCCAGCTCCCAGTTTTAAGTGAGAATCTCAGATTTCATTTAAAAAGGAAGTTTTTAGATCTCACGGATGCAAATAGAAGATTGAAAATGTAACCTGGGTACCTAAGTTGCAGAAAGCCAATAAAAAGAACCCCACTATTTTGATTTTTTAAAAATCTCATGATTTCTTAGACCAATCCCATGATTTATATATGCTTAGGAATTGGTCATATTGTCCTTTGATTAATATTTCAAAATAAACTTTTTCATTTACTATCTTCTCAAATGCCAATGGGGAAGTGGTTGCAGTACAAAAGGCACCAAATAGCCCTTAAATACAGTAAAGGTGGCCTCACTCCAGACACTAGAACAACTCCTTTTCTTAGGGAAAGGACAATAGCTTCTGAGGAGTTGCACAGATGTCAGCAAAAGCAGAGTGTGAGCAGGTCACTTCTGACCTCAAGATAAACCACCACCAGGTCCCCATTTGGGTTTCAGAAAAAGAGATATTTTAAGTAGCTATTGGCCCCTTATCACCTACAGCACATTTACTCAGCAGGAATGGCTAGGTCACTGGTAACAAATCAAGCTGTAATGCCACTCAGTTTTACCTTTCCTTAGGAAAGCTCTGGAAGTCAGCAGTCTCTCAAGCTGTTCCTAGTCACAACCAGGCTTCCCTCACAAGAGAGGGTTAAATATAGGTTATTTTCTCCCTCCTTCCCCCGCCCCAGTCAGCCCCAATGTAGCTAGGCTCTCTCTTTGTAAAAATCATCCCTCCAAGCCTGATACCAACTTCAGCATCAGCAGGCTGATTGAGCTCACATTGGCTCATTAACACTTTCCTGGCTAGTGTGAGGTTTGCATACTCCATCCCTCTCCAGACAGTACCCAAGGTACTATAATCAACTGTCAACTCTCCCCTCCTTCCTAAGAAAAGAAGTCTTGTTTGTGGTGTGATTTGCCCATATGGTGTTGTACTTTCAGTATGGTTGGAGGAATGAGACATCAGACTCCATGTATGGACAAGCTCAGCACAGGTGATTAGCAGGTGGTGGATGAGAACAGAGATGGGACCAGTGTTTTTGACTGATCTTTCCCCAGGAGGCAAACCTCACTCTCATCCCTGAGAGCTTTGGGGCCTTTTGACGGTAGCAGATTTATGCCTCAGGTTTGGTTGCTGAGATATGTTTCCCTGCTGGTCTTCCCTTTAACTTGATCTGGCCCCTTGGTCTCAAGCAGGCTCTCTCTAATCATGGTGGTTCTGACATTTTTCCAAAAGTAACCAGAGTTGTGAGTAGTGATAGAAATGTAGCCGTGTTAGTCTGGTGTAGCTGAAACAAAATACAGGACTATGTAGCACTTTAAAGACTAACAAGATGGTTTATTAGATGATGAGCTTTCGTGGACCAGACCCACTTCCTCAGATCAAATTGTGGAAGAAAATAGTCACAACCATATATACCAAAGGATACAATTAAAAAAAATGAACACATATGAAAAGGACAAATCACATTTCAGAACAGAACGGGGGGGGGGGGGGGGGGGAGTTGTGAGGCACCTTGCCCTTTGCATGAGAAAGTCTTGCCTGTGCCTCCTGTGGATTAGCTCCCTGATTCCACCAGCCTCTAGTAACACATGATACCTTCCATGCCTCTACAGGTCTCACACCCTCTATGTAGGTAAGTGATAGGCATACACCAAACTTCAAGACCTCCAAACACTCACAGACCCCTCGGATTCACTACTCCCAAAGGAATATTACACACCAGCTTATCTGAGTCACCTCAGAAACAAACACAAGTACTTAGATACCTATTGTGACAAGAAGAACAAGTTTATTATCAAGGAACAGAGATTCAAGTAAGAGAAACTAAGAATATTGGAAACAATTGATTAACTATAAAACAAAATTACATGTTTCTAGAGAGTAACTTAACTCACAAGTCATTCCCCTATCTCCTACAAGATAGTGTACCCCAAGTCCTTTTCCCAGCACCTTCAACCAGATATTCAGAGGGTAGAAATACACATAGATATTTCTAAATATACAATTCCATTAAAACTTATGGGAGCTTATGCTCTCTTCCTATATCTAACTTATTTAACTAAAGACCCATGAATAGGCTTTTCCCCATATAGATACTTTAATAAAGTAGCCAGACTTTTTACTCATTTCACTCATTGTGTTACTTATTATAAAGCTCAATTGGTATATCATTTTGACTGCAGACATCTGCAAAACTCTGCTGCTTTCTCTCACATTTACTTTGAAGTATTAGCTGATTTAGGAGATCTGCTTCTTCGTTTTTTTTATTTCAGAGTTTAAAGGATATTTTGTTTATAAATTTTCCTTTCAGTCCTTTCTGTCACAGAGGTGACTAACTCCCTTGCTATCAGTTCCATGGGTACTATTGCAGTTTACAAGTTTGGATTCCAGTGTCATTGTCAGAATAGTGATGAAACAGCCTGAGTATCTGATGCAAGAGCTTGGTTCTCTAGTGGCTGATCAGGTGGATTCACTGTGTCTGAGTGTGAACCCGTCTGAATGACTGTAGCAGAGGATGCTACAGACACTTCATTTTGAGTTTGGCACTGTTAATTTCAGTGAGGCTACATCTATACTGTGAGTTTTCTAGGCAAAAAATATGCTAATGAGGGGCTCATTTGCATGAGCCATGATCTGATTTGCATGTTTTCTGCAGATCCATTTTTGCGCTGGGTTTTTGCACAAAAACAAGCAGTGTAGACATTTCCTTTTTGCGCAAAAAAACCTTTTCCCACAAGATCCTTATGCCTCAAAAAAGGAGGTTTACTGATCTTGAGGAAAAAGGGGGTTTTACGCAAAAAGGAAACGTCCACACTGCTTGTTTTTGCGCAAAAACCCCAGCGCAAAAACGGATCAGCAGAAATGAGATCATGACTCATGCAAACAAGTCCCTCTTTAGCATATTTTTTGCTGAGAAAACTCGTAGTGTAGACATAGCCAGAGTGTTGTAACCTTGCCTTCCTTCTGTGATGTGATATAGCAAAATAATGAGCTGGAAAAACACAGGTATTGTATCCAGAGTCTGTATCCACTGGCAATAATAGATTACATAGTTTGGGTGCTTGCAATCCCAGATAGCTTTCTGAATTTTGGCTCCTTGCTAGATGGTGCTTTATGTCAACCTGCTAACTATATGATGACGTGAAGGAATGGAGCTGTGGGAGTCTGGACTTGCAAGAGCATGAGGGGGGATACTTTTCTATCTTTGCTTCTGCAGCTAAAGGGATGTGGAATCTCCTCCTTTCTGTCATGAGATGAGTCCTATATGAAAATGTTATTTTTTTCCAAGTCAGCACTCAGTTCAGGCCTGGTTTTATATATTCCTGATTTTATTGAATTGAGTTGCTCTTTTAATCATGTTTGATTAATGTCAATTAATGCCAGATTCTGCACTTGGTTCACCTGTGCAGCCATATTGACTTTAATAGGCTTGTATAGCTATAATGAAATTGAAGAACCCAGTTTGCACCTTAATCTCTGTTTGTTTTCCAGGCAAATATCTCTTCTGTGGATAGATATGCACTGCTGACAGAGAACTAATTAGGGGGAACTGGAGAGGTCGTTGTAGAACGGAAATAGTTGTCAAGGCCTGTCCAACCCTAAGCAAGCCGCTGTATAATAGGGAGTCATGCTAAAGAAGTGAGACTTATTTTCTGCTCTACAGCTTCTGAATCTATGGAATTGCAGCACATTTTCTTTATGTAATGTCAGGCCACAATGGAGTCCCAGGTTACTTCACTCAAGCCAGGTTATGCATATCTCCTTCATGCAAGGAGGACAGGAAAAAAATTCCCAGAGGTGAGCCTCACACAATTGGCCTTTCCCTCACTCCCACAGGAAAGAAAGATCCTCCTCCAGATAAACAACATTATATTAGTAGTGATTAATTGATCTTATAAACCATTTCAAAACATAGATTTTGCTACCTAAATATAGTCTTTAAAACTATTATTCTACACAAACTTCTGAGCACCCACCTCCACTGTAACATCTCCCTTCTTCTTTCCCTTTATTCCTTGTCTCTGCTTCATTCAAAACAGTACATTTTAGGTTTTTCATACTGGGAAGCAAACAGTTAAAATTCAGTTTGAAATAACTGTTCCCAGATGTTTCATTTACCTCCAGTAATTACTGTTCGGGGAGGGAGGACAATTCTTAAGTCCCCAAAGTTTGCCTGGTAGTTCCTCTTTGAAGCTGACATCATATTTACTGATATATTTGAAGTCAAACATGAAAAATTAGTCAAATAACTTTGTTATTTAGACTGCTGTCACAGAAAATAATGCAGCAATTAAACACCTTATTGGGCTCATTAGCTACCATTCTACTACAGCAGCATATTCATTAAAGCTGGGTCCAATATCAAGCAGAGAGAGAAAAATAGGGTTGTAGAAAGGGCTGGGGGGAGGTACAGATTTTTTTTTTTCAGAACAATCCGCAGCTTGGGAAAGCAAAAAGATTGAAATACGTTTTAGTTGGGCTTTTGCAGTAAGGTCATCTCCAGAAACTGACTATGTGGAATTTCCCTCCTGTAATCAAATGGTTGGTCATACTTCAAATTGTGTAGCTTATTTCAACTTAATTTTGAAAGGCTTTGTAACCCCCAAGGAGATTGCTTGGATTCCCGGGGCCTTGTCTGCTGGCAGCTCAGGGAGAGGCACTCTGAATTTGCCTTGGCTCCCCCTCCCTACCAGGGCCAGAGTCTGCCCGGCAACCCATGAGGAGTGAGATGCCCCTCCCAGGGGGAAGGCGAGACCATTGTTGAGGGGAGTCTGGAGCCAGCCAGGGCAAGGGGAGGACTGGCTGTGTGGGAGCTAGTAATCCCCAGGCCTGCATGCAGGGTTCCCCCTGAGAACTAGCCTCTAGGGACCTGAAGGCAGGATTCCTCAGCTGGGTTTATGTCTCCCCTGTTGATTCCCAGTTGTGGAGTTTGCTGGGAGGTTTCCCCAGCCAGGCTGAGTAGGCTCTCCAGCTCCCTGGGTGAGACAGTCACTGCATGGTCAGCTGGGCTCTAGCAGCAAGTTCAGGGCTGCTGCCTGCTGTGTGGGTCTGAATGCTGGGCTGGGAGGCTATAGTTTTGAATTTTGGTGCAGTTGTGTGGTCTGCATCTTGAGCCCTGCACCCCTTCGCGGTGAGGGGAAATTCTGGGACCGAAGCAGCCTGGTTCCTGCTTGAAGAGGACCCCTGTGAGAAGAGAGCAGCCCTTTGCTGAGACTGAGTCATCTCTCAACCTGAGGCTCATTCATGGAGTGTGTGAGTGCACCAATTTTTAGTTAGTAAGTCAGGGAATTTGTTTGGGGATTTTATTACCTGCAGCATATTAAACTGTGGAGGGATTTACTGCCTTCTCCCATTTGTGAGTCCTTTGGGCTGTACTGGACCTAGTCAGCCCCACTGCTAAACCTCTGCAGAGAAGTGTGGTCAACAGTCATCAAGGGCCCCAACAAAGTACGCGTACCAACGGGACACTAACCTCACAGTTGCTGGGCACCGGTGACCCTAAAAATAGTGTTTTACCCTGTTCTGTTATAATTGTCTCCTGTTTAATATAATTGTGTTTATTATAGTGTATGTGTTTGTGTTATTTTCTGGGAGTCTCCAACTATCTGGCAAATACATGGGGATTATCCTGGGCTATAATTTTCCTCCCAAGCTGCCCTGGTGACCCTGCTAGGAAGGATTGAGGGGGATGGAGGCACCGCCAAGTACATCAATCAGAAAGAATAAAATTGAGTGGGTGGTGGGATCCAGAAGAACCCAGACCTATCCATCCGAACCTGAAAGGAGATTGGCTTTAAAAGAAGGTAACCAGGTGGAGAGGGAGCGCTACAGCTTATTTCGAAATTTGGCACTGTCTACACAGCACTTGTTTTGAAATAAATTGCTATTCCGAAAAATCCTTTAATCCTTATGAAATGAGGTTTACAGGGACATCAGAATAGCGAGCCTGTTATTTCAAAAGGTATTTCAGAATAACAGGTGCGCTGTCAAGATGAGGAATAGCCAGGGCTCGACAAATAGTGTAATCTACTCACCCGTGGCGAGTAGATTACACCCCGGAAGAACCAGCGTGGAGCGATCTTCACATGTGCAGAGCGCAGAACCGCATGGCTGGCGAGCAGAGCTCGCCGCCGCTCAGTGAGCCCTGGGAATAGCTATTTCAGGATATCAGAAGTATCCCAAAATAGTGCTGCAGTGTATACATACCCTCAGTCTCCTCTGAAGTTGGTGGGACTACTCCCCTGCTTAAAGTTAGACCTTAAATATCTTATTAAAATGGGCTATCTATGAGTACACACTTTCATGTTCCTTCTGTTTATGCTGGAGATCAGAAATGCTAGTTTCTATCAAGTTTCTATTATGTAGTATTACATCAATGATTTATTTTTCTCGGTAGATTTCTGAGGTCCTCTGTGAAGCATTTGTTGGTTGGTCTACCCAGCAATAACTGGCTGTTTGAATGGTTTGTTTGCTCATTTCAGAGCTTTTCCCTTTTTTCCTTTTGAAATAAGTGACATTTGTTACAGTAAATATCAAGTAGAAAATATCCTCTGTTTGAATCCACAAACAGGTATCTCAAAATGACTCGATACTTCTGGCTAATCTATTTTTGCAAGCAATGGAAAACCTGAACATGCAGATCTCACACAGATACATATCTCAGGGTATGTCTACACAGCAGAGCAAAAGTCAAATTAAGCTATGCAACTTCAGCTACATCAATTGCGTAGATTAAGTCAAAATAGCTTAGCTTGGCTTTTGGCACTGTCTACACAGCAAGAAAGTTGAAGGGAGAACACTCTCCATTCTACTTCCCTTACTCCTCGTGAAATGAGGGCGACAAGAGTCGGAGCAAGAAGTCCTCCAGTTCACCATTATTTTGAAAGGGAGAACTTGGAAAGGCTTGCACTATAGACATACTCTTCGTTATTTCAGAATAATATTAGTTATTACAAAATAATGCTGCTGTGTAGACATACCCTCATTGGCTTTAAAGGAAATTGTGCCTGTGTAAGTGTAACGCTGACAGGTGGAACTAAATCTCAGACCTTTAGAGCTTAGTGCATGAGCCACTACCACACAAACTGTGGTGATGAGTTGGGATTTCTACTCCTAAACAGATGGAGGCTGAAAAGGTCATGCATGGGATGGGGCGATTAAAACTGCCTACATATAATAGCAATAGTATGTATTGGCATCTTTGAAAAGCTTTACAAGCATTAAGTCTGTTCTGCTCCCTTCTGCTGCAAGATGTGAATGGAAGTAAGTAAAAGTCAAATGGGACAGGAAAGCCCCAACAAGCAGTAGAAAAAGAGAGTAGAGCCAATGAAGCAGGCTTCCCCACTGAATTCACTTCTGGGATTATGTTGACATGCTGGGAGCACCTAGGAATGAGAAGAACCTTTGGGTTGAGGGAGCAGCCACATTCCTCAACATGATTCCCTGGCACCCAAGGGATACATATGGGTATGTCTACACTACCCTCCTAGTTCGAACTAGGAGGGTAATGTAGGCATACCACACTTGCAAATGAAGCCCGAGGAGTACCTAGTTCGTGCCGGGTGTAGCCACGCGGCACGGGGTTCGAAAGAGCAGGGATTTAAAAATGGCGGCGCCCAGTTTATGCAAATGAAGCCCGGGAAATTCAGATCCCGGGCTTCATTTGCAAGTGCGGTATGCCTACATTGCCCCGCTAGCTCGAACTAGCGGGGTAGTGTAGACATACCCAATGATCCTAGCAGCATTAACTTCTACTCCCCAGAGGCAATGAATGTTAAGAAACTATAAATAAGCATGTCTCTGGAAACTGTGTGCTTCATATTATTCATTTATTCTGCATCCTACTGCTCTCCAGTTGTGAGAGCCTCCTTATCCCCACAGTCTAAATCTCTAATTCATAAAATTCACAAAGCCAAATTCATCCTGGGGATAATGCCATTGACTTCAATACGCCCTAGAATCTAGCACACCAGTTATGCCAGTGGAGTAGGAATTCCTACATGATATAGAGTTGACCTAGTTACTCTGGACCATTGCGTTTTGGGCTCTCCAGTGTAATAGGTGTGTGGAGGGGGAAAGGAGGACTGACCAGAGTTCAGAGGGATTGTGATTACATGATTTGGGGCTATAAGACAAGCAACCTGATGTGGGCATGGAAAAGGCTAATGTGAGTCTAGGATTTATTAGACAAGGTATTTTCATTAGAGATAGAAAAGTATGGTTATCAGAAAGGCATAGAAGTGTTCCAGGCATAAGCAAATTGGAGGAGAAGGGGTTGCACAGTATGGGTACGTCTACACTGTGATACTATATCGGGATATTTCTGGTAACCCAAAATAGCTATTCTGCGTCTGTGACAGGGAAGACAGGCCCCACACTGAAGGGCAGAGAGTATCCCAGGCCCAGCTGGCTGAGAAGGCCCCGCCCCTCCAGCTCTGCTGGGCATGCTCCCAGCAGAGCCAGAGTATAAAAGCAGAGTGAGCCCAGCAGCTGGGGGAAGGAGTAGGGTAGGCTTACTGATTAAATTCCAGGAACAATAGCTACAAAAAATAAAAGCTGCTTTTCCTTGATTTTGTTTATATTGTGCCCTATATCAACTTGTTCAGTTGTATCTGGGATTCTCTGTTTCAAGTATAAAGCCAGACCCTGAGGCTGAAAGTTGCTGAGAACTCCTTACTGAAATTAAAGTCAGTTGTAAGCAATCAGGTTTCAAAGATCCAGAATCCATGCCATCACTGATCTCTGATGGAGAAGGTCTGAATGCTCTTTCATTTGTGCATCTAGAGAAAGAACTCAATGTGCCCTTCAACGACACCAAACTCCATCATGCCTTAGCTTAACATAGAACAGTTGTAGAGGTGAAGGCCTGAGTTTATCTGAATCTTACATAAGACCCTACTCCAAAAGCCCCAATAATTTAGAAAATCACCCATTTGATTTATTGATCCTTCCAAATTCAGTTAGCCAAAAAACTATCATGCTAATTTGGGACATATTGCTTATCATAGAACAACTGCCTACCATCCTTCCACTCATTAAAAATCAAATTTATGCTGAAGTAAACCATGGTTCTCTCCAGAACTATCTAGACACAGGGTTATTTTAACTGTTAATATTACAAGGGTAAGAATCAAGCCGACTTGTACTAGGAATGCTTCAGGAACTATTGTCTCACAGGCCAAGCCAGGGTCAGCCTCTGCTGTTCTGTAGTCAGTGAAGCTTAGAGCATTCAGTAAACAAAGCAAAGCTCATTAAAAATAAGGGGGATGCAAGCTGGAAGAATGTAGTAGAACCCAGTACAATAGAGGTTTCATTTTGGCTTCAAGCCCAATAGCAGTCAGGGTGGTGAGTTACAAAGAGGAGGGGACAGAGGTGGGCCAGGGTAGAGGGAGGCTTGTTAGACAAAAAATAACAAACAGCACAAACAGAAACATTTATTCGGGTCGATGTTATGCCCCTATTTCCTTTAAATATAAGTTTATTTGCAAGACATATCTCTCTGCTGTTTGGCACATTCTCCTTTTCCAGTAGAAGGAGTCAGATATCTTGCCTAAGGGGCTGACCCTGCATGGTGCTGAGTGAGGGCAGAGCCCAATATTCTTATTACAGAGCTCCTCACTCCTCCAAAAAAAATCAGCTGCAGCATAAATAATGCACCCTAAGTGAGAGAAGGGAGACAAATCTATGTGTCATGTTTTCACTCCTGGCTGTACTGCTGTCCTATTCATCTCCAGTTATGCCTATCAAGTGTACAACAGCAGATAGCAGGAAATGGATTTGCAGGCATAAAATAATTACAGGAGAAGTACATATATGGCCCCATCAAATGCCTGGAAAATATGGTATGGCTATTTTAGTAGCGTCATTGTTTTAGTCTTGTGCCAGCTGTTTTTCAGTAAGAATACTAGAAATACTAAATGGATCTAGGCCACCATCCAGCTTCTTTGCACTGCTAGAAAATCAGATCCAGCATCCTGAGGAGTCTTCCTGTGTGGGAAAATTCATGGTCCATGAGGAGCTTCTGAAACAGCTCCTATGTCCTCCACTGGTCGGTGGCCAGGAGCAAAGTACAGTAAACTTCCGATAATACGGCACCTTTAGGACCTAGAGGGTGCCGGATTATCAGATATGCCAGACTATTGGAGAAGGGGGCTATGAGTAATCTGGGGTGGAGTGGGAGGGATGTGCCCTTTGGCGCTGCAGGACCAACCTGGCAGCACCCCAGCTGCTCTCCCCCAGACTTCCCCAAGTCAGCCGCTGCTGAAACTGATCAGCGGCTGACTCCGGAAAGCCCGGGGCAGAGCAGCTGGGGTGCTTCCGGGTTGGTCCCGCAGCACCGAGGGGCGGTGCTAGGGGACCAACCCGGCAACACCCCAGCTGCTCTGCCCCCGGCTTCCCCGAGTCAGCCGCTGGTCAGTTTCAGCAGCGGCTGAATCGGGAAAGCCCGGGGCAGAGCAGCTCCAATTGTCCGGCTGCCCGGAGCACTTCCGGGTTCCAGATAGTGCCAGACCACCAGGAGTGCCAGACCATTGGATGCCGGACCACTGGAGTTTTCCTGTAGTACAATTAGGGAATCTCCATAAAACCCCTGGAAGAGCCATCAGGGCCTACTGAGAGAGAGCACAATGTAAAACAACCAGGAAGCACTTCTTTACACCAGACAGCCTTGCGATCAGGAGGAAGTGTGGCTTAAAGTAATCTTTGCCCACCCTCCTGAGCTGTGCTGAGCCCAGCTCAGAGATACACTATGAACTAGGCCTTGGATTTATTTATTTGTTTTTGTTAAGTGACACGTACAAAAGGCCTTTTGGTGTGTAATCATAAAAGAAGAAATGACTAAACAATAATCTTTTACAATTAACCAATATTTTTAAAAGAGTTTGTACACTTTTTCACCTTCTTTGAGAACACAGACTACATTTTTATTTCATTTAGGGAGAAAATAACTTGCTGACTTCTGTAATATGATATTCAGAATACATACAACTTTTATAAAGTTGTAACTATTTGATCAGAGCTAGATCAATGTCAGCTCTGTCTGGTTCTTTTTAGGGTTTCACTTTCACTCCTAACTAATCAGGGCTTTTTTTCATTCCAGCAATGTAATTCCGCTGTATAGACTGATAAGACAGTATCACTGATTTGTTTTGTTCCATATGCTGGTATAAATTAGAATTGACTGCACAGAATATGCTCAACACTGATATAAAAGCATTGTAAGAGAGAGGAGAATCACTCCTAGGAATTCAAAATATACTTGTACAATAAAAGCATGTTTAATTTTGAACAGTATCAAATGTTAGCAAATAATTCCCTTTAATTTGATCATTGGATAAGAAATTTGATAATAGTTTATACAAACTTCTTAATTATAAACTCTTTGAGACAGGGACTGGCTATTCATCTGTGCTATTCAACTGATGCATTTTGGGCACTACTGCAAGATGATTAAGAAAATAATATTAGGGGGAAATATGTAAGGGTATGTCTACACTACCCCGCTAGTTCGAACTAGCGGGGTAATGTAGGCATACCGCAATTGCAAATGAAGCCCGGGATTTGAATTTCCCGGGCTTCATTTGCATAAGCGGGGCGCCGCCATTTTTAAATCCCCGCTCGTTCGAACCCCGTGCCGCGCGGCTACACGCGGCACGAACTAGGTAGTTCGAACTAGGTAGTTCGTGGAATGAGGAGTAATGGTAGTTCGAACTAGGAAGCCTAGTTCGAACTACCTAGTTCGTGCCACGTGTAGCTGCGCGGCACGGGGTTCGAACGAGCGGGGATTTAAAAATGGCGGCGCCCCGCTTATGCAAATGAAGCCCGGGAAATTCAAATCCCGGGCTTCATTTGCAATTGCGGTATGCCTACATTACTCCGCTAGTTCGAACTAGCGGGGTAGTGTAGACATACCCTAAGATTATCATTGGTTATTATTTCTGTAGGCATGTTTTTTAATATGTGGACATTTTTAAACTGCTTATAATACTAACCCTGCTATCATAAAGCTGCAAGCTGATTAACAATATCATCGTACAGCTCTGTCCCACAATCAGTTCTGCATGGGCGGCTATATCTGCCTGCATAAGATTCACTGCAGGATCAGGGCCTTTATAGCAACTGATTAAATCTTTTCTAATTAAGTGTAATAATATTTCATGACAAGGATGCATATTGTAATATTTTGCCCTGGAGCATAAGAAAGCTCTTCAGAAACAATTCCTTTGGACCTTTAGATTAAGTCATGACCTTAAAATCATCATCACGTTATATACACAAAATTATGGCATTACCAAAATGATAAACTGACCACAATTTTTTTTAAATGACTGTGGAAATGGTTTACTTGAGTTACTTGAGTGGTTTTTTCTTCAGAAAAAAAGCAGCAAATACTGATTAGCTAATCTCTGGAAAGGGAACTGTAGTATCCTTGACTGGTTAACTGAATTTTAACTTATAAATTCTATACTCTAGTCTACAAGTAAATGTTTTCCAATTACATTCAAACTATTTTAAATTACCAATGAACACCACCAGAGGGCAATGAAATAAGGCTGATTTACAAAACTTTACTACAAACAATATAATTGCGCTTACTCCAGGAAAAAATAATCTTGCATGATTAAAAACACTTTTTCCTCAAGTCTATCCAACATGCTCTGCATTCTAACTATGACCAAAAAGAACAAGAAACGGGCATGGCAGAGAATTTTAGAATATACAAATGTAAATAACAAAGGATGGAGAGAAATCATTTAAAAATGACAAATCAATGCTCTCAAGGGTATGACAAAAACAGGGCATCTCCAACAATTCCTGCTGATCACTAATTACTGATTTTGAAGGTAATAAATAAGGGTATGTCTACACTACAGCACTAATTCGAACTAACTTAATTGGAATTAGTTAATTCAAACTAAGCTAATTTGAATTAGTGCATCTAGACTTAAAAACTAGTTCGAATTAGTGTTTTGCTAATTCGAACTAGCATGTCCACACTGAGTGGACCCTGAACCGAGGTTAAGGATGGCCGGAAGCAGTGCCAGCAGGGCATCAGGTTAGGACTTAGAGCGTGGAGCTGCTGTCTCAGGCTAGCCGAGGGCTGTGCTTAAAGGGACCCGACCCCCACCCCGGACAGACAGTTCTCAGGGGTTCCCCGCTTGCAAAGCAGTCCTGGCTTGGAGTGCCCTGAGTGCCCACATTCGGCACATCACAGCACTCGGCCATCAGCCCGGCTGCACTTGCCACAGGCTGCCATCCGGTGGGTGGGTCAATTGAGGGGCTGCAGGAGAGCTTCCACCCCGAGGAGCCCGCAGAGCCAACCCAGTCCTCCCCATCGGGGGCTCGTACCCCATTCCTCCCTCACCTCCTTCCACTTACCCCTCCCTAGCCCCCCTTCCTGATGTAAAAAATAAAGGACACGTGTTCAAAAATAGAAACTCTCTTTATTTCACAAAACTGGAGGGGGAATAAAACTGTGGGAAGACGGGGGAGAGGAGGCGGGAAAGGGCAGGAGAGAGTGTGGGAGAGGGGAGGGGGAAAACTGGGAGGAGGGAGCTGGAAGGGGGAGGCAAGGGAAAGGAGGGGGAGGGGAAACTCAGGGATTGGGGTGGGGGTCTCGCCGGGCCAACCGCCTCCCAGCACGGCGAGGGAGGGGGCCTCGGCGTCCCCGGGGGGATGGGGTGGAGGGTGCGGAGGTTGAGGTGGGGGGTGTGGACATTGAGGAAGAGGGTGTGGGGGTTGAGGAGGAAGAGGTGGGAGGGGGGGCAGGAGTGGGAGGAGGGACAGTAGTTGGGGGGGCAGCAGGCGCAGGACCAGCATGGGGCACCATGCTCTGCAGCAGGGCCTGCAGGTTTGAGTTCAGCCCTCGGACCTTAGCCAGCTGCTCCTGGCGGAGCTGGAGGTCTGCCTGCATCTAGGCCTCCACTGTGCAGTGCAGGGCTCGCAAGGACCCCAGGTGCTGGTCCCAGTACTCCTGCTCCGTGGTGGTGGTCCGGAGCAGGCCGCGGGTGCAGGAGCATGTCCTGGGCGGTGTGGTGCGCCCTGCACGAGCAGCTGCTGCAGCTGTAGAGAAAGAAGAGAAGTGGTCAGTTCTCCCTGGGGACGCAGCGGATGATGCCCAGCCCCTTCCCCCCCCCCCCCCCCCCGCAACGTGAGGGTGACCATGCCCTGCACCATCAGAGCTACTGTGCTTGCACAGAGGCCATGGTCAAGATGTCTGGCTCTCCCCGGGACTGGGAGCTGCCCCAAGACCGCACCCATGTCCCTGTACCGTGTATAGTGTGGCGGGGGGAGGGGGAGATGTCCCCTGCCTCCGTGTAGAGGGGACATGTGAAGGGAAAGCATCCTGCTGGGTCCCGCCCCGTGGCCGGGAGCATGTTAGGTCTGTTCACATATGCATGTGCCTATTAGGCCATGGCCCCTGGGCGTCACGCAGCTGGAGCCACCTGCCCAAGGGTGGCATGACACGTGCTCACACGTGCACAGGTGTCTGCGTGATCCGTGGAAGGCATGGCCCACGTGCATGGTCTCTGGTCTCCCTCCTGCCTACCCCCCACCCCGAACTACTTAATTCAAACTACTTACCCGGTACGGTCTCCCTGGACGACCCTGCCGACTCTGGTGCTGGAACTGCTTGCGGTGGCCCCTCCGGTGTGCCCGGGTCAGGGCCCTCCGGTCCCGGCTCGCTGTCCCCCAGGCTGGCACGGACCGCCTCACCCCCCAAGAGTCGGTCGAGGGCAGGGAAGTAGGGGCAGGTGGCAGCCCCTGCTGCGGTGCTGCCCCTGGTGGCCCTGGTGTACACCTGCCGCAGCTGCTTTACTTTCAGGCACACCTGCTCCTGGGTGCGCCTGTGTCCCTTTCGGGCCATGGTGGCTGCTATGCGGCCGTAGACAGCCGCGTTCCTCCTCCTAGTGCAGAGATCATGGACGTTAGGGGCCTGCCCCCAAACCTCAATGAGGTCCATGACCTCTGCACTAGTCCAGGAGGGCGCGCGCCATCTACGGCCCCTGGATGGCCCCTGGGTGCTGGGGGACTGGGCAGGGGACGGCTCGCTGGCACTGGCTCCCTGGCTCATCCTGGGGCCACTGGTTCGGGGCACAGACTGCTGGCAGGGCTGGCTGTGTCAAGTGCCGTCTGGCCACAGTCTACCCCTTTAAGGGCCCGGGGCTGAGGGAGAAGAGAAGAATTTTCCTGGTTGTGCCCAGAGTGGCCACCAGGGGAACCTGGGAAGGGCTAGCCTCCCACTAGTTCAAATTAAGTGGCTACACAGCCCTTAATTCGAACTAGTTAATTCGAACTAGCCGTTAGTCCTCGTAGAATGAGGTTTACCTAGTTCGAATTAAGTGCTCCGCTAGTTCGAATTAAGTTCAAACTAGCGGATCGCGTGTGTAGCGCCTATCAAAGTTAATTCGAACTAACAGCCGTTAGTTCAAATTAACTTTGTAGTGTAGACATACCCTAACTGAAGTCTAGCAGAGATAAGTGTTCCACTGAGGAGAGCTGTGATACCTGTGTCCATGGGGTGAGATGGTTAGTTGCAGTGAGATTTGTTGGGAAGTAATTTCCTCTCCCAAACACTTCTAAAATATCTTGGCTCTTTCTGCCATCTTTCATCTGATTCTGTAATTACCATATCTCTTCTTATGTTTCCTATTTGCCCTTTCCTGTATCTCTCCTTTCCTGTTTTCCTTCTCTTTCATTTTCAGATAAGTTTCTCCCCTGTTTATGCATTTCTTTAATTTCTGTTATGGCTCTTTTTTGTATTTTTAAATATGCACTCCCTTCAGTGTGCTTAACTTTCCAGGGGCTCTGTGAAGATACTTAGAAAGATCAGTGGCTGCCCACTCCCCAGGCTATCAAACAGGTGCTCCCTTTAGACATAAGATATGCTTCTTCAGGGCCAAATCTGCCCTCAGGGTACGTCTACACTTGCTCCCTAGTTCAAACTAGGGATGCAAATGTAGTGTACCGAAATTGCTAGTGAAGCGGGGATTTAAATATCCTGCACATGATCTCACCCGCGTGTTACTCTGCTCAACAGCTGATTCGAACCAGGAAGTGCGCTCCAGGACGCATTAGTTCAAATAACTCCTCATTTTTTGAGGAGTAACGTTAGTTCAAACCAAGGGGTTTGATTTAAACTAATGCGCACTTTCACTTTTGAATCAGCTGGCATTCGGAGTAGTGCGCAGCCAGGATTATGCTAATGAAGCGAGGGATATTTAAATCCCGGTTTCATTGACTATTTCGAATGCCTACATTTGCATCCCTAGTTCAAACTAGGGTGCAAGTGTAGACATATCCTCTGTTATAAAACAGGAGTAACTTTACTTATTTCTAGCTTTGTTTAATCTGCAACAAACACAGAAGCATATGATGCCTTTGCTACCTCTGGGTACTTATATCCAGGGGCAGCCCTAGACTAGCTGCCCAGCAACTGGCGCCCTAGGCGAACCATGCAATCAGCGCCTCCACCTCCAAACCCCTCAATGATATTGCGCCACCATTTGGTGCCCCATTTAACTTGGCTCCCTAGGTGACCGCCTAGTTCGCCTATATGGATGGTCCACCTCTGCTTATATCCAGAGATAATCTCAACCAGTGTGGATCCGAACACCATCTTGCAGAACAAATCTTGAAGCAATACGTTGATTTTATAGACGATTGTTCATTTCGAGCAAGGAAATTGGTGCTGTGTATGGAAAAAAAGGGATGGAGGAGAACTGGGAAACCTGAGGCCTAGAAAGGTCCAGGGACTTTTTTTGTTTTATTTTGTTTATTTTTGCAAAAGTTAGAAAAATATGCGTTGGTCATAACTGCTGATTTAAATCACTACTTTATTTTCTTGCGTGCAGTGACTAATCTGATCTCCATTTTAGGCCCTAGAAATACTGAGGGCTGGTCTACATAGTGGGATAATGTGTTCTACTGGGGTCTGATTTCTAAAGCACCCTAACATAATATGCATTAATTGGTCTGTTTAGACTCTGCGTGGGGTGCACTAAGTATTCTTTAGTGTGCTTTAATGAAGTTCTGCTTCAAACAGTTCTATGTTAAAGTATACCAGCAAGGTATTGACTAATTCATGTACAATACATTAGTGCACTTTAGAAATAACTCTCCAGTAGAGCACACCACCTCACTGTATAGCTAAGCCCTGAGATTCCATTATCAAGTAATGCCATTTAGAGATGGCTGAAGAGATATCACTCAGATTCTTCCTTAAAAAGAATGTTGAGATTATAGAAAAGTACCAGCCACCTTAATCAAGAAAATAGGACCTGTTGCAAAGCCAGCGTTTACATAGGTTTCTGTGCCTTTTGCTCCACTCATCTGAAGAAGTGGGTTGTGCCCACAAAAGCTCATGATACTATATAAAAAAAAATGTGTTAGTCTCTCAGGGTACATCTTCACTGCACAGCTATTTTGGGATACTTCCAGTACCCCACGTCTACACAAGCCCCTCGTTATTTTGAAATATTTTTCGAAATAATGGATGTGCTATTTTGGCATCCTAGTAACCCTTGTTCCATGAAGCTTAAGGGATGTCTCAAAATAGTACATTATTTTGAAATTTGGTGCTGTGGCTGTGTAGACATGCCAAATTTAAACTTTAAAATAGATTCAAAATAAGATACACAATTTGCATAGTGCGAATTGCGTATCTTATTTTGAGTTTAGGGTGGTGTGTAGGTGCCACAGGACTACTCATTGCTCCATTTATTAGCCTTAGCAAAATAAAAATAAAGAGACACACTTGCTACAATATTGACCTCCAGTGGTTTGGCAAATTCTCTGGTTCAGCACCCATCAGGTCACAAGGGTGCTGAACTAGAAAGCTTCAACCTGTAAGTGATCATCCCTCTTCCATGTCCCATCACAGTAGCTGATATCACCCACGAGCGTAAGTTAACAGTCTCCCTATTTAAACTTCTAGAAATGGTGTCAGTTGTTCTGAGAAGAGGACCTTCAGCTCTGGAATTTGCTCCCTTAACTTGTGTGATAGAACCCAACATTTTATTTAACTTTGGGACTTGGCACTAGAACTCTCCCTTTTCTTAGGGCATTGAAAGGAAGTGTATTGGTTTCTTTTGAAAGAACTACATTTTCCCCTCCATAGAAAAGGCACTGTGGATGTGATTTATAAATTTGCTCATAAGCCCCTGAGACAAATAGATGAAGTACATTTCATAAATCTTTAAACATAAAATAAATTGTACCCTTGTTTTTAAATTAGGGACTAATAAGATCTTATAATGTAATGTGAAAACCATTTAAATTATATATCCCTTATGATCTTTTAAAACAAAATTTCAGCATGAAGTATACTTCATATGCCTTTTCATTATTAAGCTATTGATTTTATGTCTATGTATTACATACTCTAAGACTACCGATTTCTGTTCCAGGTACTACTGTTTAATTTAAAAGTAATACTAATAAGGGAAAAGGTTTCCTCTGTGTGTGTTCAGTATCAGGCAGAAAGAGAGAGGCATCTGTGCACGCAAAGCCACCTGTTGTACTGACAGTACTTGACAATTTGGAATTAGGTACCTCAATTCTCAAGACAAGAGTTCCTGGTACTGCCGCAAAAATCCTCAAGTAATAGAGCATCTCAAATCGTTTTTGAGAAATGCCTACCAGATGTCATATGGCGCAGCTTTCCCATCCTTAGACATAATCAAGGCAGGGAGGATCAGAGAGTTAGCTAGGGATCTCTAAGGAACTGTATTTACTTGTGCACTTTAATGACATCCTATGCTTTATGAAGTAAGGGTACGGCTGCATTCAGGGGAGCCACACTGGGCCCCTACGCAAGGTCAGGGCAGGAGGTCATTTCTGCACTCCGAGAATGGGTAGTGCCTCAGGCAGGAGGGGTGGGGCAAAGAGCAGCTGGCCTTCAGTATCAACCAGACCACAGTGTCCCCCTCCAGTGCTGCCTGAGCACATTGCACAGCGCCCTCATCTCCCCAGGCCACCCAGAACATGCCACTTGGCACTCCAGAAGTAATTTAAAAGGCTCCAGGTGCTTCTGTTGCAGCAGTGGCCAGAGCCTTGGGCCCCTTTGAATCACCGGGCCCCAGAGCAACTGACCCCTTTGCCTTCCCTGGCAATTGGCCTGGCTACACTCCAACTAAACAATCATGGCTAGTCTGTATCAGCTGACTCAGGCTTGCAGGGATAGGCCCATAGTGTTGATTAATTGCAGTGTGGACATTTAGGTTCAGGCTGGAGCCCAAGCTCTGGGATGCCATACATCTACACTGCAATTAAACAGCTGTTTAGCCCAAGCCATCTGACACAGGCCAGCAGCAAATATTTTTAATTGTTGTGTAAGAAGTGGAACAGTACATATATTTGGGCCAAGAAGTTAATATGAGCCAAGACCTGAACGGAGGATTTGGGCAGGATGGTGTGCATTCAATTCCATCAAGGATGTCCTCAAAGGAAAAATCGATAAGACCCCACGTACAAATATCTTCAATTCAACAGTGCTGCCAGCCATGTTGTATAGCAGCAAAACGTGGGCACTGACAAAGAGAGAAAAGCAGCAACTATTGGTAGCTGAAAGGGGCAATGGAGCGAGCTATGTTGGGAATTTCCCTTCTGGATCGTATTCCAAATGAATTGATCAGAGAACGCAGTGGTGTGAAAGATATTATTGTGGAAAGCAGACATAACAAAATGCAATGGTCAAGCCATACAGCATGGCTCACAGACAATAGGTGGACCAAAATTATTGCTGAGTGGTACCTGCAAAAACAGAAAAGACCACCCTGTCGGCCTCCAAGAAGATGGGAAGATGACATTGTTAAACGTTTTGGACAAACGTGGAGAAGAAAGGCAAGAGTGCGAGAAGAATGGTGAATGTGTTGTGATCGGCGCAATCTTAACGATAGCTGAAGACCGATCCATCCAGGTGTTCCAGGTATAAACATATTTAATTGCTGTGTAAAATCATAAGTATTTGGGGATACATAAATTCTTGTGTGTCTGTGTGTATACACACACACACACACACACACACACACACACACATATATATATATATATATCTATATATATATATATATATATAGATATATATATATATACACACACACACACACATACATACAGGGCTCGCTGAACCGCAGTGAGCCCTGCTCGCTAGCCGGGCTGTCTGGCGATCTGCACATGCGCAGATTGCCCAAACCCAGCTCTTCCGGGTTGTAATCTACTCGCCACAGGCAAGTAGATTACATAGTTTGTCGAGCCCTGTATATATTATATTATATTATATTATATTATATTATATTATATTATATTATTGCTAGTATGTAATATCCCTATGACTGGATAGATTATAACATCTCAATGAAGTTCATAAGGTCAATAATCTCCAGTCTAATACTTCTCCTAAATCATCTTTGCCACAGCAGGTGAAAATGTCTTCTACCTTACTTCCCATTAGAGTCTGTCAGTAGACATCACTGCTATTGATCTATACACTGCAATGGCTTCTGAGTCATTATTGTCTGCTAAGTTATTACTGATCTGCAAACCAAACATTCTTAAAATGGGGCCTTTACATAACTGATTGTGACAACTACAATTTATTAAATCAAACATTATTAATTTCCTAAGGAAGAGGACAGATTCTTATCCGAGTTACAGTGGTTTAAGATCTTGATCTTGAATCAGAACGCAGTACTAGAGCAGTGCTGAACTGAAATTTAAATTCAGTTAAATCTGCGGTGTCACTCTACATTTGCACTGTGAATTGGACACTAGTTTGAGAATACAGAGATCTGGATTCTAGTCAAGCTCTACCTGGGTATGTCTACACTACAAAGTTAATTCAAACTAACGGACGTTAGTTCGAATTAACTTTGATAGGTGCTACACTAGCGCTCCGCTAGTTCGAACTTAATTCGAACCAGCGGAGCGCTTAGTTCGAACTAGGTAAACCTCATTTTACGAGGACTAAGCCTAGTTCGAACTTACTAGTTCGAATTAAGGGCTGTGTAGCCCCTTAATTCAAACTAGTGGGAGGCTAGCCCTCCCCAGCTTTCCCTGGTGGCCACTCTGGCCAACACCAGGGAAACTCTATTGCCCCCCTCCCGGCCCCGGACCCCTTAAAGGGGCACAGGCTGGCTACGGTGCCCGTGCCAGGTGCAAGCCTGCCAGCATCCAGCCAGCAGACCCTAAACCTGGCACGACTCGAGCCACCCACCTGATGCCCCCCAGCTCTCCCCCTCTTCCCGGGACCAGGCTGGTGGCTCCCGGGAGCTTGCCCGGGGCTGCAAGAGGTGGGCACCCGCCTGGTCTAGTGCGGACATCGTGAACCGTGTCCACAACCTCCGCACTAGGCACAGGAAAGTGGCCGTCTAGGGCAGGAGAGCTGCCAGCCTGGCCACCCAGGAGCAGGTGTGAATGAAAATCAAGGTGGTCCACTGAGACCCCCGACCCTGAGCCCTGAGCTTACAATGGCTGTACTGGGTCAGACCAAAGGTCCGTCTAGCCCAGTAGCCTGTCTGCCGACAGCGGCCAACCCTAGGGACTCTGGAGGGGATGGACCGAAGACAGTGACCAAGCCATTTGTCTCGTGCCATCCCTCTCCAGCCGTCCACAAACTTTGGGCAGGGACACCACTCCAACCGCCTGGCTAATACCACTCCATGGACCCAACCTCCATGACTTTATCTCACTTCTCTTTAAACTCTGTTCTAGTTCTAGCCTTCACAGCCTCCTGCAGCAAGGAGTTCCAAAGGTTGACTCTTCGCTTTGTGAAGAACAACTTTCTGTTACTAGTTTGAAGCTTGCTACCCATTCCTTTCCTTTGGTGTCCTCT
Organism: Pelodiscus sinensis; assembly: GCF_049634645.1. Lineage (NCBI taxonomy): Eukaryota > Metazoa > Chordata > Testudines > Trionychidae > Pelodiscus > Pelodiscus sinensis. The sequence goes on along the minus strand of NC_134716.1, from coordinate 105,904,182 downwards.
ACTCCTTCTATTATGGGAACTAATGAAGAACTTTTCTTGCAGATACTTACTTAAGACTTCATAGTCTTAAAACCCCCAAAAACAAAGAAGAAAAAAGCCCACCACCAGCCATGATTCAGAATGTGATTGTGACTTCACTGAGGAAGTTATATCTCTAAAGAATGCTAAATATATATCTGAGATCTCATCCTCTAGAATAGACTATTACTATCAGGCAGGATGCTAAAATACTTTCCAATTTCCCTCTTAACAGGATTATCTATCAAGATTACATTTTATCACTTTCATTATTCACTCTGCTGATGAAACTGCCTTCCTCTCCTATCATAAATGACTTGCAAATATCCGGCCTGGTCAGCAATGATCAGCAATATGTCATTTCATTCGGAGCAGATAGCACTAATGTTGGCAACCAAAAATTCCTTTGCAAAAGCTCCTGACAGTAGCAGTTGTCTTAATCAAGGACTGATGTGTGTATAGCAGACCACTTACCATTTAAATAAATATAAAGTTTTTAAATATGTCAACATTCAATTTTACACAATTATAGGGACTGCAAGGTATGTATGCTCTTGTACACCATATCTGTGAAAATAAAAAATCTATAATTGATGTAGCATGTGTGAAAACATGTTATTTCTGCTGCTACTTTGACAGTTCATAGCTGCTATTTCGGAACCCTATGTATCACCCTAACCATATATTCAAAGTAATAGAAATGTCCAGAAGGCACTTTATTACATGCAAAATATTAAATGACATCCCCAACACAGTACCATGATACCCACAGAAACGGCATCCCGCAAAGAACAAAACAAATGTTAGTGTTTTATACTGTGCGATAAAATAAGTTAGCATTGCCAAAGTACAAACAAACACTAAGGGCTGATGTCTTACTCCAAAAATATTTGCAGGCTCAAATATGTAAGTGCAATTATTTGAGATACAAACCGGATTGGATTTAGGCCTAGGTGAAAATCTCCATATTCTTGCACTTCATTTCCTTCATTAGGATAACCGGAATGGCTGGTTCACTACAAAGGCAATTTTCCTTCTGTTGGTATTCACATCTCCTCATCAACTATTGGGAATGGGCCACATCCATCCTAACTGAACTGGCCTAGTTAGTACTGGTCCTCTGCTTCATAAGGTAACTCCCTTCATTTAATATATTTATGCCTACCTGTTTTTTACACTCCAATGCATCTGACAAAGGGGGTCTTTGCCTATGCACGTTTATTCCCAAATAAGTATGGTAGGCCTGATTTACACCAGACCAGGAAGGTCGGCTTAAGATACACAACTCCAGCTACGCAAAATACATAGCTGGAGTCGGCTTATCTTAAGCCAAGCCTTGGCGGCATCCACATTATGGGAGACCAACAGGAACAGATGTTCCCATTGGCTTCCCTTACACCTCACAAAAGTAGGAGTAACAGTCGCTGGCAGGAACTGCGCTCAGTGTTCAATTCAGGGGTCTATACTAGACTCAATAAATTGAATGCCAAAAGATCATCCTCTGGAGTGTCACTCTTCCAGTAAGTGTAGATTTGCCACTTGTACCTTTTAAATTTGTGGTTCTTTTCTAGACACGGCGCGGTTGACAAGGGACGCCTTTGTCGACCACTCCGGTAAACCTCATTTCACGAGGCATAAGGGATTGGTTCCTCATCCAACTGTTCTGGACTAGCCAGTCTCCACAGTGCAATTGTAAGCGGGGGAATGGTCCCACTATTGTGGGGAACTTTCCTGGCTTCTACACTACCTCGGTTTTGACTTGGTTGCCAATCAGTTTAGAGTGGGAAACTCAACTGTTGGATTTGTGCTGATGGAAGTGTTCAAGGCCATCAATTGCATCCTGCTCTGAAAGATCATTACTCTGGGCAATGTTCATGAAATTAGGAATGGCTTTGCATGGGTGGAGGCTTCCCAAACTGCAGTGGGGCGATAGATGGCACGCACATTCCAATCCTGGCACCAGATCACCTAGCCTCTGAGTATATTAACCACAAGGGGTATTTCTCCGTGGTCCTGTAAATGCCTGTGGATCACTGCAGGTATTTCACAGATATTAACGCAGGCTAGAATGGAAATATGCATGACACATGCATCTTTCAGAACACTAGTTTGTTCAAGAAGCTGTAAATGGGGATTTTCTTCCCAGACCAGAAAATTGCCACGGGGGAGTACTGAAAAAAGTTTTTGGACATTGGCTGCAGAAGGAGCTGGTCACACAGCTGATCCTTGTGCAGTGTTAGCAGCACCTCCAGCTTGTTCACTTGTCACTCCATAATGCCTAGGAACCACTGCTTGCTCTCCTTCTACTCACCTCCCTTGCTGTCTCTCCACTCCTTTAGTTCTTTGTGTTTGGCCTCAGCGTGGCTCAGGATGTCCTGCAAAAACTCCTCTTTAATCTTTCTTGGGCGCGTCCATGCCCACCTCAGACACTCAATAGGAGTTAGAACTTCCTGAGACTGGCATTCCGAGGATGGCTCTACCAAGCCAAAATTACACTGTTACACAAGGTCCATTTTTAACACTAGACACAGCACTGCTCCACCCCCACTGATTCATGTGACCATCCACATACCTAGCACTGCCTGACTGTCCCAGAGTGAGCGTACATATCATACAGAAACCCCATAATGGTGAGTTCACCACTAAAGGCACCAAGAGAAATCCTAAGAGCAATAGGGAAGGGGAAAGGGCTGGGAAAACCCTTGATATGGTGGCATGGGTGGAGGTATCCCTTCATGCAGCTAGGTAGGGGAACTCCTTGTAACAGACTCAAAGGGAAATCCCTTGGGCATGGTTCTGTGGAGCAGGGGTTTTCATTCACACATGGCTGTACTGTGTTCTGGACAGTTGTGAATTGGGGAGGGCACTGTGAGGGGGGAGCAAATGTTTTAGGATTTTAGTAATGGCCACTCATTAAAACAGGCTGTGTTCATCCAGGAAGATGTTTCACTACTTAGAGTGAGAAGGGAAGCGAAGGAAGGTCCTTTACTTGACAGTGGGTTCCATCTGGGACCATATGCAGCTTGTCTTTGTGCAGCAATAGTTCCCTCTCCACCACTTGCTGATGGCACAGTAGCAAGGGAATGTCAGCCTTTAAGGGGTCTGTCAAGAAGCATCCTAGTACCTGGGGCACCCCTTGTCGATCCTCCCACAAGACAACTCCAACTCTTAGGGCCAGTTCAGCCTCCTGGGCCTAGTCCCAAAGTCTAGTTCACCCCTATTAGGGTAAATACGGCCTCTCTGGCCTAGTTCCAAACACACTTCCCCTCCCTCAGGGTAAGGACAGCCTTGAGGCCTTGCTCACAGGTAAATCTCCTGACGAGCCTGGGAACAGAGTTGCTGTGTGGTGGGGGAGGTAGGAGGACTCCACCAGGTCCCAGCCCAGGGCCCTGTTGGCAGTGATGGCGTACACTGTCTGCTCAGCGGGGATTCCAGCAGTGAGCTCCCGGAGGACAATCCTCTGCCCTGGGCTCCTTCCTACCATTCCCCCCGCGCAGTGTGTTCCTTGGAGTGTTGCTTGGCAAACAGGTGCCTCCCCAACAGCCTCATGGTGGCTGCTGGTGCCAGGGCTGCTGCTCTTGAAGTGGCTGTGGCTGCGACTGCTGCTGCCACCGGGCTGCTGCTCCTGGGGCAGCTGTGGCTGCAACGGCTCATGATCTTGGTCCTCAGCTCCTTCTCCCCAGACCACCCACCCCAACTGAGCGGAGCAGCTCTCTCTTATACTAGTGCAGCTGGAGCATGCCCAGTAAGTGAAAGGGGGTGTGGTCTACCTTGCCCTCTGGGCTTAGTTAACCCCTTCCTGAATAGTGCAGGGTGGATTCGCCCCGTCACAGGGTCAAATACCACATTTGCTTTGACAGGTAATCTGAAGAGAAGGCTGGCACAGCAGCTGCATAATGCTTTCAATGAGGTCTGTGAGGAAAATTACCAAGACAAAAGAAACTGCATCAATGGTCTGTTGACCATGGTACATCCACACTGCAACGCTATTTCAGGATACCACAGAATCCCGAAATAGCTATCCTTGAATAGCTATTCCAATGTCCCTGTAAACCTCATTCTATAAGGAGTAAGGGTCATTTTGGAATAGCAAGTTATTTAAAAATTTGGTGTTGTGTAGACAACGCCAAATGACGAAATAAGCTATTTCGAAATAGCATCAAAATAAGATAAACAATTTGCATAGCTCAAATTGCGTATCTTATTTCACATAATGATGCTGTGTGGACACATCCCATCTGACTGACCTTCTGCTGGTTGTACAGAACAAAAAAGCCTCCTTTCTGTAACCCTCCTGCTCCTGCCTATGAGTGGCTCCCTTCTTGTGGGGTACAAAAGAGTAGCTGCAATCCTCTATGGATGCTACATTCTCCTTTGGCTCTGGGTCCCTCTCCCCCTCAGAACACTCACCCACAACCTCCTCTTCCTGTCTTGGTCCACTGTCAGATGCTCACTGAGCCTCCAAAGTATCCATGGGGGTTTTCAAAGTGGAAGTGGGATCACCTCCAAGTGTATAATCCAACTTTTTGTAGTACCTGGAGGTTGTGTGTACTGCACCAGAGTGGTGATTTGCTTCCCTCGCCTTGTGGTAAGCATTTTGCAGCTCCTTCACTTTCACCCTACATTGCTGTGCATCCCGGTCATGGTCCCTTTCAGTCATGCATCTTGAGATGTGCCCATAAATATTGTAATTCCTATGGGTTGGAGCTCAGCTGCAACTGGACTGCTTCCTCTCCCCAAATTCTGGTAAGGTCTAGCTCCTTGGCCTGGCTCGAAGCAGGGAATTGTCTCGTACATGGAGTAGGCATGGCCAGCTGGAGAGATGTGCTGAGAACACACCACGCATCACTGACTTTCAAATTACAAAAAAGAATAAAAGGGCAGGTCTGAGGGTTGGTTATCTGGTTGGTCACCTGAGCAGGGCAGTAGAGTTCAAAAAGATGACCAGAGAGACAAGAACAGACATTGAGGGAAGGCCAGGCAGGACACAATACTACATCACAGGGTGTGTCTAGACTACAGGATTTTGTCTACAAAAGTGGACTTTTGTCAACAAAACTATACCTGCATCTACACTACTGCCGAGTTCTGTCTACAGTAAGTCAACAGAACGCGGCAGTTTTGTCAATGGCGGTAAACCTCATTCTACGAGGAATAACGCCTTTTTTCGACAGAGTTATGTCAAAAAAAGGTGCTATTGCATCCACACTATGCTTTTTCAAAAGAAAGAATCTAGACTCTCTGTCGAAAAAGCAGCTTGCTTTGTCAACAGAACTAGCTGTAGTCTAGACGCTCTTTTTCAACAGAGGCCTGTAGTCTAGATGTACCCACAGTGTCCACATTGGCATCCCAGTGCACTATCAAGAGCACAGCAAGCGCTATGCTTCTCGAGGCAGGGGTTTACCTAGAGCAGATCTGACAATACAGGCAGTCCCCGGGTTACGTACAAGATAGGGACTATAGGTTTGTTCTTAAATTGAATTTGTATGTAAGTCGGAACTGGCTCCAGATTCAGCCGCTGCTGCTGAAACTGACCAGGGGCTGACTACAGGAAGCTGGAGGCAGAATTGCTCTGCCCCCAGCTTCCTGGAATCAGCCACTGATCAGTTTCAACAGCGGCTGAATCTCGAGCCTGGGACAGAACAGCTGGGCTGCCAGGTAGATCCCTGCAGGACCAACCCGGCAGCACCCCAGCTGCTCTACCCCAGGGTCCACAACAAAAGCCTGGTCTGGCAAAGCCTCAGAGGCGCGGGACCCCGCCGCCGCTGCGGCTTTGCTCCCGGTGTCCCTGGTCTGCTGGAGACGGTCCCCAGCAGACCAGGGACACCCAGAGCAGCTTTTCTCGCCCCAGAGGTCGAGGTGGCGGGACCACTGCGCTCTGGGCAGTCCCGCTGCCTGCGAGCTCCGGGGCGAGAAAGCCCCGTTCGTAAGTGCAGATCCGACATAAGTCGGATCCGCGTAACTCGGGGACTGCCTGTATTGAAAAGTTTTGTGGAAACTGTTTAATTTCAACACAGATCTGGCACTACACAGGGAGGGCTCTGACAATCTGCCTGCTCAGCACATTTCAGAGTCTGCCTGCCAGGTTTCCTGCCAGCTCACCCACTAGCCTGATGGGATGATGATGAATATAGTGATTAGGTTCTTAACTGTTGTCATTTAACGTGGCACAGTATTCCTGATTGTGGTATCTACATCTCACTTTTAGTACATCTCCTATATATTTCCCTTGTGGCTTCATTGGGTTTGTGCTGAATTATAGGAAAAATCATCTTGATCATGGGTCCGAAGTACACACATTGAGTGCATCTACACTAGTTTTTTTTATTAATATGACTCATCATCACGACCCATAGTTCATCTATGCTATAAAGTAGTCCAACCATCATTATTTTAGCCACTGTCATCTTACTCTGCTCAGAGATCTAGATGTCATGATGGTAAAAATGACTGAGCCCTGTTTCTACTTGCCCTCCAATTGTTGCTAACACTGGTGGAGCTATAGCACTGGCCAGGCAGTGGTGGGAGATTTTTCATAGAAATTCACTCATTCACTACAGCTATTGGGAACATGAGCATTGAATTAAGCAGAGCATCTTTGAAAAGAGGATAATGATAATCTTATGACACTAGGATGTTATGAGGACAAAAGCATCAATTTGTGAGACATTGAGCTGTTCTTAAGCCCTGATTTAGTTATGGATATGGTCAGGCCTACTGACAGATGAGGTAGGAGGGGGCAAAAAGCAGTTGCCTGAGGGCCCAGTGATTCAAAAGACCCTGGGGATCTTCACCATTGCTGCTGCTACTACAGGAGCAGTGGCAGCTGGAGCCCCAAGCCCTTTAAATTGCTGCTTAGGGGCAGAGGTCCATGGTACAGCTTGTTCTGGGCAGTGCTGAAGCTGGCTGCCCCCAGCCCCTCCACTTCCATTCAAGGCCCCACCCCTTCTGGGAGTGTGGATCTGGGTGCCCCACACCTTACTCCAGGGTTCAGTGAGTTTGTCAACTCTCCTGGATATGGTTCATTTTGTTTCTGTTCAGGAAAGCACCTAAGCAGATGCGTAGCATTAAGCATTGAAACCAATGTACTTAAGTTTCATTGAAATCCTGAATCAGGAAATAATGATGAATAGACAATAAATAAAGTCATTTGGCTGGTGTATGGTAACAGTTCAATGTTGCAAGGTTGCCTAAAGTTAAGCACTTATAAGTGTTTTGTTGGATCCAGACCAAAGTGCTCTCTTTCATAGCCTGTTGGTTTCAATCCAAGACTCATTGATGTAAATGGAACAAATCCCATTGATTTCTGTGGGCGTTTGATGGGGCCTTAAATGATGCATGAGGCCACACAATGAATGATAAAGATAAAATGAAACATTGACCTGCCTTGTTCATTGAAAGCTGTAAATCTTATGCGAATGAGGCAGAGGTCCAGTAGAACACTATAGCAGGATCATGTCATAAAAGACTGCACACAGGCTGGCAAAGTTAGGGTTGTGAAGGCCATCTTAACTTTTCCATTCCCTGTCTTTGAGTGCTTCACTTTACAGCCCTTCTCTTCAGTCTAGTTTATTGTAGGGAATAATATCGTACTTTGAAAAATGGAGGCATAAATTGTTGATGATCATTGCAGAGGTTTAAAAAAAAGGGAATGATAATGGGTATAGAAAAATATAATGCCTCCCCCCACCCCTTTCAACTGTGAACTCTTCTATATATGTCCAAAAGTGAAGGTAAATTATATTTAAAATTATTGGAATAACAACACCTTACTGGGTAGGTTTTAGTAGAGTTGTGCAGGGAGCCGTAGTTCCATTTGATAGAGGATTTTCAAATTTTCAAATTTGATTTCATTCTGATTTGGAACAAAAATTAAAAATTTCAAAATTCTTGGAACGGAATCTGAAACTTTTGTTTTAAACTATAATTTCTAAACAAGTGGTTCTCAAACTATGGATCAGAATCCCAAGGTGGATCCCAACTCCCCATTTTAATAGGAACATCAGGGCTGGCATTGGACTTGCTGTGACATTTGGCTGAAACCCAAGCCCCACTACCCAGGGTTCAAGCTGAAGTCCACCACCTGGGTTCAGTTGTTGATTAACATTGCAGAGGTTTTAAAAAAAGGAAATAATAACTGGTAGGGGAAAACATAATGCTTCCTCCCTTCAACTGTTAACTCTTCTATGTCCAAAAGTAGGGCGATCAGATTTCCCTATGCAGAATACAGAACACCAAGGGAGGGCCTGCTGACACTCAGGGCTTTAGCCCCTTGGAGGGGGAGGTGAGCCACCAGTGCTTGGGGCTTCAGCCACACAGTGTGTGTTGGGGGGGAGCCACTGGTGCTCATGGCTTCAGCCTCACGGGGAGGGATGGGAGCTGACAGTTCTCAGGGCTTCAGCCCTGCACGAGCGGGAGGGGATAGGGAGCCACTGGCGCTTGGGGCGTCAGCCCTACAGGGAGTAGGGGAGACACCTCCAGCACTTGGGACTCCAGTGGCTGAAGCTCTGAGAGCCAGCAGCTCCCCACCCACCCTGCCTCACTGCAGGGATGAAGTTCACCCCTGCAGCATGCAGAGCGGGGAGTGGAGTGTTTGGGAGCTGCTGGTGCTTGGGGCTTCAGGGGCTGAAGCCCTGAGTGCTGGTGACTTCTCCCCCACCCGTGCAGGGGAAATTTGAGATAATGTGCCCATTTAAAAAAAAAGTCAGGACGCCAGGAGGAGGCCTTAAATAAAAGACCGTCCCGGTAAAAATGGGTTGGATGGTCACCTTATCCAAAAGTGAAGGTAAATGATGGGTAAATTATGGATGGCAGGGCTTAGGTTATAGCCCCATCCCCAATATTCAAATCCTGGGACTTTGGGCCCCTGGGACCAGGACCAGGCCCAGGCTTTGGTCCTCCTGCCTGAGATCATGTAGTAATTTTTGTTGGCAGAAGGGAGTCACAGTGCAATGAAGTCTGAGAACTCCTGTTTTAAATAAAATTCTGCCTGATAAGCTGAAGGGGAGCCAGGAAGCCCTAGAAGCGGTGGCTGAGACAGGAACATTAGAAATCACAAGTCAACATTCAGGGTCTCAGCTATTTGTCACCCACCAGCCAGACGGTCAAACATTTATGAAAGGGTTCTCAACATAGAAAAAGGAGTAAATCATAAATATATACTTATCTATGAAGCCTGCAGAGTTGGTTTTTTATTTCTGTGTTGCTAATAGCAGGTTTTATGTCCCATAGGGTCTCGTATTTTATATGTATTTATATTGTGTTTTTTAAAAATTTTAAGTCACCTCAAATATTTTAAATAGAGAGCAGGGTAAAAATAGTTTAAATAAATAAATAATAGTAAGCTGAGTTTGCTAGGACAATTACAATAAAAACTTATCTTGTAAGCATTTTTACAAGTTTATCAATAACTATGGAATATTATTAATATCCCCATTGCCTTTTGTACAGTGTGATTTCTGAACAAGGAAAAGTTATTGACCTTTTGAGGGCACAGGATTTCACTAAAGGTCTGTTACTATCAAAAAACAGGTTATCATTTTATGAGCTTTTCTCACTCAACATAAATGTTGAGTTTTAAAATAAACTGCAGTATAACCACTACATCTAATTACAAAGAGTAAATTACATAAAAAAGTGTAAAGTGTCTTCAATATTCCCCAACAAAAAAAAATAACAGTCAAACAGGAAATTGCCTTTATGACAGTCTAATGATGTATAGTAGGACTCAAAAAATTCTACTCCCATTGAAATGCATGTCAAACACGGACTCTTTCAAAGTTGTTAAAAATTCTGAGTTAATTTGGTTAATTTATCAGTGGTTTGAATCTATCTTACAATATCGTTGAAACTTTGTATATGACATGAATTCAAATGGTATATACATTCCCTGAACCTGATTGTCCTTCACTTACAACAGTTTTACAGTGGCATAAATATAAAGGTTTATGTACAATTACTGATCTACTCCAGTGTAAGTGAGATTGGCACTCTAGTTTAAAAGTTTGAATCAAGGCATGTCAACTCCAGTTATGCAATTAACATAGCTGGAGTTGTGTATTTTAATTTGACCTTATCCTTGTGTAGACCTGGCCTCGGAGTGTTTGAAAATTCAGGAAGGCATTTCTCTTCCAGTGGTGCCCCCTATCTTTCTGTTGTATCTAACACAATCTAGCTCAAAGGTATTATAGAGCCATAGTGCTTCTTTTGTAATGAAGCTAGTAGCTAATTTATAAACCCTTTTTTGGCCTCCTTCTCTAATTCCTACAAACAAAACTATAATTCTGCCTAAAATTCTCCATAAGTGCTGTATTGCTAAAAGAATTTTTTATTAAATTTTCAAATTAATTGACCAAGACATTTGAGAGATGATGAAGTTTAAAAAAATCAGATCTTTCACTTTTGAATAAACATGACTTATGAAGGAATCTCATCTCCATTTATTAGCCCCAATTTTATTTTATTCACCTACACTGTAGGAGAATAAGTTTCTTGTGGGTAGCCTGTATGGTTAATGTTTAAGTTATTCTTTATAGATCTTTGAAGCTCTCAAAAATATGTGAGCTGCAACACCCAGCTGGAAGGATTAAGAATATTCAGGAATGGCCTGTTGACTTCTTAAAATTTAGAGATGAACAAATCCACCTGATATAATTCAAGACACCTGCAATAACAGACCAAACCAGCCTGATCAATTGCATTTAAGAATACCATAAATACAACTTCAAAGAATCTTTACAGTTCTGGGAAGCTGGAAACTAAAATATACTAATCAACACAGCTTTCTTCTAGAGTATAGTCTTATTTCCATGTAGTAAAGTTACCAGTATTTTTTATTTTAATTTTAATCACAAAACTAAGAATATTCCTGGTCAAAACTTGATTTTTATACATCTAATGTTATTAATATATAATGACTAATTAAGAAAAAGACTTATTAGAATGTTGCAGTTCTAAAAAAAGAAAGCCAGAAATTAAAAATGCAAATATTTGAAATGTAAAAGTGCCATAAACAGCTTAATTTTGAGCATCCATCTGCACCTATCCTCTTTTCCGCAAGCTCTCAAACTCGTGTCATGATTCATGAGGTCCCAGAGACTTCCTGATATCCAATTTGGGCTTCCGAAGTTTTAATATATGTTTGCATGCAATATTCCTCATTTTCTGGAATCCAACACTTCCTCCAGATACTGCTAAACAAGCCCTGCTGAGACTGACATTTGCTATTTTTGAAGGTATTTCTAAATAACCCATTTTGAATCACCATGAGACATAATGTATGTGTTGAATGTGCATACATGCGTGTTCATGCTTTTAATGGCATACATACTTGTATTAGAGCAATCCTGAATTTTAGAAACAAATGGTAAGGGGCTTAGGGTCCAAAAGTGTGAGCCCACTGCTGTGTGTATTCGCCTATAACCATTCCTATCCTGCCATACCACAATATATCTCTCACATTTCCAGGGCAGACCACAAACTCTCAACTGCCACTCTGTAAATACAATTAGAATAAAGCTGCTTTCTGCAAAGCCACATTGTGATTGCCAGGTTGGGTGTTTGATGTCACAGCTGTGCACCAGCTCCCAACGGTGCGCAGCTGGGACATCATCACTGAATCCAAACCCTCAAATTCTTTGGTCCATTGGGGGGTGGAGGGGTATTAAATATCAGTACAAGAGGATAGATACTGTTGTGCCATTCCAGGCTAGAGTATATGTTGAAGGTTCAGAAGAAAGTGAGGATCTCAAGCAGAAAAAAGTGAAAGGTTAAACTGCTCCCTTCTTCAAAGTGCCAAGCAGCCCTTCTAGCAGCAGTTTGTAGTCCTTATAAACACTTAACACCTCATTGCATTGGAGGGAAAAAATAACTAGGAATTGCTCAATAATCTAAATTTAGCTTATGAAAAACAATGTTTTTAAATTAACAGCTGGGCCACACACAGCTGCTGAAAGGATAACTTTAGAGGAGGGTCCAAACAGCTCAAGAAACCATAAAAAGGAAGGGTTTAAAAATAACAATATAGATAGATAAATAGATAGATTAGACATACTAACAATAGTAGAGAAGAGGTATTTAATTATTTTTCTTTTAATTTTGCTTCTTCTAGTGGAAGGATACTTTCTAGAAACCTCCACAAAACAATTTGTTCTAACAGCAATAATCATATGCATATCCAACATATGCATTAAGTGGTCATTGGGGCACTTCTTTGGTTAAGTTTATTGCTGTAATCCTACAAATCAAATTCTGCCAATCACATAAGGATCACCAACCAAACACAAACCCTGAAATTATTCCAGATAAATGCTATTAGAGCATATTGTGTTTTAATACCCTACTGCACCTCCCTTACTCAGTGTGATATGACTCTGATGCTACACGAGGGGTCTGTAATCTATGGCTCTAGAGCCAAATATGGCTCAGTAGGGAACCAAATATGGATCTTTTGTCATTCCCAAAATACACACAACTTTTTAAATTAAAATGACAAATTAATTCAAAATTTTAAAAACACAGAATTAGTTATGTCAAGATGGTCTTTTTTGTCTATTTCTCCTTTACCTGTTCATTTTAACAACCATACATTTCTCCACTCATTGGAGATTGCATATTTGATTGGTCAAGAAATCTTTCCATCATTATATGTGATGGTGAACTTTGTGGCCACCAGCAGTAAAAATGATGAAGAGAAAAAGAGATTATGAAAACCAAAATTTTCAAAAGGAGTGGACAGATTTCTGTGCATTTGTGGGTAGGTCTAGATCTCCATGCAGACTTATTTGTAGTGAGAGACTGTCCTCAAACAAAAAAATTGAATTTAGAACAGCATTTCATGACAAATCATGCAGCATTTGCTACAAAAATACCCCAAGGATAACACATGAAAAAAAGCCTGCAAGAAGCTGTAGTAAAAAGTGAACATTGGACAAAATAGCCTGCTGGTATGGTCAAAAAAGGTGGGAGCTTAAACTCTGCAAGTTTTGCAGACTCATGAAGCATTATTCGAGAGGGGAAATCTTTCAGTGATAGGGATTATATGAAGAGATGTATGTTAAAAACTGGTCATTAACTATTTGACGAGTTTCACAACAAGAACAAAATCTTACAGAAAATGCAAGACATGCTATTATCGGCAAAACCAGTTTATGGCAGAGCTGTGAAAATGGCCCATCAAATCAACAAGCAACAAATGCAAAATTTGAGTACAGCTACTTATTTTTAATTTGCTTTGGACAAGACAACTGACATACAAAACATTAATCAGTTGTGTATTCTGGGACAATATATTTGTGGAAATGCTGTGCACGAAGAAATGATTGCAATGAAAAATCAAACAAAGGACAAAGACATTCTTAAAACTGTGATGAACTTTGTAAACAAAAAAGAAATACAGTGGATAATCTTGTGTCTGTGTGTACCGACAGTGCACCTACCATTATTGGCAAATACCGGGGATTCCTTACTCATTTCTTAGAACAGCTGAACCACCTGCTATTGAATTTTCATTTCATTGTGCATCAGGAGGCACTTCTTGTGCAATTTTGTGGAACCAAACTCAGAAATGTAATGAGATTGGTTGTTCACATTGTCAATTGGATTCTTAATCACCGTCATTTTCAGTCATTCCTTGAGCAAGTAGATTCCGAATACCCAGATATACTAATGTACAGCAATGTTCACTGGTTATCTTGTGGGAAACTTTTGTTTTGTTTTGCTACCTGCATTAATGAGAGTAAGTCATTTTTAGAAATGAAGGGTGTCAAACATGCCAAGCTTTCAGACTGTGACTTGTTGCTCAAGTTTTACTATCTCAAAGATGTTACTGGTCCTTTGAATGAGTTGAACCTTCAGCTACAAGGGCAAGAAAATATAGTCCTGACTCTGCAGCAAGCAGTGTTTGGATTTGAGTCAAAATTGACTGTCTTCATCAAATATATCAAGATGGGCAGATTTGCACATTTTGAAAGATTACGAATATTTTATTAGTAGTATCAGAGGGTATGTCTACACTACCCCGCTAGTTCGCACTAGCGGGGTAATGTATGCATACCGAACGTGCAAATGAAGCCCGGGATTTGAATTTCCCGGGCTTCATTTGCATAAGCCGGCCGGCGCCATTTTTAAATGCCGGCTTGTTCGAACCCCGTGCCGCGCGGCTACACGCGGCACAGGCTAGATAGTTCGAACTAGCAAGCCATTCCGAACTATCTGTACGCCTCGTGGAACGGCTTGCTAGTTCGAACTATCTAGCCCGTGCCGCGTGTAGCCGCGCGGCACGGGGTTCGAACAAGCCGGCATTTAAAAATGGCGCCGGCCGGCTTATGCAAATGAAGCCTGGGAAATTCAAATCCCGGGCTTCATTTGCACGTTCGGTATGCATACATTACCCCGCTAGTGCGAACTAGTGGGGTAGTGTAGACATACCCAGAGAGAGAATCCAAATAACAGCCTGGATTTGCAGCAGCTTGCTGGGTTTGTTTCTGAGCTCCAGAAGGCATTCAAGTCTCATTTTGTTGACTTTTGCAAACACAGTGCTATGTTTGGCTATGTCTAAACAGCAGCATTATTTTGGAATAACTGACATTATTCTTAAATAACAAAGTCCGCGTCTACACAACAAGCAGTTATTTTGACATAATGTCAAAATAATGTCCAGCTGGAGGACTTCTTTCTCTTACTACTGTAACCCTCATTTTATGAGCTTGTAAGGAAAGTTGGTGGGAAGAGTGCTGTATCTTGAAATAACTGCTGTTAGAGCCAAAAGTAGAAAAAAGCTATTTCAACTTAAGCTAATTACCATAAGCAATTCGACATAAGCAATTACCATAGCTCAAGTTGCGTAACTTATTTCAAGTTTAACACTGCTGTGTAGATGTGCCCTTCAAGTTTATGACTGATCCACATAAAGTGTCCATTGAAGAACTGGATTTGACAGTCATTACAGGCATCTCAGTCAGCAATTTGGAAATGGAAATAAGAGATTTCAAGGAGTCAGATATCTGGGTTGAAAAATTTGTCAAGCTGAGTTCTGATTTAGAATGCCTTGTTCAACAATGTGTAGAATTGCCAAAAACTGCACAAATGGACTGACATGAAGAAATTGGAGAACGATGATAATCTGAATCTGTACATTTGGAAAGAACTTCCCACCACATACACCATGCAGAATGTCAGCTTGGCCTTACATTCAATGTTTGGCTCCACTTATTTGTGTGAGCGGGCTTTCTCTCATTTGAATCACATCAAAGGTAATTTGCACCCAAGATTGACAGTAGACAGCCTGAATGCATGCATGAAGCTGAATTTGACCAGTTATGATGTAATCTTAAAATAAATGTGTGAAAAGATGCAGCAGCAGAAGTCCCATCAAATAAAGTCTGTATAATGTTTCATTTATGCTATTATTAATCATTATGTCAATTATCAATAATATTAAGTTATATATTTTCAGTCATGGAAATGGGCATTCTTATACTGGCTCTTTGTTGACCAATTGTTCTGAATTTGTATGTAGTTTGGCTCTTTGGTTTGAAAAGGTTGCTGACCCTTGGGCTACACCATAAACTCACCATACACCCTTCTGAAAGTACACTGAAACCTCCCTGTTACAATTATTCCTCTCCCATACTGCCAGAGTTATGATTAGCATTGCTGCTTAAGTTGAAGCATCCTCAGTTAGAACTGGGCAAAGCTTTTCAACAAACTTTTCCAGCAATAATTGCAGATTCAACCACACAGAATCACTTTGCATTTTTTTGTCAAGACAAAACATTAAAAACAATTATGAAAAAGTACACAAAATGTTTCCTAAACTCTGTGTTTTGTTTTCTCTATTCAAAGAGATTTTTCCTTTCCAAGTTTATTTTTTTAATTAAATGTTTAGAACAGTCAAAATCAAAACAAGATGTTTCATTTGGGGGTCAACATTTTTTACTTCCATCTTTGCCAAAAATGTTGAAAAGTTTCTGTTTTGGCTTGACCTGAAGCAATTTTTCTTACTTTTCAGAATTACCAACAAACTTACAAATCCATTTTTGCCCAGTTCTACCCTAACTATGAAAGACAGAAGATACCAGCAGGCTGTTCTGAATGGGGGACTTCATCTTTGGAATCCATTCTCAATCTTAATTTGAAACAACTTAATTTGCTGACATGAAGATTGTCTAAAGCTTAGCTCTTTAAGGGATGAAGAGCTGATGGAAAGGAAGGTAACACTAGGGCTACAACAAGACTACATCTCTCTGTCGGCAGAGGGATGTAAATGAAGCACTTCAAAAGTGCAAATGAAGCCAGGATTTAAATATCCCGTGCTTCATTTGCATAATCACATAATGGCGCTCTTTCGAAAAAGCACTATTTCGAAATTGAAACTGCAGTCTAGACGTGGTTCTTTCAAAAATGGAGTACTTTTTTGAAAGATCCTGTAAGCCTCAAAAAAAGAGGTTTACAGGATCTTTCGAAAAAGCTCCCTGTTTTAGAAAGAACTACGACTAGACTGAGGTTTCAAGTTTGAAACAACGCTTTTTCAAAAGAGCGCCATTACGTGATTATGCAAATGAAGCACAGGATATTTAAATCCTGGCTTCATTTGCACTTTTGAAGTGCTTCATTTACATCCCTCTGCCGACAGAGGGATGTAGTCTAGACATAGCCTAGGAGGCTGATGTTCATGGAAAGATGTGTTAAGAGACAGAGCCCACCTACGCCATTCCATCACTTAACATGGTTTATATATGACTGTAGTTGGGCATGGTCTTGTGTGGACCTTTTTTATGGGAGTAAAGTTCACCCAGAAAGTATAGGAGTTTTATGGTTAGTATAAATCAGAAAAAAAAAAATGTTGGTTTTCTATACTCACGTCTTTGGGTAAATAGAACACAGTGGACAGCTATTCAAGGGTATATTTTATTTACTCTGAGTCTCCTTTTTCTTGACAACACATCTTCCATGTGCTTTGTGTTTGTAAGACACCCAGGAGCACCCTGACCTTTCACTGCTTCTGTTTTAAAACATTGCACTGGTCAGCTTTTATGAGAGGTGATGGTTATGTAGTGATTTAATTACTTTTTAAATATCAAAACTAGTTAAAAATGTTAGTTTTGCCAAAGGCCACTTTTATTAAGAATCATTATATAAACATATGTTTTATTTTTCGTAGCTAGTTTGGCTATGAATTGGCATAATTGTCCATATTGTGCTAAATGGATTTCCTTTACAATGAGGAACAAAAATATAATGTGCCATATCTTATTACACAAGAAAAGCATTTCAACCAACCAACACAAAACACAAAGAATTATCTCCTCAAAAAGACAACACTTTATCACTATATTTCTCTTCCAGCATAACAGTTTACATATGGGTAGTCAATTATTTCTTGTCAAGGTCCAAATTTCTTAGTCCAGATATAATCAAGGTCCAGACTCCAGAGAACATAATAATAAAATAAAATAAGTTAAAAAAAATGTTAAGATATGTTCAAAAGTGGACGGCAGTCTGAATTTAGTTCACAGTCCACCTGTTAACTATCCTGTTTTATGGAGATATAGAAGTCTGTCAATGGTTAGCTTCAGTTGCATAGCTCAGGTGTGATATTCTTCAGGAAAGTTGCAAAGGAAGATAAGCGTTGCACCACCTGATGCCTAGGACCCTTCCTCTTAGTGGGATCCTGAGCCTCAAGGTTAGGGGCCCAGTTCACCATATTATGCACCAGGAGAATGAGGCACCTGAGAAAGAGATCATTAGAAGCCACAAAGATGAGCACAGAGCCATCTTAGCCAAGCAGGAGTAAAATGCAAATAAAACTCCCTTTGATCTGGGCCTCAGGCATCTGACTGGCAGGGAAGAGGCAAGTGCCTATCTCTTTTCAAGATTCTAAGCCATGGGTAAAGAACCTTTTTTGGTTGGGGACCACTGACCCACAGAAAAATCTATTGGAGGTCACACACAAGTGAAAATAAAAAAAAAAACCAAACCAAAGGTATGTCTACACTACAAAGTTAATTCGAACTAACAAACGTTAGTTCGAATTAACTTTGATAGACGCTACACATGCAAACCGCTAGTTCGAACTTACTTCGAACTAGCGGAGCGCTTAATTCGAACTAGGTAAACCTCATTCTACGAGGACTAACACCTAGTTCGAATTAACTAGTTCGAATTAAGGGCTGTGTAGCCCCTTAATTCGAACTAGTGGGAGGCTAGCCCTCCCCAGCTTTCCCTGGTGGCCACTCTGGGCACCACCAGGGAAACTCTTCTGCCCCCCTTCCGGCCCCGGAGCCCTTAAAGGGGCATGGGCTGGCTACGGTGCCCGTGCCAGGTGCAAGCCTGCCAGCAGACCCTGCACCTGGCACGGCTCAAGCCGGCCACCCGCTGCCACCCAGCCCTCCCCCTCTTCCCGGGACCAGGCTGGCGCCCGCCTGGTCTAGTGCAGACAACGTGGACCTCATCCATGACCTCCACACTAGGCACTGGAAAGTGGCCGTCTAGGGCAGGATAGCTGCCAGCCTGGCCACCCAGGAGCAGGTTGGCATGAAAATCAAGGTGGTCCACTGAGACCCCCGACCCTGAGCCCTGAGCTTAGAATGGCCGTACTGGGTCAGACCAAAGGTCCATCTAGCCCAGTAGCCTGTCTGCCGACAGCGGCCTACACTAGACACCCTGGAGGGGATGGACCGAAGACAATGACCAAGCCATTTGTCTCGTGCCATCCATCTCCAGCCGTCCACAAACAGAGGCCAGGGACACCATTCTTACCCCCTGGCTAGTACCACTCCATGGACCCAACCTCCATGACTTTATCTCACTTCTCTTTAAACTCTGTTCTAGTTCTAGCCTTCACAGCCTCCTGCAGCAAGGAGTTCCACAGGTTGACTATTTGCTTTGTGAAGAAGAGCTTTCTGTTGTTAGTTTGAAGCCTGCTACCCATTCATTTCATTTGGTGTCCTCTAGTCCTTCTATTATGGGAACTAATGAAGAACTTTTCTTTATGCATCCTCTCCACACCACTCGTGCTTTTATAGACCTCTATCATATCCCTCCTCAGTCTCCTCTTTTCTAAGCTGAGAAGTCCCTCTTCATATGGGACCTGTTCCAAACCCCTGATCATTTTAGTTGCCCTCCCCTCTCCCACCCTCTCTCTTCCCCCTCCCACCTTCTTTTCCCAGTCTCCCCGAGTTTTGTTCAATAAAGAGAGTTTCTATTTTTGAACACATGTGTCCTTTATTTTGTACATCAGGAAGGGGGGCTAGGGAGGGGTAAGTGGAAGGAGGTGAGGGAGGAATGGGGTACGAGCCCCCGATGGGGAGGACTGGGCTGGCTCTGCGGGCTCCTCGGGGTGGAAACTCTCCTGAAGCCCCTTGATTGACCCCCCCCTCCAGATGGCAGCCTGCGGCAAGTGCAGCCGGTCTGATGGCCGAGTGCTGTGATGTGCCGAGTGTGGGTACTCAGGGCACTCCAAGGCAGGACTGCTTTGCAAGCGGGAAACCCCTGAGAACTGTCTGTCCGGGGTGGGGGTTGAGTCCCTTTAAGCACAGCACTCGACTAGCCTGAGGCAGCAGCTCCACACTCTAAGTCCTAACCTGATGCCCTGCCGGCACTGCTTCCGGCCATCCTTAACCTCAGTTCAGGCTCCACTCAGTGTGGACATGCTAGTTCGAATTAGCAAAATGCTAATTCGAACTAGATTTTAAGTCTAGATGCACTAGTTCGAATTAGCTTAGTTCGAATTAACTAATTCAGGTGATCCCTCTCCTGTCATCCATTTCCAGCCCTTGACAAACAGAGGCTAGGGACACCATTCCTACACATTCTGGCTAATAAGTATTAATGGACATAACTTCCATTAATTTATCTAGGGTTTTTTTTTTTAACCTTCATACAATCCTGGTCTTCACAACATCATCTGGCAAGGAGTTCCACGGGGTGATTGTGTGCTGGGTGTAGAAAACTTCCTTTTGTTTATTTTAAACCAGCTACCTATTTAGGATCTGATGTAATGATGGTTTGTGAAGAACTGGACCATTTTGCCAAGGGGCCTCTGTTTCACAGTAGTTTGAGTACCAAGCAGCTATTTGACTTTCTCAGCTGAAGTCACAGAAGCTTTATGAGTCCATTCTACATAGAATTGTCCTGTTAGAAAAGTGCTGTTCATTGTTGAGGATAGACTTCATTTTGTTCCAGACTTCAGCATGTGAGTAACTTAAGGTATTTCTTCTTTTATACTAATATTTCCCCAGGTGAAGATCTTTATATTACATGAATATTATTAAAATAGAAGAACAAATAGAAACAAACCTCCTATTGAATTTTAATGGACTTGTCAGAAGTAGTCTTTAAATGTAATTATTTTCTTTTTAATAATTGGTTTTTTCTTCAAACTAAAGGCTCAGTGATGACATAGTCAGTAACACCACCATTTTCTAATCAGTATGAAGGGGATTTTGGTAATACTTCCAGATATAATTTGAAAGTTAATTTATTTCTCAACAAAATATTCAGTGATTAAGATTATGTATGATCTATTATTAATTCCTTTTGGCACACACTGTGAATAATATTTTCCTGACACTGAATAGATGCAATGAGCACTGACAATTTGTAATGC
The DNA here is from genome assembly GCF_049634645.1 of Pelodiscus sinensis. Lineage (NCBI taxonomy): Eukaryota > Metazoa > Chordata > Testudines > Trionychidae > Pelodiscus > Pelodiscus sinensis. The sequence continues at coordinate 105,883,556 of NC_134716.1, read as the reverse complement.
ATTACATAACAGGGAACAATTTTTTATTTGCAAATTATAACCAATTCAGAGTCTCTTATACCACCCTACTTAGAAAAACTATTAAAATAAATACTTTATAACATTTGATCAGCTGTCACCCCAAAGAATTGGAGAATATCCAATTATTAAATATTTAATTTCAACAACTATCCAATTAAGATTGTACATCTACAACAGTGCTAAACATCAAGCCATAGCCATAACCAATGAATATATTTTTATTCCAAATGTCTTCTGAATAAAGGGTCCTTATCTACATAATTGAGTTTGATGAAAGTATTGCTATTGTTATCATTGAGAGCAGGACCAGAGCCAAAGAGATGATATAGGGATTATATTGTCACAGAGATCTTTTATAGAAAGGCAAAGTTCCACCCAATAGGGGATGTGTCTAGACTATAGGGTTTTTTCAAAACAAGTGGCCTTTTTTAAAAAAAAAAATACCTGCATCTAGACTACTGCCATGTTCTGTCAACAGTAAATCGACAAAACACAGCGGTTTTGTCAACAGCGGTAAACCTCATTTTACGAGGAAGAACTCCTTTTTCGACAGAGATCTGTCAAAAAAAGGTGTGTGTGGACTCAGGGAGCCAGTTCTATAAAAAAAAAAAAAAAAGGCCTCCAGGAAGAAGCCCTGGTGGACAGTCTAGGCTTCATATGTAGAGCACCTCTGTGGTTCCTAGCCACAGCCTCTTAAAATCACAGGCACCCAGAAAGGCCTTGCTGTCCAGCAGCTAGCCAGAACACCTGTGCCAGCCGTGCTAGCCATGTCCCAGCCTCAAGGCCCCCCTGGCCCTTCTCGAGACAGAGAGGACCCACCCAGGGGCACCAAAAGGCGGGCACCAGCCTGGTCAGGGCCAGAAATAAAAAACCTGCTGGATTCTGGTCTCAGGAAGAAGCCCTGCTGGCCCTGCAGACACGCTGCAGGAATGCGGACTTCTATGAGCGCCTGGCCTACGGATTGACCACCAAAGGGCCTCACCCCCCGCCCCATGGCACAAGTGAGGGCCAAGGTCAAAGAGCTGAGGCAGGGATATGCCAAGGCCCGGGAGCAGAGCTCCCACTCCCAGAGAGCTGCCTTTACTATCAGGAGTTGGAGCAGATCCTGGGTGGTGGGGAAGCCCAGACTCCACTGCATGTGGTGGAGTCTGGGTTACCCCACCATATTGTGGACCAACCCCAACTCACAAGCGGTGTCACGTATAGCACCCCTGAGTCTCCTGAGAAAGTTTAGATGGAAACAGGTAAGAGTAGTGAAGAGGCAATATCACCCAATCTTAGAGGAGACAGATTGCAGTCCCTCCCTTACAGAATGAAAGCAGGTAATAGGGGGCCCCTAACTAACAAAGTGGCAAAGGAGGAAGAAGGGTCTATGTTAAAAGAACCAGACCAGTGTAGGAGAATGATATAAGCCAAAAGAAAAATAGAACTTCCCCAGGAAAGAGGAAGAAGAAAAATAAAAAGGTAGAATTAAACTTGCGGTCTAGAAGAGCAGCCCAAGCTCACTCCTGGGAGTGGATAGTCCCAGGAACTTGTGTCACAGGAAGGGCAATGGGGAGGACTCTAGGGCCAGTTTATGAGACTGAGAGAAACAGGGGCCTTAGGGCAGGAGAACAGTAGGAAAAAAAGGCTCTACCCCGAGATTATGTCTACATTACAGAGGTTTCTTTTTTTTCAGAAAAACGTCCGTTTTTCCGAAAAAACTCCACTTACGTCCACACTGAAATCATGTTCTTTCGGAAAATAATCAAAAGAACAGAGGGGTTTTTCTGACATTGGTAAACCTCTTTCTACGAGGAAGAAGCCTTTTCCCAAAAGAGCTCTTTCGGAAAACGGTGTGTGTGGATGGGGAAGAGGGAGGTCTTTCCAAGAAGAGGAAAGAGGAAAAAGCACTGGTGCCCTGGTGGCCACTCTGCCCATAGTAATCAGAGCTTACATGTGAGGCCACTATTCAGTGTGGACACTGTTGCTGAAAAAGCAGATAGCTTTTTCGATGTGCTTTGGCAGTGTGGACGTGTTCTTTCAGAAGAAGTTTTTTGGAAGATCTCTTCCAGAGAAGCTTCTTCCGAAAGAAGCCTGCAGTCTAGACATAGCACAAGCCAAGAAAGTAGAAGATAAGGAGACTGGACCTTGGATCATCCATGGCATGAATATCCAAGGGGGCAAAGGAAGACTTTTATTGGGCTATACTTTCTGAGGCCATTATATTTTCTCTTTTGGGGGGACAAATATAATAGCTGACAGTGCCCCTTTTGTGTACATTTGACTTAGTTAACCGTCTACTTAGATTGTAAGCTCTTTTTAGCAGGGACCATCTTTTTGTTAAGTGTGGTGTGACGCTCTATGGGGTTTGGGAGACATTTTAGGATATTATGCATATCAATATTATAGAATGGCAAGAACTTATGCCAGCTATACATGTAATCTCATTTATATGTTGGTATCACCTTTGTATTTTGGGTTATGGGTATGTACGTATGTCTATATTACAAAACTTATGCTATGCTGCTGGGTGATACTCACTAGTTCAGTGTTTCTCAACCTTTTTTAATAAAGTACCCCTTTTAAAAAAAAATTATAAGTACCCCCAGTACCTAGTTTTCAGATACACAAAACATTTTTCTACCATTGCAACACATTTGTTTAAACAACTTATTTGTAGCCAGGCAGATGATGAAAGTTTTGGGTATAAAAAGTACAAAAATAGTAAAGTGCTGTAAAACTTAAAGCAAAAATTTAGTTTTCTCCAAATTTCAGTTGTGTTGACATACCCCCCCCCCCCCCCCCAGACTTCTCTCGAGTACCCCTACGGTACTCGTACCACTAGTTGAGAAACACTGATCTAGTCTGCCTGATGGACCATCAGCTATTCATCTGAGCCATGGAGAGAAAGCAGAGACTATGCCTTATGACTCAGCAGGCATGTAGGGGCATACCTATGAATAGAACACTAAGGCCAGGTCTACACTACAGCCTAAGGTCAACTTAAGGTGCACAATTCCAGCTACATAAAAAACGGTAATGGAATCAGTCAACCTTAAGCTGAGCTTCAGTGCCATCATCACAGTGGAGGTCGAAGGGAGAAATGCTCCAGTTAACATCCCTTACTCTTCACGAGGAGTAGGAGTTCCTGCATCAATAGGGACACACTCAGTATTTGATTTAGCGGGTCTTTACTAGACCCGCTAAATCAAACACCAGAAGATTGACCACCACAGCATTGATCTCTGTAGTCTAGACATGATCTAAGCCTTCCTGGCCATGTGCTAGGCAGCTTGTGTTTGGGATCAAGGAATTAAAAGCCACATTGCAAAAAGAATATAAAGGGCATCTGCAACTTTTCCATCTTATCTTTAATTCCTACTTCTTACTTCTGGAGGAACTTTGTTGCAACCTTAAGCTCTGTAAAAAGGACTAAATGACCCATCCAAGCTGTGGATGTCTTCCAGAGAGACTTTCAAGCCAGCAATACTCACCAATACTGATAGAAACCTGATGGACTTTGAAGATGTTGTATGTATGTGTCTGCTTGACCATTTAACATCTCTCTTCCTATTCTTCCTTCTTTCTTTAAAATAAACCTTTAGTTTTAGACACTAAAGCAATGGTCTCCAACCTTTTTAAGCACGAGATCACTTTTTGAATTTAAGTGCAATCCAAGATCTACCTCAAATATAAATACCCTTGCCCTGCCTCAGTCCCTCCCATTCTCTGAGGCTCCACCCTGGCTCACTCCATTCTCCCTCTCTTACTTGTCCTCACTGACTTTCATCAGGCTAGGGCAGAAGGTTGGGGTGCAGGCTCTGGTCTTAGATTAAGGAATCTGGAGTGCGAGAGGGGCTCTGAGCTGACCTTTGGGCAGGCAGTTGGATTGAAGAGGCGGTTCTAGGTGCAGGTTCTGGAAACATGTTTGGATGCATGGGTGCTCAGGGCAGGGGTTTGGGGTGCCGGAGGGGATTCATGACTGGGATAGGGTTTCAGGATGTGGGCTCCAGCTAGGCACTGCTTACCCTCGGGTGGCTCCTGGTTGGTGGTGCAGTGGGGCTAAGGCAGGCTCACCCCTGCCCTGGCCCTGGCCCACTCCCTAAAGCAGCCAGCTTACTCCCTTCCAAGTCCTGTTGTGTCCTCTCTCTGCTTCGTGAAGAAAGGATACAAAGTGGGAGGAGGTAGCTTGACATCAGCACCTCTTCTCTCCTTTCCCTGCCCTGCACAGAAAGCAGGAGGCTCCCCTGGGGGAAGGGCAGCTCCAAGGCAAAGGGCAGGAAATAAGCAGCAGTGAGGGGAGGGACAGCTGAAGTGCTGGGACTTGGTAGCCTCTTGGCCAAACTAGTCAGAATCACCTGTCAGAGGCCCAAGATCTACCAGTAGATCCCGATCTATTGGTTGGTGATCACTGTACTAAAGGATTGGCTGGCATGGTATTTGGGGTAAGATACTGACCTGGTAACGTAGTTGTACCTTTGCGGTTCAGAAGAACATTTTATATTTGTGAGCAAAGTTTTAAAATAACTTTTCACTGTATTGGACCTAGGTGCTGATTGGAAATCATAGACTGGAATGCAATAAAAAGGGTTGTGTGATTTCTTTTTTGGCTTCTTGATAACCAGTGTGGAAGATCAGAAGCAGTTTGTGACTTGTTGGGGAGTCTAACTTCAGTGTTATCCATTAATGTTGGGAGTATTTGCTCTCCTTTTTGCATCATGCCCTGACCTTCGAATTTCCAGTGAGGGCTTCCTCAGGTACCCCTCATCACACATGAGTCCAATGACTAGAATGATGAAGGTTTCTAGACACTACCAGAGTACAAACATTAAATAACCTCTTAAAGAAAAATTCCAAACTGTTGTGTGAAGATGCATCTTTACAAAAGATGATGGTACTCAATCTTCCCCTGCAGACTCTTCCCTTAATAAGAATTAATATTGGAAACAAGGGGTTTTGCTTTTGTTGTATAAATGAAAGTCATGCTTTCTCTGATATAAATTTTATTGGTTTTGAAAATCAAATGCTTCCTTATATAAGTTAGAACAGAAGAATCCCATTTCTAAAGAAATGATAAGTTTTAAAAAAATCTATCTTTTCAAAGAATTGTTGGGAGCCTGCTGCGTAAGACACCTTCAAGTCAAAAATATTCTTAGTGCAATTTGTAGACATTCTCTTTTTATTAACATAAAAGGAGTTCCAAAGGGTTCTTGTGGTAATCTCATTATAAATTAAACATGAATAACAACAATAAATGACATTACACATAAGAGAGAAACACACAAAAGAAATCTGGGTTTAATTTGTCAAAACATCCTGTACCAGACATTCCCACTAAATTCATAGTGAGCAAGCAGGGCCATCCTTAGGATTTATGGGGCCCTACACAGTACTATTACACTGGTGCCACTGTGCCTGATGGCAGCCATGGTGGGGGAATGATTTTTTTAAAGATGTGATTTTATAATCTTCTACAACAGACTAATGAATTTTTTTAAGCAAATTTTAAACTAAGGTCCTGTAGACCAACAATGGGGGACCTTTTTTGAGTCAGGGGCTGCTGACCCACAGAAAAATCGGTAGGGGGCTGCACACAAGTGAAAAGCAAAAAACCACAGAACCTCACTGACATGGTCCCTGACTGAAAAGGAGAAAGACATTCCCCATACAGACGGTCCCCGAGTTGCAAATGGTCGATTTACCCAGTGGACACACTGGGTGCAGGTGAAAACAAGCAGAGGATTTATTGGTTCACACAGCTGGTGGAGTACCCACCAGGGGTTAACCTGGTGAGCATTAACTTAACCAAAACATACATTAGATTATATAGGCAGCAGATGGGCAGAGGGGAAGTGATTTGATAGGTTTAGCGGCGGAAATGAGATGTGCACATAAGCCAATGAACTGTGAAGGTTACGCAGGTTCCCCGCCCATCGCCAATTAAACATGTTATCATGTTACATGATGCAGCAAATGTAGATAAGACCCTGTCTTGAGAGGGAATGGGGCAACACAGGCAGAAAAGCTACTCCCTCAGGGTACATCTACACTAGCTTGTTAGTTCGAGCTAAGTAGGATAATTAGGGCAAGCTGCGTTGCAAATGAAGCCCGGGATTTAAATATCCCGGGCTTCATTTTCATGTTCCCGGGCTCTGCCATTTTTATATCCCCCTTAATCCGAACTCCGTGCCTGCGGCTACACACGGCATGGAGTAGGTATTTCAAATTAAAGATCCTCATTCGAACTACCGTTACTCCTCATTCCATTGATTAGAGTCAGCCTTGCTTAATGCTCAGATAAAAGGCCTGAAACAGCTATATGCTACAATGAAATGTAAATGTTCTATTTGACATTTTTCTTTCATTTGAGTCCATATTAAAGCACTAGGACTGTGATTGGAATATGGTTCTGCCTTTCAGATGAGATGCAAAACAGAGGCACTTTTTCATAACAATGGGGTGGTATTAAACTGTGGCTTGATCAAATTATATTTTTAGTAATTAAATTCTAAAATTCCTTCTACAATTTCAGTTAGATATTATATTCGTCTCTACTTTTGTATTAAATATCTGTGTAGCATTTCTGCATTTGATTAAACTATCAGACTTCATCCCAGAGGTGGCTATGTAAGATGTTATTATTAACTTAATTCTCAACTCCATGGATTGACAGTTTTAAATTACTGGGAAAAGAATCACAGAGCAAATTCTTACTATAATAATTCAGGTAGTGGTCGTGTAATTAAGACTGAGTTGCCTTTCAATGAAGGCTATAATATTCCAAAAATTTCAAGTAGCCTGAGGCTCTCTGAATAATAAACTGCTAGTACAGATGAAATTTTGCTTTTTTCTTCTAAAAAATGTTTACATCTTTTTTGTTTTCTACTGAACTTAAAATCTTCCTTGTAACTTGGACTCAGATTCAGAAAGTAACATTTTGCAAGTAGTTAACAGATTGAACCATTTTGTTATTTTTAAAATTACAGTATTTGTACACTTAAAAATAGTGAGCATTCAGAGTAATTACTTTTCATAACTTCATTCGTTATGACATTGAATCTCTCATTTCTCTACATGAGATTTAGTTTCCCACTCTGCATTTGCAATGCCACTGAAAATCTATTAAGGTAATATTACAATCTCAAAAAGAAACAATCCAATCTTTATTTTGCATGCTAAAACCAGCTCAAGCTATGTCTACTCTACAGAGTTTTTTCAGAAAAACAACCATTTTTCCGAAAAAGCTTCACTTATGTCCACACTGCAATTGTGTTCTTTCAAAAAAAACATATCGAAAGAACATAGGAGTTTTTCTGACATTGGTAAACCTCTTTCTACAAGGAAGAAGCCTTTTCCCAAAAGAGCTCCATTCACTGTGGATGCTATCTTTTGGAAGAAGTTTTTTCAAAAGATTTCTTCTGGAAAAGCTTCTTCCAAAAGAAGCCTGCAGTCTAGACGTAGCCTCAAAGTTCTTTATAAAAATACCAATAGTCATTAAACATAAAAGCATGTTTCCTTCATTACATGCAGTGTTTAAGTAAATTTAGTTGGGCTTAATTCTGTTGATGGAAATAATATTCTTTATATTCAAGGTCTAAGAGTGCTACAAATTTTAGGTGAAATTCGCTCCACCCAAATGAAGCCATTTAATTTGGGCTTTATGCCAATAAAATGCAGAGTTGGGAAAATGAAATCCACTACACTCAACTTAGGGGCGGGTCCTGCCATGCAACCTAGCCTATCATTCTACAGTACCCACAGCAATTCTGCTGTTACAAGGATAAACTGGAAGGTAGTAGTGTATGTGAAGTTGGCATCATTCACAAACTTTATAAGTGAACTCTCTATGCCATTATCCAAATAATTCATGACAATATTGAATAGACCCAGACCAGGTCAGATCCCTGTGGCACCCCACTCAACATTCCTTTCCATCCTGCCTGTGAACTATTGATAACTATTGTCTAAACCTTTCTCATAGTAGGCTCTTCAAGGCCAGGGGTAGTCAATTATTTTTTTCAAGGTCCATATTTCTTGATCAAGGTAAGGTCTAGGGATGTTTAATATCAGTTAATTGAATAGCCGACTAACCTCATGAATTCTTATTGGTTAGTCGACTATTCTATAGTCCCCAAGAACAGGCTGGAAGCTATTGTATCAGAGGCAGCAGCACAAGGTGCCAGGCAGGAGCTTGTCCATGAGGGGAGCCAGTTTAAAATACAGCTCACCTTGGGGACCGGCTGCCTGTTGCCCAGTGCTGCTGCCTCTGATAAAGAGGCAGCACCGTACGGTGGCAGCAGCCCCTGTCTAAGGGGAAGTCTGAGCTCTCCGACCCAGTGCGAGCCAGAACTGAGCTGGGCTGTCTGCCTGCCTGGCTCCTAATACACTTTAAATGCAGAGCTGTAGCAGGCGTAGGTTCTGGACCCAGCACAAGCCATAACTAAGCTGGGCTGCTGGCCAGCCTGCTAAAAAATTTACCGGCAAGGCTGGGTGGAGGGAAATGTGTGTAGCCTATTGCATTAATCTATAAGCTAGCTTTTAGCTTATCAATTAATTGGTTAATCGACTATACTATTACATCCCTAGTATGGTCTAGATCCAGACTCCAAAAAGTCATGAGTGCCTAGTGGGAAGGGGGGGCAAAGGGGCTCCCCCACACCCAGACCAATCATGGGCTGGGGGGGGTAGCTCCTTCCCTTCCTGTTTAGGCCCCTCCCTTCATATTTAAGCCCAAAACATTTTGAAGTGGCCCTCGGGCTTCAAAGCACCACATGGTCCCAGCAGGGTGGTAGGAGGCTTCACACACTCCCTCAATCAGGGCCTGGGGGGGAGGGGTGTGTGAAGCTTCCTTCACCCTGCCTTGGTCCTACGCGGTGCTTTGGTCTGCTCACAGGGAGGGGGCAGAGTGGAGAAGGCTTTGGGCGCTCCCCTGTCCTCCACCCTAATTGGCCTGGGGACGGGGGAACAGCAGGGCCTCTGCGGGCTAGATCCGCATGCTTGGCAGGCTGGATCCAGCCCACAGAGGCCCTTTTGCCCACCCCCGTTCTATAATCATTTGTGCAAAGTGAGTGTAAAATGCCACAAAATAAGAATAGCAGTATTTTATGTCCACTTTGCCAAATAAAGAACTGCACAAAAGTGCAAGACAATGGAGAATCAGGCCTGTTGGGTGAAATCCCTGACTCTACTAAAGTCCATCAGCATAAATTTAAACTACTGTTTATCTACTTTACTCATTTTAGATTACTGAAACTGAAAATCATTAAGATCTAGGTCATTTCTCAGCATTTATGCTGTATTATTTAATTGTTTATTGCAGATAATGTGTTTGGCATTGTTCAGTACACAAATATACAGATGAGTCCAAAATAGCTTATAATACTAATACTCACTTAGTAATGAAACACTGTGGAATCAAGAAAAGGGGGGGGGGATGAGATTTCTTATTTTATATTCTTATAGTAATCCACAAGAGGAAAGGCAGTTCTTAATTTAGTCCTAAGTGGAGCACAAGATCTGGTCCAACAGATGAATATAGAAGGACTGCTTGGTAATAGTGATCATAATATAATTAAGTTTCACATCCCAATAGTGGGGAATATACCACAGCTGTACTGTACAATACTGTACTGTACAATTTAATTTCAGAAAGGGGGACACAAACATGAGGAAGGTAAATAGAAATTAAAAGGTACAGTGGGTCCCAGGGCAATTGCTCCCTTTGCCCTCTCTCCATCGGCCGGCCTGAAAATGGAAGCTCATCAAGTAAAGTCCTGCGCACCAAAGAAAGACCAAGTAAACTTGGACTGTGCTTTACAAGTGTTTGTCCAACCTGTTCTTACAGTCCTCTAATGATGGAGATTCTACAATCTCCCTTAGAAGCCTATTCCAATGAATAAATGAGGGCATTTGCAGCAGAAATGAAGATTCCCCTTGGGAAGGCTAACCCCTTACTCAACTTCTCACTCTTGCTTTGCTCCCATTCACTCATTTCTGCTCCCACTCTAGCAGTGCAAGATTCATGCCATCCATGAATAAAGGAATTGAGAGAAGTCTGATGTTAGAGGAATGGAGAGAGCATAAGGGAGAGAAGAGTGGAGATGAGTGAATCAAAAAATATTTTTTCTGAATAGCATGAATATTTATCCTACACAGGAAGCTGAATGTTTCCAAACAGCAGTCTGAAATTATACAACTGCCAGATATTGAATCTGTATGTAGCAAAACGGAGTTAGAGAGAGACTTGCAAATCTCATAGTAGTACTTTAATCCAGACAACAACGGCTGGATCTTAAATGAGCGATGTTCTTGCTAATGGAGGTCAGTTGAGCAATGTGTGTGTGGCTTATGTGACACAGTATTTTTACAGAAATCCTTGCTTGCAGTCTAATCTATTTTCATTTTATTCAAGGCCAAAAAAAAAAACCCCAAAAACAAAAAATAACAAACAAAAGAACAGTGGTGTGACTCCAAATAAAATAAAGGATATTTGTTTGTTTAGTATTTAACAAGATATTACACTCTAGTAATGAATACATTATTATCATCATCTAGGGTCTCATTTTCAGAGATTGGCATCGTATAAAATTTTATGTGCTTAATCTATTCATGCAAATATTTGACTATGCATTCAAATCAGGTATTCACATAGGGTATGTCTACACTTGCCCCCTACTTTGAAGTAGGGAGGCAAATGAAGCATACCAAAGTTGCAAATTCAATCCCGGGATTTAAATATCCCGCACATGATTTGCATGTTCCTGGCCAATCGCCATTTTAGAGATTCACTAGGTCGGAGTAACTGCCCGTGTCTACACGGGGCAATGAAACGGGAGTCCGATTTAAAGCCCTAACTTGAATTAGATGGTATTCCTCCTGCAATGAGGTTTACCAGCTAATTTGAATTAGGGGCTTTAAATCGGACTCCTGTTTCACTGCTGTGTGTAGACGCGGGCAGTTACTCCGGGCTAGTGAATTTCTAAAATAGCGACCGGCCGAGAACATGCGCGGGATATTTAAATCCCAGGCTTGAATTAGCAACTTTGGTATGCTTCATTTGCATCCCTACTTCGAAATAGGGGGCAAGTGTAGACATACCATAGAGTGCGTCTACATAGAACACTTACTTAGAAATAAGCTACGCAATATGCGCTATGCAAATTGCATAGCTTATTTCAATATTATTTTGAAATAGCTTATTTAGTAATATGGCGCTGTGTAGACAGCACCAAATTTTGAAATAAACCACTATTCCGAAACATCCCTTAATCCTTGTGGAACAAGATTTACAGAGACTTCGGAATAGTGTACCTGTTATTTGAAAAAATATTTTGAAGTAACTGGTGCACTGTCAAGATACGGAATAGCTATTTAGAAGTATCCTGAAATAGTGCCGCAGTGTAGAAATACCCTAATAGATAGCTAGATGCATAATAGCACATTTGCATGTACAAACAATCAATTTATATATGCATATATGGCATTTGCAAGAACATAAGAACAGCCGTACTGGGTCAGACCAAAGGTCCATCTAGCCCAGTATCCTGTCTACCGACAGTGGCCAGCACCAGGTGCCCCAGAGAGGGTGGACCGAAGACAATGATCAAGCGATTTGTCTCCTTCCGTTCCTCTCCAGCCTCTGACAGACAGAGGCCAAGGACACCATTTTATCCCCTGGCTAATAGCCCCTTATGGACCTAACCTCCATGAAATTATCTAGCTTCTCTTTAAACTGTATTATAGTCCTAGCCTTCACAGCCTCCTCTAGCAAGGAGTTCCAAAGGTTGACTACACGCTGTGTGAAGAAGAACTTTCTTTTATTAGTTTTAAACCTGCTCCCCATTAATTTCATTTGGTGTCCTCTAGTTCTTCTATTTAGGGAACTAATAAATAACTTTTCTTTATCGGCCCTCTCCACACCATTCATGATTTTATAAACCTCTATCATATCCCCCCTCAGTCGCCTCTTTTCTAAACTGAAAAGTTCCAGTCGCTTTAACCTCTCTGTAACCACATCTGTACACAGTATTCGAGATGTGGGTGTACCATAGTTTTATACAGGGGCAGTAAGATATTCTGTGTCTTATTTTCTATCCCTTTCCTAATAATTCCTAGCATCCTATTTGCCTTTTTGACTGCCGCTGCACACTGTGTGGAAGTTTTCAGAGAACTGTCCACGATAACTCCAAGATCTCTTTCCTGATTTGTCGTAGCCAAATTAGCCTCCATCATACTGTACGTATAGTTGGGGTTATTTTTCCCGATGTGCATTACTTTACACTTACCCACATTAAATTTCATTTGCCATTTTGTTGCCCAATCACTCAGTTTGGTGAGATCTTTTTGGAGTCCTTCACAGTCTGCTTCTGTCTTGACTATCCTAAACAGTTTTGTATCATCTGCAAACTTTACTACCTCACTGCTTACCCCTTTCTCCAGATCATTTATGAATAAGTTGAAAAGGATTGGTCCCAGGACTGACCCTTGGTGGACACCACTAGTTACCCCTCTCCACTCTGAAAATTTACCATTTATTCCTACCCTTTGTTTCCTGTCTTTTAACCAGTTCTCAATCCAAAAAAGGACCTTCCCTCTTATCCTATGGCCATGTAATTTACACAAGAGCCTTTGGTGAGGGACCTTGTCAAAGGCTTTCTAAAAATCTAAGTATACTATATCTACTGGATCCCCCTTGTCCGCATGTTTGTTAACCCCTTCAAAGAACTCTAAGGGTATGTCTACACTACCACCCTAGTTCGAACTAGGGTGGTAATGTAGGCAACCGGAGTTGCAAATGAAGCCCGGGATTTGAATTTCCCGGGCTTCATTTGCATAAAGCCGGGCGCCGCCATTTTTAAATGTCCGCTAGTGCGGATTCCGTGCCGCACGGCTACACACGGCACGGACTAGATAGTTCGGACTAGGAAGCCTGAGGATTGCTGAGGTGTTCTTCCCACCACAGGAATGTTGAATGTTATTATATTATGGTCACTATTCCCAAGCGGTCCTGTAACAGTTATATCCTGGACCTGATTCTGCACTCCACTCAGGACTAAATCAAGAATTGCCTCTCCCCTTGTGGGTTCCTGCACCAGCTGCTCCAAGAAGCAGTCATTTAAGCCATTGAGAAATTTTATCTCCTCTTCTCTTCCTGAGGTGACATGGATCCAGTCAATATGGGGGTAATTAAAATCCCCCATTATTACAGAGTTATTTATTTTGGTAGCCTCTCTAATCTCCCTTAGCATTTCAATGTCAGTATCGCTGTCCTGGTCAGGTGGTCGGTAATATATCCCTACTGCTAATTTCTTATTATTGGAGCATGGAATTACTATCAATAGCGATTCTATTGAACATGTTGATTCACTTAATATTTTTATTTCGTTTGATTCTACATTATCTTTCACATACAGTGCCACTCCGTCACCCAGCCGGCCTGCTCTATCCTTTCTATATATTTTATATCCCGGTATGATTGTGTCCCACAGATTTTCCTCATTCCACCAGGTTTCGGTGGTGCCTATGATGTCAATCTCCTCATTTAATACGAGGTACTCTAGTTCACCCATCTTATTAGTCAGACTCCTAGCATTTGTGTACAAGCATTTTAAAAATTTGCCACTGCTTATTTGTCTGCCCTTCCCTGATGCATTGGATTCCTTTGTATGTGGTTGTTTGTCTGCTCTGGCCCATGGCTTGTCCTCTCCCCTCCTCTCTTTCTTAGGGTACGTCTACACTACAGCGCTAGTTCGAACTAACTTAGTTCGAATTAGTTAATTCGAACTAAGCTAGTTCGAACTAACGCGTCTAGAACTAAAAACTAGTTCGAACTAGCGTTTTGCTAGTTCGAACTAGCAAGTCCACATTGAGTGGACTCTGAACAGGGCTTAAGGATGGCCGGAAGCAGTGCCGGCAGGGCATAAAAGGAGGACTTAGAGCATGGAGATGCTGTCTCAGGCTAGCCGAGGGCTGCGCTTAAAGGGTCCCGACCCCCACCCCGGACACACAGTTCTAAGGGGTGCCCCACTTGCAAAGAAGTTCTGGCTTGGAGTGCCCTGAGTGCCCACACTGGGCACATCACACCACTCGGCCATCAGCCCAGCTGCACTTGCCGCAGGCTGCCATCTGGGGAGAGGGAGTAATTGGGGGGCTGCAGGAGAACTTCCACCCCCAGAAGCCCGCAGAGCCAGCCCAGTCCTCCCCATCGGGGGCTCGTACCCCATTCCTCCCTCACCTCCTTCCACTTACCCTTCCCTAGCCCCCCTTCTTATTGATGTACAAAATAAAGATAACGTTTCTTCCAACATTGACTCTGTCTTTATTGAACAAAAACTGGGGGAGACTGGGAAAAGGAGGTGGGAGAGGGGAAGAGAAAGGTTGGGAGAGGGGAGGGCAACTAACATGATCAGGGGTTGGGAACAGGTCCCAGATGAAGAGAGGCTACAGAGACTGGGACTGTTCAGCTTAGAAAAGAGGAGACGGAGGGGGGACAGGATAGAGGTCTCTAAAAGCATGAGTGGGGTGGAGAGGGTGCATACAGAAAAGTTCTTCATTAGTTCCCATAAAGAAGGACTAGAGGACACCAAAGGAAAGGAATGGGTAGCAGGCTTCAAACTAGTAAGAGAAAGTTGTTCTTCACAAAGCAAATAGTTAACCTGCGGAACTCCTTGCTGCAGGAGGCTGTGAAGGCTAGAACTAGAACAGAGTTTAAAGGGAAGTGAGATAAAGTCATGGAGGTTGGGTCCATGGAGTCCTATTAGCCAGAGGGTAGGAGTGGTGTCCCTGCCCAAGGTTTGTGGAAGGCTGGAGAGGGATGGCACGAGACAAATGGCTTGGTCATTGTCTTCGGTCCATCCCCTCCAGGGTCCCTAGGGTTGGCCGCTGTTGGCAGACAGGCTACTGGGCTAGATGGACCTTTGGTCTGACCCAGTACGGCCATTGTAAGCTCAGGGCTCAGTGTCGGGGGTCTCAGTGGACCCCCTTGATTTTCATGCACATCTGGTCCTGGGTGGCCAGGCTGGCAGCTCTCCTGCCCTAGACGGCCACTTTCCTGTGCCTAGTGCGGAGATCGTGGACGAGGTCCACGATGTCCGCACTAGCCCAGGAAGGTGCCCGCCTCTTGCGGTCCAGGGCAAACTCCCGGGAGCCGCCAGCCTGGTCCCGGCAAGAGGGGGTGCGCTGGGGGGCATCGGGTGGGTGGCTCTGTGCCGTGCCAGGTGCAGGGTCTGCTGGCTGGGTGCTGGCAGGCTTGCACCTGGCACGGGCACCGTAGCCAGCCCGTGCCCCTTTAAGGGGTCCAGGGCCGGGAGGGGGGCATAGAGTTTCCCTGGTGTTGGCCAGAGTGGCCACCAGGGAAACCTGGGGAGGGCTAGCCTCCCACTAGTTCGAACTAAAGGGCTACACAGCCCTTAGTTCGAACTAGCTAGTTCGAACTAGGCGTTAGTCCTCGTAAAATGAGGTTTACCTAGTTCGAACTAAGCTCTCCGCTAGTTCGATTCAAATTCGAACTAGCGGAGCGCTAGTGTAGCACCTATTAAAGTTAGTTCGAAGTAACGTCCGTTAGTTCGAACTAACTTTGTAGTGTAGACATACCCTTAGAGACTCTCTATCAATGGATTCTCCTCTAAGAGAAGTTTCCCTCCGATTTACGTGCATCTCTACACCAATCGGCTTTCCCCCATCTCTTAGTTTAAAAACTGCTCTACAGCACAAATTAGGTAATGTAAACTTGCTCATCTTTGAGATCAGGACTTGAATGTAAAGTAAAAGTGGAAATGCATAAACTTTCCCTGATTTTTAGAATGATGGTATTTTTAGCTATCATGATAAGTAGCAATAATACTTAATCATTGCAAAGATTATCAGTTTTGCCTGACTAATCTGACCAGAATTTGGTTCACAAGTGCATGTTTTTCTTCTCAATATGTTGCTACTGTTTGTGCTGCCTAAATGGAAACTACATCATATGCTTCATTGCAAGCCAAAACTCTAAATCAACTTTTCTTCCCCATATCATCAGCCAAAATACAGTTTCCACTATGGTAAGACCATGTGTTTTATACATATTAGCCCATAACAGTATTATATATGTTATATGTATGCCATTTATGAGCAGATTATATGAAAAAGGGCTTATTCATATAGATGAGGTTTGTGCAATAATTTTGAATGGGGGGCCACTCCAAGAATTTTGTAAATGGTCAGGGGCTGCACTTTACTACAATACTAATGGACAGAGTGTAGGATATGAGATGGAGTTGGGGTAGAGGAGGCGGTTCTGGGTAGGAGACTGGGGTATAGGTGAGGTGTGGGTTCTGGGGGGGAGATTGGATGCAAGAGTGGGTTGTGACCTAAGGCAGGAGGTTGGGGATGAGGGAGGGAGCAGGGTGCCAGGAGCAGGCTCTGGCTGTGAAGTGCTTACCATAGGTGGCTCCTGGCCAGCAGCCCAGCAGGACCCTTTGGCATGCTCCCTGGCTGCTGAGGTCCCATATATCTCTAAAAGCGGTTGGCTGCTGGGACCAGCATGTGTGTCTCTGCATGGCATGCTCCTTAGGGGAAGGGGTGCAGTAGGTTTCCATGTGTTGCCCATGCCCACATGTACTGTCCCCGCAGCTCCCATTGACCAGTTTCTAGCCAATGGAAGATGTGAGGATGGTGCTTCCAGGACAGAGAGGCCCCCTTCTCCCCAAGGGGCACACCATGCAGAGACACACATGCTGGCTGCAGCAACCTACCACCTTAAGTGATGTTTGGGGCCGTGGTAGCCAGGGAGCCACCCACAGACCATATTTTGTCTATCCCAGTATAACTCATATATCTTGTAACTTCCATATGCTAGTGATCAGGGAACAGCAAACAGGGGAGTTTGAGAGGGAGTTTGTAGGAGGGAATTTTCGTACAACCAGTATGGTTAGGAAGGCTCACATCACCTGTGCCAACATTGCTCCTGTGCCTTTGCCTGTCTCCTCCACTTATGCCTGTAGCCAGAAGGACCACCTGAGCACGGATGCCTCTACCCAGCTATTGGTGTGGTTTTGCAAAGTCTGTGGCTCGCATTTCCCACTTACAGAAATCCAAGTTGAGGGAACCATCCAATGTGAAAGGTGCATGCTGGTAGAATCTCTTGGAAAGCAGGTCAGACTGTTACAGGAGGAGATAGTTAGGCTGAGGAGTAGCCAGGCCCATGAGGAATTCCTTGAGAGTATTCATGGGAGATACCTAAGGCTGAGGAAACTATCCAGCTACAAAGGACTCCCAGTACACCACTGGTGGAGGAGGAAATGGCTTTGTCTCAGAGAGGACACTGGGAGCAAGCAGTGCTCCAGCCCATACACATTGTTCTGGATACAAGAGATCAGGAAGCACCTTTTAAGGAGGAGGAGTAAGAGGAGAAGCCATGCACCTGCAAAGCTGGGAGGTCTGGAGCCGTCACTGCCAGGAGGAAATGTTGGGTAGTGGTGGTTGGAAACTATTTTTTAAGAGGGATGGAGGAACCTATCTGTCTCCCTGACATGAAATCCCGGGAAGTATACTACCTGCCAGGGGCCCATATCCAAGATGTTACAAAGGGATTGTCAAGGATCATTCAGCCCTCTGACTAGTACCCCATGCTACTCATCCATGTGGGCACTAATGATAATGACTACGGGGCTCTGGGAATATGGGTGAACAGGGCCAGCCTTAAGCCGAATCAGTTGATTTTGCTGAATCGGGCCCCGCTCGTAAGGGGGCCCCGTGCCCCTGCACCCGGAAGTTGGCTCCCTCGGTTTTGCTTGGCTCCCCCCTGCCCTTACCTGCACACGTTGCTGGCTGCTCACACGGTTCGCAGACTGGCCCCGCAGAAGGCAGCAGGTAGGGCAGCGGGAGCGGGAGCGGTGGCAGGGCCAGGGGCAAGGGCAGGGGCTTGGATGGGGTGGGAGAGGAAGGGGCTTGTGCGGAGGGGGAGGGAGAAGAAAGGGGAAGGCACCAAGAGGCAGGATGGAGGTGAGACACATGCCAGGGGGCCAAGTACAGACAATGAGGGAAAGGGCAGGAGGGGAGGTGTCAGTGAGAGGGGGACAGGGTGATGTGGGGAGAGGAGAGAGGAAGGGCACTGGGGGCTGGATGGGGAGGTGCTGGGAGAAGGCTTGAAAGAAGGGGTGGGCATGAGAAAGGTCGGGATGGAGCAAGTCATGAGGGCACAGAGGGGCATGAGGGGAATGGGGGCAGAGGGTGGTGAGGGGGTGGGCATCAGGGAAAAATAGGGCAAAGGGGGCAGGGGCAGTGAGGGAAGGGGGAGCACCAGGAGGGTGCAGGGCTAAGGCAAGGTGCAGATGCCAGGGGATTCTGGGTATGAAGCAGAAGGGCAGACACCTGCAGGAGAGGGACCAGCACCCAAAGAGAGAGGCAGGGCAGGTGTGTAGAGGGCGGTGTTAGAAGAGAAGATGAGGAGGGGTAACTCACCATATCAGAGTGGGGCTACTGGAGGAGTGGGCACAGGGGGGAGAGAAGGGCTGGTGATGGGGGCAGGTCTCAGGAGGGCTGAGAGCAGTGAGAAGGGCAGGAGTCAGGACAGCAGAAGAGGGTGAGGAGCTGGGGGGCAGCAGGCACCAGGGGAGATTATGGAGCAAGAAGAGGAAACATGACAGCAGAGAGAAAAGGTAAAGGTTTATAAAATATTTATTAATAACATGGTATGCTGCCCACGGCCAGTTTGTTTGCGCCCCATGCTGCAGTTTGGGTTTATGTGGGGATCAACACGTGGCCGGCAAGTGGGAACCAAAACAAAAGTAGTCAGTGTAATGATCTTCTGTTGATATGTGTTTTAGTAGTTAAATTCTTGGACTGTCATTGCTCATGAAAAGTACTGTCACATGAGTAGAAATCGGGTAAATATTGCATTTTATTAATATCAGCAGAACTGACTTAAATGGGGCCTATGTGTTGCATAGTCTTGCCTTAATCTTTGTATTCATGCCTGTCAGTGTGAGAGAAGCTATTTGTATATATTTGCTTGCATATGCAACCATACTTAAGTTGAGGCCCTCAGCATGTTCTGTAAGTATCAGTGTGGCCCCTGGGGCTTCCAAAGTTGAGTTGCCCTAACTCATCCCTGACAGGTGTCTGTCTAACCTGGTCTTAAATATCTGCAATTTAAGCCCATTGCTTCTCATCCTAACCTCAGAGGCCAAGCAGAACAATTTTTCTTCCTCCTCCTTATGATACTCTTTTAGGGTATGTCTACACTACCCCGCTAGTTCGAACTAGCGGGGGTAATGTAGTCATCCGCACTTGCAAATGAAGCCCGGGATTTGAATTTCCCGGGCTTCATTTGCATGAAGCTGGCTGGCGCCATTTTTAAATGCCAGCTAGTTCGGACTCCGTGCCACGCGGCTACACACGGCACGGACTAGCTAGTTCGGATTAGGCTTCCTAATCCGAACTAGCTGTACGCCTCGTTCAAACTAGCGGGGTAGTGTAGACATACCCTAAGATACTTCAAAGCTGCTCTCATGTCCCTTTTCGGTCTTCTCTTTTCCAAGGTAAACAAGGCCAATTTCTTCAGCCTTGCCTCAGATTTCATGTTCTCTAGACCTTTCATCATTTGTGTTGATCTTCTCTGGACTTTCTCCAGTTTCTCCACATTTCCTGAAATGTGATGCCCAGAACTGGACATGATACTCCAGCTGGGGTCTAATGTAGATGGCTCATTCCCTGCCTAGGGGACGTGAGACTGGGTGGGTTATTTTCCAATCCTCCTATTTATTCTTTTCCTAAGTTAGGAGGGCACAGTAGTTCTGATGGGGGTTGGAGAGGGGATGGAAGCCAGATCCAAGATCAATGAGCCCTGGGAAGTAGGCCTATTGAAAGGAGACTGGACCTGTGGATGCCTTGGGGGTCTGCAACATGGGCCTGCTTTGGGAAGCCCCCTCTTTGGAGGTGAATATGGCAGCATTGAGACACTACCCAAAAGCAGGCGCCATAGACACCAACTGCAGATTCATGGGACGGCTCTCACAGATCTTGCACATGCATAAGATGATAAATCTGCAGGATGGGGGGCAGTGGCATAGTGAGGGGGCCGGAGGGGCCAGTTGCCCTTGGGAGAAAAATAATATAAAATTTAGTTAAAAATAAATGTCACACGTTTTTAAAAGGAATACCATATCTCCTGCCTTTTGTCTATTTTTGTCTCTTTAGGCCCCCAGTTAAAATTTTCAAAAGCACTTGAGTGACTAATTTTTGAAAATTGGATTTGAAAATCTAAGCTCAGATTTTCAAAGGTAATTAAGCTCCTAAAGAGACAGTTGCCAACTCAGATCTTCAAAGATATCTATGTGATCTTTACACACCTTTGAAAATCTGGTCATAAGTGTCCTAGTCAGTTCTGAACGTGAGATGTAGGAGCCCAGTCCTAATTCCTTCAGGCTTTTTTTTTTTTAATTTGAACATTTATCTACACTAATTCCCCTCCTTTCTCTTTCACTATCCAATAAATGCATGGATCAAAATTATAGGTACTTTGTGAATATGCTGATTTGAGAGTGGAAAGATTTCCTACTGTCACGTATGATTCCTGGTAACCCATCTCAAATATGAAAATCTCGGTTGTTACCTGTTCATATCAGAAGCTGTTGAATTCAGTTCACCATTTGCAGTATCTCATTAGGATGTTTAGTGGAGAAGATACTGGGTTTTTTTTATACTGTGGGCAAAGCATGGGCTCACAAGAA
Source organism: Pelodiscus sinensis (assembly GCF_049634645.1). Classification (NCBI taxonomy): domain Eukaryota; kingdom Metazoa; phylum Chordata; order Testudines; family Trionychidae; genus Pelodiscus; species Pelodiscus sinensis. The sequence goes on along the minus strand of NC_134716.1, from coordinate 105,862,842 downwards.
TTCCTCCATTGTTCTACCATGAGTTTGAAAACATCTGGTGTTTTTCTAAAGGCCTGGAGTCAATTGATTATGTAGGAATCTCAGCTTTCATTTAAAAAAAGTTCTCTATACTTCTAGGCCTTACAGCTAAGGAGGAAAGCTTTAAAACATGAACCCTAAATACTCAAGAAACAAATGGCCAATAAAAATCCAACATGTTTTATTTTTAAAAAATCTTATGATTTGTAGACCATTCTCATAACTTTGTGTAGGCGGTCCTTGTGATTTTTGGGTTGGCAATATTGCTCTTTGATTGGTGAATTTAGAGAGGTCTCTCCCTTCAGTTTCCCTTTCCACCCTCCTTTTTTGTCACAGGTCATCAGAGAATCAGAGGGTATGTCTACGCTACAACGTTAATTCGAACTAACTTAGTTCGAATTAGTTAATTCGAACTAAGCTAATTCGAACTAACGGATCCAGACTAAAAAACTAGTTCGAATTAGCGTTTTGCTAATTCGAACTAGCATGTCCACATTAAGTGGACCCTGAACTGAGGTTAAGGATGGCCAGAAGCAGTGCCGGCAGGGCATCAGAGGAGGACTTAGAGCGTGGAGATGCTGTCTCAGGCTAGCCGAGGGCTGTGCTTAAAGGGCCCCGACCCCCCCCCCCAGACAGACAGTTCTCAGGGGTGCCCCGCTTGCAAAGCAGTCCTGGCTTGGAGTGCCCTGAGTGCCCACACTGGGCACATCACAGCACTTGGCCATCAGACCGGCTGCACTTGCCGCAGGCTGCCATCTGGGCAGATGGGGCAATTGGGGGGCTGCAGGAGAGCTTCCACCCCCAGAAGCCCGCAGAGCCAGCCCAGTCCTCCCCATCGGGGGCTCGTGCCCCATTCCTCCCTCACCTCCTTCCACTTACCCTTCCCTATCCCCTCTTCTACAAAATAAAGATAACGTGTCTTCCAAAATGGAATCTGTCTTTATTGAACAAAACTGGGGGAGACTGGGAAAAGGAGGTGGGAGAGGGGAAGAGAGAGGCTGGGAGAGGGGAGGGCAACTAAAATAATCAGGGATTGGGAACAGGTCCCATATGAAGAGAGGCTAAAGATACTGGGACTTTTCAGCTTAAAAAAGAGGAGATGGAGGGGGGACAGGATAGAGGTCTCTAAAAGCAGGAGTTGGGTGGAGAGGGTGCATACAGAAAAGTTCTTCATTAGTTCCCATAAAGAAGGACTAGAGGACACCAAAGGAAAGGAATGGGTAGCAGGTTTCAAACTAGTAACAGAAAGTTCTTCTTCACAAAGCAAAGAATCAAGATGTGGAACTCCTTGCTGCAGGAGGCTGTGAAGGCTAGAACTGGAAAAGAGTTTAAAGGGAAGTGAGATAAAGTCATGGAGGTTGGGTCCATGGAGTGCTATTATCCAGGGGGTAGGAGTGGTGTCCCTGCCCAAGATTTGTGGAAGGCTGGAGAGGGATGGCACGAGACAAATGGCTTGGTCACTGTCTCGGTCCATCCCCTCCAGGGTCCCTAGGGTGGCCGCTGTCGGCAGACAGGCTACTGGGCTAAATGGACCTTTGGTCTGACCCAGGACGGCCATTGTAAGCTCAGGGCTCAGGGTCGGGGGTCTCAGTGGACCCCCTTGATTCTCTTGCACACCTGCTCCTGGGGGGCCAGGCTGTCAGCTCTCCTGCCCAAGCCGGCCACTTTCCTGTGCCTAGTGCGGAGATCGTGGACGAGGTACACGATGTCCGCACTAGCCCAGGAAGGTGCCTGCCTCTTGCGGTCCCGGGCAAGCTCCTGGGGGTCATCGGGTGGGTGGCTCGAGCCGTGCCAGGTGCAGGGTCTGCTAGCTGGGTGCTGGCAGGCTAGCACCTGGCACGGGCAGCGTAGCCAGCCCGTGCCCCTTTAAGGGGTCCGGGGCCGGGAGGGGGGCAGTAGAGTTTCCCTGGTGTTGGCCAGAGTGGCCACCAGGGAAAGCTGGGGAGGGCTAGCCTCCCACTAGTTCGAATTAAGGGGCTACACACCCCTTAATTCGAACTAGCTAGTTCGAACTAGGCTTAATCCTCGTGGAATGAGGATTACCTAGTTCGAACTAAGCGCTCCGTTAGTTCGAATTAAATTCGAACTAACGGAACGCTAGTGTAGCGGCTATGAAAGTTAGTTCGAACTAACGTCTGTTAGTTCGAACTAACTTTGTAGTGTAGACATACCCAGAGAGACAATGGAGAGTAGGGTGAGTCCATGACTATGGTTAATGACTGGTCAGGGTGACTAACTATTATCAGCCAGTGGTCTGATGAGCTATCTACTGCCATCTGTTAATCAACTGTAGGAAAAGGCTTCACGAGCAGACCTTATTTATATAGACAACTTACTTTGCCACAGAGATCAGTAGACACACTTGATGTCTCAAGGTGATCAATTTTGGCTCTTTTGGATTGAAATTCACGTAAAACTTGGAGCTGGGAGAATGAAATGTTGTTATCCATATTGTATGATTAAAAGACCTGAACTTAATATGACCTGGCTTAGGGTCTACCATAACTTGAACACTAAGCATAGGATAGTTAGTCACATCTAACTGAAAGTCACAGAAGATGGAAACAGATTTTATTTCTGGTGGTGTAAAGTCTATTTGGGAGTCCTCAATTATATCTGACACTTTACATCCAGTGTTTAAAGGCAGAGATGACTAGAATCAATTGAGAGTCCTTGTCTTGTCTTAGTGATCGCTTGAGCAAAAATCATTGATAAAATCTTGTGTAGACTGACCTTGGACTCAACATGCAGGCAGTGTGTTGAAGGGCAGTGCAAAGGAGGCCCAAGTAAATAAACAGACATTTCTCTTGTGGGATGAACTGAAAAAAATCTGCATTGTTATTCAAAATGATTTCTTTCTCTTTTCACTTTGGATAGCTGTTGTTCATAATGTGTAAATTAAGCCCTTTCTGAGTAAGAAAACTGAGTCCATTGCTCACAGATACAACATATGTGCATAACATTTTTCAAGCAACAAGGATGTATAAAACATTAATGAATATTGTCTTGAAATATTATTTATTACAGTAAATATGATCTAAGGATTTGTGAGTTATAAGACTTCAATCCAGTTAACTTTCCTTATGTCACACTTGTCCTTATTAGACTTAGAACTACAATTTGCATTCATTCATATAGTCTTACCATGCTTCTAGAAACATTGCCATGTGTCTGGCAGCTCCAAGGGGTACAGTTTCTCCCAGTACAATGCTTATCATTATTAAAATGTGCCTAACATGCATAATTTGATTAACTTCTTCTTGTGTCTTGAACTTTATCCCCATCTTTTTTCTCCTAAAACAAACTTAAATGATTCTTGGTATATATAGCTTGAAACATCACTCAAATGACTTACAGGTTGCTATGAGAGGAAGAAAAAAATAAGACTGGTATGGAGTAAAGGCTGCACAGAAAGAAGAGAAGTGGTACAAGGTTGGAGCCTTATGTATGTCAGGGTATTTCTACACTGCAGCGCTATTTCGAATTAACTTAATTTGAAATAGTTATTTCAAATTAAGCTAAATTGAAATAACGCATCTAGACACAAAATCTAATTCAAAATAGCATTTTGCTATTTTGAAATAGCGTGTCCACACTGATTGGACACTGGATCACATTTAAGGGCAGCTGAAACCATTTCCAGCAGGGCATCAGGACAGTAATTGCTTTGTGTGGCTGCTGTCTGAGGCTATCTGACGCTTGTGCTTAAAGGGACCCCCCTGGACAGCTGGTTCTCAGCTTTCCTGCTTGCTTGCCTACCTCACTGAGGGACAGCGAAGCATTTTCCTCTCTGTCTACTTTGGTCATTCTCATTTGGGATACCACAGCACTTGGCACCATGGAGCCAGAGCTGTCCCTGGGCACTCTGGTGCTCATGTTGAATGTCTTGCTGCAAGCCTGGCAGCATTTGCTGGAGGCTGCCTGGTACCATCTGCTGCAGGCCAGCCCCCTGGCCCTCCCCCTGCCCTGTGGAGGAGCAGTGCCCGGATGCCAGCGTGCCCCAGCGCATCTGGCATCTGGACACCAACAGCAACTGGTGGGACCACATCGTCCTGGAGTACTGGGGAGACCAACAGTGGACCCAGAACTTCAGGATGAAGTACACCTTCCTCGAGCTCTGTGAGTGGCTCGCCCCTGCTCTGTGGCGATGGGACACACGCATGAGGCCCGCCATTCCCTTCCACATGTGGGTGGCCATCGCCCTCTGGAAGCTCTCCACGCTGGATAGCTACCAATCCATCAGCAACCAGTTCGGTGTGGGGAGATCCACCGTCAGAACGGTGCTCATGCAGGAACGGCAGTCACCAGCCACTGGGCCAGGAGGGGGAGCTGCAAGGAGGAGATGGGCTGCCCCAGGGAAAACAGGGGGGGAGGTGGTGTAAGTGCCCTCCCTGGGAGGGTTCGGTCTGTACCAGCCACGCTACAGACTGCCCGCAGTGGCCAGGATTGCAGCGGGGGTGGCTCCTGGGAGTGAGGCACGGAGCAGTGGTGGGGAACAAATACTCCCAGACAGCTGGGCACCCCAGTGACCCTCAGTTTTGTGTCTCTCTCTGCAGGTGGTCAAGGCCATCAACAGGGTGCTGCTCCACAGAGTCGTCCGCTTCACCGACCTGGACGCGGTCATCCAGGGGTTTGGCACCCTGGGCTTCCCCAACTGCGGGTGGGCAATTGACAGGACACACATCCCCATCTGTGCCCCGGAACACCAGGCCTCCCTCTGCATCAACAGAAAGGGGTACTTCTCTGTGATCCTGAAGGCCATGTCTGACTACCAGGACCAGTTCACGGACATCAATGTGGGCTGGTCCGGCAAGGCTCATGGCGCGCGGGTGTACTGCAACTCCTCCGAGTGCCAGAGGCTGCACACCGGGATTTTCTTCCCCGACTGCCACATCAGGGTCGGGGACGTGGACATGCCAGTGTGCCTGCTGGAGGATGCGGCCTACCCTCTAGAGCCCTGGCTGATGAAACCCTACACGGGACACCTCAACCCCTCCCGGCAGGCCTTTAATGCCAGGCTCAGCAGGGCCCGCATTGTGGTCGAGGGGGCCTTCGGCCGACTGAAAGCCCGATTTAGATGCCTCCTCACCCGTCTCAACCTCTCCCAGCACAATATTCCGCACGTGGTGGCAGCGTACTGTGTGCTCCACAATTTATGTGAGAGGAAGGTGGAAGATTTCCTGGAAGCCTGGATGGCAGAGGCTGACTGCCTGGCTGGCCAGTATGCATAGCCCTGCACCGCTGCCAGTCGTCCGCATCCGAGAAGCCCTGCGGGAGAGCTTCCAGGCGTACGAGGACTGAAGTCCCCCTGGCGTGTCCCACTGGGGCCTTGTGCCTTACATTCCACCCCTACGTTCTCCTTTCCCCTCCCTAACCCCCCTTCCTGATGTAATAAAAACACCGGTGTTGCCACAAAAAACTCTCTTTATTTAACATAACTGGGCTGGAGGAAGGGGGGGGGGGAATGAGGGCGGGAGAGGGGAGGGAGGAAACCTGGGAGGAGGGAGCTGGAAGGGGGAGGCAAACGGAGGAAAGGGGAGGGGAAGCTCAGGGTTGGGGGGTCTTGCTGGCCCTCCCGTCTTGCAGCACTGCGGGTACGGGGACCTCGGTGTCCCCGGGGGGGAGTGGGTATGGAGGGTGGGGCAGGAGGGATGGGGGGGTGGAAGAAGCGGGAGAGGGAGCAGGAGTGGGAGGAGGATAGCTGGGGCAGCCGCAGAGGCTGGAGCAGCAGGAAGCTCCCACAAGCTCTCCCACCATAGCTGCAGGTCTTCTTCTACCCAGTGTTCTTGGCTGTAGACCTCCTTCCCTGTAACCGCAGCTGCTGTCTCTGGTACTCCTCCTGGTTGCAGGTGCACCTGCTGGGCCAGGTGCGGGTGGATGTTCCAGCTGGGTGGTGCGCCCTGCATTCACAGGTGCTGCGGCTGTGGTGAAAAAAGAGAAGTGGTCAGTTCTCCCTGGGGACACAGTGAGTGAAACCCAGCCCCCGCCCTCTGCAAGGCGAGAACGGCAGATCTCCGCCCATCATGTCCTGCTATCCCCGGGAGTGTGAGCTGGCCCAGGACGGCACCCCATCCCCTGTGCTGCCTATAGTGTGGCATCGGGGGGGGGGGGGGGAGAGGAGATGTGCCCTGCCTCTTTGTAGAGGGGGCGTCTGGAGGGAGGGCAGTGGAGGCCCCTTATTTCAAATTAAATGTCTACACAGCACTTAATTCAAAATAGCTATTTTGAATTTGGCATTACTCCTCGTAGAATGAGGTTTATCAAATTCGAAATCAGCACTCTGCTATTTCGATTTAAAATCGAAATAGTGGTTTGCATGTGTAGATGCTATTGAAGTTAATTCGAAATAACGGTTGTTATTTCGAATTAACTTTGTAGTGTAGACATACCCTCAGTGATGTAAAGGAGACATTAAAAAATTAGCAAGAGGAGAGTGCAGGAGATAAAGACCCCCAAAGGAGACAGGTATTAATTCAAGAGGAGAAATGATTTAAGGAAAGAAACTATGATTTATATGTTTATGCTATTCAGTCAAAAAACTGAATTAAGATAAAAGCAGGGAAAGAATGGGAATAAAACTGTTCATCTGGAGGTAAGTGGAATAGAAACAGAGAAATTAAATAGGCTGGTAGTTGAAGAGGCTGAGGGAATTAAAACAGTTGTAGAGGAGTGATAATTCAAAATTCTATGTTAAACATTTACTACAGATCATTTGAAACCTTTTTCGTTTATTATGAACAGATTAAATCTGATATCCCAATGCAGTTTAAGGTTTCCAAAATCTAACGTGAGATTTAAGTAATTAACTTTTTATCTGCAATGCTTTAAAAATAGGTTTGTGCTACAGCAATACAAATAATAAAAACTAAAATATGGTAATAGACTTTATGGAACACAAAAAACCCACAATGGATAAGTCTAGTTAGCATTATTCCATCTCTCATCTTTGAAGCTGATGGGCATTGAACCTGTTCTTTTTAATATGTTCCCATTACAAATGTTGGAGGGGTTTTAAATGATGTATGTTGTGTTTAAAGACAAAATGTACACAAGGATTTAATAAACACTTATGGTTCTGACTTGGCAGAAAAAGAGTTAAAAGTTGAACCACCTGAAGCAATCAGAACATTCCATTTACCACGTGGGGGAAATTCTAGTAATCATTTAGCTATTTTTACAATATTTTTTAAACAAAATTTCAAATAACTTAGTGAAATTATAGTTCAAATAGTAAGGGATGAGTCTATAAATTAAAATAAGCAAACCTGAGGTAAAATGATATAGCTCTCATTTTCATTGGCAAATTCAATGGGACAGATGGGACAGTCTGGCTGTAGTTATTCTAGGCACAAGACAACATTGACCTTGGTTAGTTTGGGGCTTACAGAGTATTTCAAGGTCCTTTTACCTGCTTAAATATTTCCTTTCAGCACAATCATAATTCACTTAGTAATCACAGCAATGGCTTCCAGTGACAGTCTGGCCTCATTTACCTAAATGAGGCTGGGGAGAGAGAAGAGCATGACAGCATAATTAAGATAAATGTAGCACGGAGAGGTCTAGATATATCAGAGGGCCTCAATTACCTAGACATCTCAGTGGACACCCCAACACTGTTTAATCAACAGTTCAGTTACTGGGGGAACCATTTTAAAGTGTAAATATTAACTTCACCTGATGTGCTAAAGTAAAATGTCAGTAGGCCATTTTAAACTGCTAGTTTTAATGGGTTTGGCTAATCAGGGTCTTTCTGTTTATAACATTGAGGGACACATCCAGGTTTCAAACATATAAAGTAGACTTTTGGAGAAGTGAGTTTAGGCTAATTTAGAGAATGAGTAACTGGTTTACAGAACTAGGTGCCTAAGTACAGATTTAGATGCCTAAATACTTCATATAGGCATCTGAATGTACTTTTCTCTCTTAAAGTGTTTTAAACTTCTATGATCAGTGATATTTTTAATAGTTTCAGTATAATTGGTTTCTGTTATGAAGTGAGATAGCATAGTCTCTCTGATTTACAAGACAACAATAAGGCTACACTGCAAGGTTTTTGCACAAGTAAATCAACAGTAAAATGGCAGAAAAGAGGGCTTTTTTCCGGTATAGGTAAACCTCCTTTTACGAGGCATAATTCCTTTTTGCGCTACAGCTATTGCACAAAAAGGCAAGTGTGGGCGCTCCAGAGAAAAAGCACAAGTGCTCTGAGGGCCATTCTGTGAATGGCCATCAGAGCTTTCTTGTGCAAGAGCATCCATGCAGTGTGGATGCTCTTTTGCGCAAAAGCACATGGCTTTTGTGATGTGCTTTGAGGTGTGGATGTGCTCTTGCGCAAGAAGTTTTTGCACAAAAACACTTGCGCAAAAGGCTTCTTACGCAGGAAGCATGTAGTATAGACGTAGCCTAAGAGTCTCAAGAAAGTGAGAAGTCGTGTCCTTTAATAGATATCTGGAGTTTTTGGGCAACAGTAGCCTGTCAAAATGTTTGGGAGGTTGTGGGTGTAACTGCAGCCATTTTATTGATGCCAAACACGAGCACAGTTATTTTATCATAGGAAAAAAACTTGCAGCTCAAAAGATGTATGTGATGCTTTACTAGCAACAGTGAAAGAAACAAGATCTTTACCCTTCAGAGCTTTAAAATCTAAAGTTAAACCAAAAACACAACAAAAAGAAAATATAGAGTGAGGGGACGTAAATGGTAAACAATTGGCCCTTTGCCATCCTAATTTCCTGCTGCTATATCTTCTAAGTAAAAATAAGATCTATGTAGAATATAAAACTGATTCTATCTGCCAGCTTTTCTTCTATATATCTACAGTTTAATAAAATTAGTAATTATGAGGATAATATTAATAAATGCAGAGAGAAGTAGTACTGAATAGAAGTGGAGACTGAACTGCCCTCTCATCCTTGGAGGTGGTCATTCCATATAGAAGAATAGCAATTAAGAAAAAGATTACGGTGTGATTTTTGCAATCTGAGAAACATAAATGTAAACGCGTGTCTTTTATAATACTAATACTGTAACTTGTTGATTAGCACAGGGGTTCTCAACCTTTTCCTGCTCCTAAACATGCTATAAAACTCCAGGACCCAGATGGCTTTCTGTGGTGGTGATGCATCTGCAGCTCTGGACTGGGTGGAACGGACACTTTGGGCCTAGGCATAGTTTGACTTTTATTTTGGAGAGGCAAGAGCTGGTTGTAGTTGGGTGAGGTTTGCCCAGCAGGGTCTAAAGCAACATCTCTATCCCCTTATTCACCTCAGTAGGACACCTAGCCTGCCTCGATTATGGGTGGATGCAACCAACAAAAATATAACTCACAGTGGGTGGTAGGGGACTCAGCTCAATAAGATTGAAAACTACTTAAGGTGCAGGCAGGGGACAGCTAGGGACTATGTGCAGGCAGGAGAGCTGACAGTCTCCGGCAAGGCAGGGAAGGCCAGCTTCGCACTCCCAGAAGGGGCAGGGCCTATGGCGGAAGGGATGGTAGCAGGTCTCCCAACCGTCGGAGCTGCACGGAGTGTGTGATTTAAAGGGCCTACCCTCTGGCTGCTGCAGTAGCAGGTGCAGTGGCAGGAGCCCCAGACCTCTTTGAATCACCTGGCCCTGGTGCAATTGCCCCCTTTATTTCCTCCCCCATGATGAGCTTCTGTGCGAGCAGGAAGTAGCTTAGGGTATAGGAAGGGTGAAGCTGGGGGCTGTGTATGGGCAAGTGGGGTAGCTCAGGCTGCAGAGAGAGGAATAACTAAGGGCTAAGCCCTTGGGTGGCCACCCAAGAGAGATTCAAATGCCACACATGATTAGCAAAGTGCCCACAGCTGGTAAGATATGTTTCTATTGATGGTTCACATCTGCACATGCCTTGGTGCATATAATAAAATTTATTTCACATATGGATGGAAAAAATTAGAGGGAACAGTGCCAGGGAGTGCCAGGGCTGTGAGCTTCACTCCTGTGCCACTGCTTTGGGGGGCCTCTCCCAGCTTTGGGCGGAAAGGGCTGCTGGATTCAGATCAATGTCTGCTCTGGGCTTTGGTGGGGAGGCAAAGGCAGAATTTCGGGTGGGTAGGGGGCAGCAGCTGTGCTCTCTTCACCAGCTAGGTGTGAGAGGCATGCACAGAATACAAGCACTTTCTCCTCACTCTGGGTATGTCTACACTAGCACCCTAGTTCGAACTAGGGTGGTTATTGTAGGCAACCAAAGTTGCAAATGAAGCCCGGGATTTGAATTTCCACGAGGAGTAACGGTAGTTCGGAATAGGAAGCCTAATCCGAACTACCTAGTCTGTGCCGCATGTAGCCGCGGGCACGGAGTCCGAACTAGTGGACATTTAAAAATGGCGGCGCCCGGCAAGATGCAAATGAAGCCCGGGAAATTCAAATCTCGGGCTTCATTTGCAACTTTGGTTGCCTACATTAACCACCTTAGTTCGAACTAGGGTGGTAGTGTAGACATACCCTCTCTTAGTCTCGGGAATGGGATGAAAAGCAAGTCGCATCCCAGAGCGCATGGCTGCTGCCCCCACACCTGTTGAAATTCTGCCCTTGTGGGGAAAGCCACCAGCTTCTGCTCCCAGTTTCAGAGGGAGAGATCTCTGTGTGTGTACATTCGTGCATGTGCACTGAGACTTGGGACATTAGGTTTCCCTGCCCAAGGTTTCCAACTGCTCAAAATGATTTTTATGGACAGCATAGAAAAAAATTACTGACAACCAAACTTTTTTTATGGACACATTCTTACTTAATATAAAGGTGGCTCAAAAGGACAAAAGTGAACAATATTCAGTTTTTATTCATACATCACAACAACATTATCATTATGCTAGTTTAACCTACTTACCAGCCACATCAACATCCTCAAAATTCTTGTTTGTCATCATATATAGCAGTAGCTACTCAGTAAACCAGTGATGTTCAAAGAAACGATTACAATCAAGTATTGAGTTGTGGGAAGTCAAGCACTGGGTCACCTAGCTGTAGGGAGACAAGGTGACCGGGGGGGATGCAAAGGCTAGCTTCTGGCCTGTACTGGCACTACAGACTATGCTTTGCCCTGGAACTGGTCAGCAGCAGGTCCAGCTCCTAAGTGGAAGTATGTAGTCAATTCTCACAAGATTAAAAAAAACAAAAGCCAAAAAATGAAGCCAATCCCATTTCAAAAGAAGCTCAAATGAACTCCATCCATTTTTGCTGAGCAATGCCTGATGACAAACCAGGAACCGGCTAATGGGTATGTGGAGCCAGAGCTTGGGGTGGAGGCATACTGTAGAGCTGAACCTGCTGGTGGTCATTTCCAGGGTGCAGTGTGGTCCACTGTGCCAGGACAAGCAGGAAGCCTGCCTTACTGTCCCACACCTCATCTCTGATCCCCACCTCAGAGTCTACACGCTCAGGCAAAGCCTTCAGTCACCATACTCTCAACCCCTCATCCCTGTGGCCCCACTCTGGAGCCTGCATTCTAGTCAAAAGTTGTAATTATGCTGGGTCACGGGCATCAACAATTTTCTTCAATTGGATCATGAGAAAAAAAGTTTGTAAACCATTGCTATAGTAATTTTCCAGGTCCATTTTTGATAGTCAACAATCCTTTCAACGTAGGAATGGACAGTTTATTTCTTATATTTAAGCGACCACTCTGCTGTTACTTACCTATGGAAAGCCTATGGTAGGCTGCTACAGTCTGCTGTACGTCATTCTCTGCCTACCCTGACCCCCCCCCCCTCCAAGCCACAGGGAGTATAGCAGAGGTGTGTGCTGCACCCACTCACCAGAAGTTGCTGCTTGCAGCCCAGCAGTAGGTTCGAGGGAGCCGTCTAGGAGAATTCCCCTCTCTGCCCTGTCCTGGAAATTGTAATGTCCCCGGAGCTGCCGTGTGGCACGAAGCTCATCCAAATGCTGAGGGTGAGGGACTCCTCAGTTCCACTGCAAAGCTTAGTGCTTTTTTACTGATATCTTAATTTTTTTTACAGATTTTACAGACAGCTCAAATTTTAGCTCCCTTTTATTGACTATCCATGAATTTACTGAAGGTTGGCAGCCTTGTCTCCACCCACATAAAAGGGCTTGCAGACTGCAGGCTGAAAACCGCTGGCTTAGCACATGTACTGTTGCTAAAACTTTTATTTTATGATTTGTGAAGAGATATTTGTTTTTTCCATATTAACTTTTTTTTTAATTAGAGATAAAAGAACTACACAAACATCTCATAATACATTAGCCATTTGCTATCTACCCTTAACTATACACTTGAAACAGGAAAGATATTTCTAAACCTAAATCATAGAATCATAGAGCTGGAAGAGACCTCAGAAGGTCATCAAGTCCAGCCCCCTGCCCTAGGCAGGACAAATGCCAACTAAATCAACACAGCCAGGGCTTTGTCAAGCTGAGACTTAAACACCTCTAGGGATGGAGACTCCACTACTTCCCTAGGTAACCCATTCCAGTGCTTCACCACCCTCCTAGTGAAATAGTTTTTCCTAATATCCAACCTGGACCTCTCCCACCACAACTTGAGACCATTGTTCCTTGTTCTGCCATCCGTCACTACTGAGAACAGCCTTTCTCCAGCCTCTTTGGAACCTCCCTTCAGGAAGTTGAAGGCTGCTATCAAATCCCCCCTGACTCTTCGCTTCTGCAGACTAAACAGACCCAACTCCCTCAGCCTCTCCTCGTAGGTCATATGCTCCAGCCCCCTAATTATTTTGGTTGCCCTCCGCTGGACCCTTTCCAATGCATCCACATCCTTTTTGTAGTGGGGGGCCCAAAACTGGACACAATACTCCAGATGTGGCCTCACAAGAGCTGAATAAAGGGGAATAATCACATCTCTAGATCTGCTGGCAATGCTCCTCCTAATGCAACCTAATATGGCATTAGCCTTATTGGCTACAAGGGCACACTATTGACTCATATCCAGCTTCTCATCCACTGTAATCCCCAGGTCCTTTTCTGCAGAACTACTACTTAGCTGGTTGGTCCCAAGCCTGTAATAATGCTTGGGATTCTTCCGTCCCAAGTGCAGTACTCTGCACTTGTCCTTGTTGAACGTCATAAGATTTCTTGTGGCCCTATCCTCCAATTTGTCTAAGTCACTCTGGACCCTATCTCTGCCCTCGAGTGTATCTACCTAGCTTAGTGTCATCTGCAAACTTGCTGAGGGTGCAATCCATCCCCTCATTCAGGTCATTAATAAAGATATTGAACAAAACCGGTTCTAGAACCGAACCTTGGGGCACTCCACTAGAAACTGACCACCATCTTGACATCGAGCCATTGATCACTACCTGCTGAGCCTGACCTTCTAGCCAGCTTTCTATCTGTCCATTTATCCTATCCACATTCCTTTAACTTGCTGGCAAGAATATTGTGGGAGACCGTATCAAAAGCCTTGCTAAAGTCAAGGTATTTCACATCCACTGACTTTCCCATGTCTACAGAGCCAGTTACCTAAAAGGTAACTACAATACCACAACCACTAAGACAATTAGATAGATATATATATTTATTATTAGGGGTGTAGAACATTAATCAGTTAACTGGTTAATCCAATTATTGGTAAGGCATTTCAGTTAATGATTAAACTTCACTGCTGCCCCTGCCCATAGCTCTGTTGCAGTACCTTGCCTGGATCCCAGCTGATAGCACTATGGAACAAGGTCCCAGCAGTGGCCCCATGCACACAGGGTCCTGGATGCCAGGACCCTTGGTACAAGGCCAACAGCTGGGATCCTAGATGCAGGGTGATAACAGAGCCATAGGCATGGGGCAGCAGCCAGGACCCCAGGCGTGAGGCTGATAGATGGAACTTAGGGCACAGAGTTGGCAGCGGAGCCCTGTGTAAAACATGGGAATGCTACAGCACTCCCCACACCATTAGTTCCCTACCTATATGTGAACTCAACAGTTAATGGTTTAATCAACAGAATTTTAATAAGTTATGTGGTTACTTTTTTTGAATGCTGTTTACATCTCTATTATTACAGATATACTGAAGTGAGAAATTGTTTCTTTCCAGATATTGCAAATGAAGATTTCTCTATTTCATTTCAGGCATTTTGGCAACCTCATATATAAGATTTTTTGTGTATGTGTGAAATTTTGATGTGCGGGACAAACTATATCAAGTCATATGAAGAGCAACATTATCAAGGAAGTCTGATAGACATCTCAAATTATTTTTGGAGGAGAACAATGGTGAGAGACATGGTAAGAAAAATATTCAGTATTGAAGGATATAATCACAACAGCATAAGAAAGCTTGCATTATTGCTGTACTGTTTAGTGGATAAATAAGCACCACAAAGACTGCCAAACTGAAATAAATTTCTTTTTCCCCTTTAAATAAGCATTGCAAGATTTCTCAGATTACAAAGGTAACATAATAAAATAAAAATATGCAAACTCCACCTTTAATATAGAAACACAACATATGAAATCACATAGTAAGCCAGCCTCACCATTGGAAATGCACGTATGATAGAAGGATATCAAAAGTTTGGACTGCAATTTACATAAGCATCCAAACCGATAGAGACGCCTGTCACTTGACCCTTCAATCCTCATCTACATATAATCCTTTTCTCATCTTCATTAAGTCTTATGATAGATACCACCCCCAATCACCTTCCAATAGTCATTTATTTGGCGTTCACTTATACACAAGGAGAACTGATGGTCTGCTCTGCCATTTGATATTTTTGGCAATGATGTACATGCCCCTTCCACCATCTTTTTGACTAATCTCCTCCCGCTCCTCCTCCTGTCTTTCACACACAAGCAAACAAGTCAAATTATTCTGTTGTGGAACTGCTAGGAACAAGGAGTAGAGTTTAGTGAAACAGGGAACTTAGGGACTTTCATTCTTTCCAGACTAGTGTACCCCTTTCAGGAGTCTCATTTGTCCTCTGTATCCCTGACTTCCATAAAATCAGACATAAAAATATAAAAGTGTCATAACACATTATTACTGGAAAATTGCTTACTTTCTCATTTTACCATATAATTATAAAATAAATCCATCTGAATGTAAATATTGTACTTGCATTTCAGTATATAGAACAGTATAAAACATATAATTGTTTATATGAAATTTTAGTTTTTACTGACTTCATAAGTGCATTATATGTAGTATATGGTAAACCTAGGTGAATAACTAGATGAGTTGATGTACTCCCTGGAAGGCTTCTGCAAACCCCCAGGGGTACACATAAACCTGATTGAGAACAACTGCTTAACTATGCGATGAAACAAGGCCATTCCAATTCAAAACTCAAATGCTCTATGAAAAGCTGCCTTAAATGGTTGTTGAGATACAGACAGTGAAAATGTCATGAAACAAATATTTTGTTTAAGTTGTATTGTGACAGACTTTGAATAAAACACTGCATTCTTATAGAACACTAAATAAATTCAAAAGGACAAACTCGGAGTACTTTCACTTGCACCGTGTGCATTCTACACCATTCTAGTTGCAATGTTCCATTAACTGGAATTTACCAATTCTGAGAATTGTCTAGTATTCTATTTTAAGCACTGAAGTATTAACAGTTTGCTAGGTACTTTTACAGACAAACTAAAAACAAAATTGCCACACGGAACTAAATACAACCTTCTGAACTTAAGCAAGAAAAATCTAGTAAAGGAATAATTGTTAAAATATTTTCAGCTACAATATAGTCTACAGATGATTAACATTTTCCCCTAAATCAGCTCATGTATCATAATTTCATGACTGCTTTTTGTAAAGACAACAAATGCAACTATGATAAAATCTAAGTTTTGACTAAACATGCTCTCTTATTGAGCCTTTTACTAATACAACATCTTTTAGCTGATTTTCTTTATAGTGTTAAACACAAATATCCTTTCCTGTATTGTTTTGCCATAATTGGTAAATTCAAATCCAGCACTGTCTTTTACAACTACCACTCCACTATATGCTCCCCCTCCATAAACAAGGGTATGTTTACATTGCAAAGTTTTGGTGACAAAAGTAATATTGACATGTAGAAGTCCCCCCACCCCCACCCCAAAAAAAGTCACCAGAGCATGGCTCCCTCATTCAACATATCATGGCTGCATTTTTAGCTTCCTCAGCTGAGGGACTGAGCAATGCAGTGTGGGTATGTATCCCACAGTGCTTGGAAATGCCTTCTCTTGCTAGGTGCTGTAGGAACATGGAACAAAGCACAACGCATCTTAGGAATATGCAAAATGGCTCATCAGGTGCTGCTTCATTTCCCTGTCCTCCCAGTGTGTCTGACTCCCTTTTGTGTCATTTGTGAAACTGCCAATTTTTGCTGTGTGCTCCAGCATCTGCAGCGAGAAAGTATAGATTCCACACTTCTTTCCTATGCTGTGTTCAGTGTTGTGAGGACATCAGGCAGGAAGTTACTGACAGAGGAAGAAGAGTTGCACGTGAACGATACTGTAAGATGGATAGCAGCAACCTGGCATTGCATTTGGCTGTCATAGGGTGCCTGTACAGTGTAGACCGGGGGTTCCCAAGCTGGAGTATGTGTACCCCCAGGAGGTACAAGAAGCTTGTCAGGGGAGTATAGGGAATATTTGGTAAATAACTAGATTATCCTAGTTGAAATATTCCAAAAGTAGTAGTGTTAATGAAAAAAGTTGTGGATTCTAGAGTCTAGAATTTATTTCCTTTCATATTGAATAGGGGGTATGGGAAGGTTTACTAAAAGCCAAGGGGGGACCGAAAAAGGTTGGGAACCTCTGGTGTAGACCATCACTTTTGGGTTAGGAAAACCAACACTGAGTGGTGGGATCGCACTGTTATGCATGTGTAGGATAAAGAACAGTGGCTACAGAACTTCAGTACGCATAAAATCGCCTTCTTGGAGCTGTGTGTTCAGCTGACCTCCAAACTGTTGCACAAGGACACCTGAAAAAAGAGCTGCACTTTGGATAGAGAAGCAGGTGGCAATTGCTTTGCCATTGAAGCACACACTTTGGCTGGTGACTCCTGATTGCTACCGGTCTGCTGCAAATCAGTTTGTAGCAGGGAAGTCTACCTTTGAAGCTGCACTTTTGCAAGTGTGCAGAACAATAAATCACATTTTGCTGTGGAGGATTGTGATTCTGGGAAATGTGCATGAGATAGTGGCTAGCTTTGCAGAAATGGGCTTTCTTAACTATGGCGGGGCAATCAATGGCACACATTCCAATTGTAATGTCAGCTTTCCTTGTCACAGAGTACATCAACAGGAAGGGATACTTCTTGATGGTGCTTCAGGTATTTGTGGATCACTGTGGAAATTTCACAGACATAAATACAGAGTGGTCTGGAAAGCTGCATGACATACACATCTTCAGGAACACTGGCCTGTACAGAAAGCTGCAGCTAGGGACTTTCTTTCCAGAGCACAAGATTATAGTGGGAGATGTAGAAATGCCCATAGTGATCTTTACAGCCCAAGCTCATGCAACCTTACACGGGGCACCTGGACAGCAGAAAGAAGAGGTTTAACAGCAGGCTGAGTCAATGTCACGTGGTAGTGGAATGTGGCTTTGGCAGACTGAAAGGGAGGTGGAGGTGTCTCTGTGGCAGGCTAGATCTTATGAAAGCTCATATCTTCATACATTTCTTGCTGTTGTTTGCATAATTTGTGTGAAAATAAGGATAAAATGTTTGCTCATGGATGGAGCACTGATGCACACCACTTGGGCACACAGTTTGAGCAACCAGACTACTCACCTTTTTCTGCCTGTTTCCCATAATAGAAGAACTAGAGGACATCAAATGAAATTAATGGGGCGCAGGTTTAAAACTAATAAAAGAAAGTTCTTCTTCACACAGCGTGTAGTCAACCTGTGGAACTCCTTGCCAGAGGAGGCTGTGAAGGCTAGGACTATAATACAGTTTAAAGAGAAGCTGGATAAATTCATGGAGGTTAGGTCCATAAAAGGCTATTAGCCAGGGGATAAAATGGTGTCCTTGGCCTCTGTTTGTCAGAGGCTGGAGAGGGATGGCAGGAGACAAATCACTTGATCATTGTCTTCGGTCCACCCTCTCTGGGGCACCTGGTGCTGGCCACTGTCAGTAGACCGGATACTGGGCTAGATGGACCTTTGGTCTGACCTAGTATGGCCGTTCTTATGTTCTTATAGTGAGGCAGCTTGGTCTCACTCTGACCCTGTACAGTCTCACAGTGGAGGTCGAGACTAGGTTGGCTCACTCTGCAGCTTGGTTAAACACTTGAGCATCTTGGTTTGCTCCTCCTTAACCTTGACCATGTGCCCAGTGATGTCTTGCCTATCTTGTCTTTCACTCAACCATCACTTATCCCTTTTCTGTGCCTCACTTGAGGAATGATTCAGAACATCCCTGACAAGATTCTCCCTATTTTACTTGGGCCTCGTCCTTAGCTGACAGTCTGTCAGTGGAAGTTTTCTGAGTTCTCAAAGTCTCCTCTGCAACAGAAAATATAACAAAAAAGGGATTATTAAATTCCTGCTTAAAGTTGAAACATTTCACTTACAAACACCTTTTTCAACATATGCAGTCACTTTCCCCTTGGTCCTTGCACAACACACACCTCTGCAGACACTGTAAACACGATGAGTTGTGGGGGGAGATGGAGAAGAAAGCAGAGAGGGATGAGGAATGTGGATAGGGGCATAAGAAAATATAGTTCTGGTTTGTACAGAAGGTTTGCATGGAAATAATTCTAATGATGCCACACGTCTCTACAGGCAGATATCATCCTTGCTGATATCTCACTTGTAAGGGAAAGCAGGGAAACCACAACTCTATTTCTGAATGCTAGCAGATATTGCCCTGTTCCTTATGCAGCCCAATTATGTGCCACTTTGGTTCCTGCAACACTGATTGAAGAATGCTATGGGAGAGTGTCTTACTGTGTGTGTGGAAACACAGCCAGGGGAGCAGACAGCCTCCGTGGGCTCCTGGTGTGTATGTGTGGGGAAAGGTGTGGCTCTGTAGTCCTAGAAGGGGTGGGGGCTGGGAGCAGCCAGCTTTCAGCACCTCCCAGAAAATGTTCCCTACAACCCTGAGCTGCATGGAGTGCACAGCATAGTGCTCTAGTGGTGATTTAAAGGACCCTGGGCTCCAGTTGCCTCTGCTGCCACAATAGCAGTGCCCAGGAGCCCTGGGTCCCTTTGAATTGCTGGGTCCCAGGGCAACTGCCCTTTCTCCACACCCCCAGTCAGCAGGACTGAACATGGCTGCACTACATGCAAGAAAAGTTTCCAGAGCATCTCTCTGCAAGATTCAACTGACATCTCAGTATATACTAACACTCTGCTTGGATCTAAGGTCTAGCCATGCAGGTAGGGTTACCAGACGGTTGAAACAAAAAAAAGACTCCAAGGGCTTAAGGCAAAATAATAATAATAATAAAAAAAAAACAGCATTAAAACAGCATGTCCCCTTTAAGAGTGAGTGGTGCAAGGACAGGAACGGGGGAGCAGTTGAGCACTAAGACCCAGGGGAAGCATTGCTTCCCCTAGGTCTTTTGTCCTGCACCCATTTTATGCCAGCAGCCTTGGGGAACCAGGTAAGCATGGGGAATGGGGTCAGGGGGCTGGGAGGCTGGGCGCTGAGAGTTTGTAGAGTTGCCAAATGCCCGGCATTTTCGCCTCCTGGCTGGGAAAAAAATTCAGAAAATACCAGACATCTCAGGTGTCCGGTATTCTCTGATTTTTTTTACTGGACAGGAGGTGAAATACCGGACTGTCCAGGTGAATACCAGACACCTGGCAACCCTACATGCAGGGCTATGCACAACTCACAGAAAAACAGTTACTCTCCCACCTTTCTGTGCCCCACTCCACACCACTGCACTGACCAATCCAAAGCCACTTACCCTGCATTTCATTCCCAGCTTCCTGCTACCCATCAAACTGCTGCTGAGACTGGCCATTTGCTTTGAGATTTGAGAACAGTTCTTATCCAGCTCTACGTTAACTATAATTGAACATAAGAACGGCCATACTGGGTCAGACCAAAGGTCCATCCAGCCTAGTATCCTGTCTTCCAACAGTGGCAAATGCCAGATGTCCCAGAGGGAGTGAACAGAACAGGTAATCATCACGTGATCCCTCTCCTGTCATTCATTTCCAGTCTCTGACAGGGGCTACGGACGCCATTTCTAACCCAACCTGGCTAATAGCCTTTGATAGACAGAACTTGCATGAATATATCTAGTTCTTTTTTAAAACTCCGTTAAAGTCCTTATCTTTACAACATCCTCTAGCAAGGAGTTCCACAGGTTGACTGTGCATCATGAAGAAAAACTTCCTTTTGTTTGTTTTAAACCTGTTACCTATTAATTTCATTTGGTGACCCCTAGTTCTTATATACTGGGATGGATGGACCTTTGGTCTGACCCAGTATGGCCATTCTTATGTTCAATCCAATCACTTAGGATATGTCTACACTACATGGCTATTTCGGGATACCGGAAGTATCCCAAAATAGCTACCCCCTCATCTTAACAAGCTGCCTGTTATTTTGAAATAACGGGCACACTATTTTAGGAACCCTGTAACCTTCATTCCACAAGGTTTAAGGGATGTCTCAAAATAGTGCATTATTTTAAAATTTGGCGCTATGTAGATGCTCCAAATTTCAAATTTCAAAATAGAATCAAAATTTGTGTAGTACAAATTGCTCATTTTATTTTGAGTTTAGTGTTCTGTGTAGATACCCCCTCAAATTCTTCATAGGTGATTAGGAGTTACAGGCCCTGCCTGGGTGCAATTTAAAAATATATATTTTCTATAAAATTACAGTAATATATTATATACAACCAATTATTTAGATTATCTTTGGGTAGGTAATGTTCTGGCAAAGATGTATATATACTGGACCTTCTGAGGCTAGAAACTGCCTAGCACAAAGGACCCAATCTGGTTAGGGATTCTAAGCATCACTGTAATGTAATTGAAACAGTAACAACATTAATTTGTACATTAATGAACTCCTAGAAAATATACAAAGATAAAGTCCATTAAAATTCTTAAAATTAACATTGCAATTATCACTGACAATGGTTATTATACTTAAGATTTCAAAACTATTTCCATTATAACTTCACATTATCATTCACATATACCTTGAAAACAATACACAACCTTCACCTATTTGCCTCCAACATACACGTTTTGAGTTGAAACTTTCCATGCTTCGTTTTTGACCAAGGTAAATTATTTTTGGGAAATGTGAAGGGAACATCATTTAGACCAGCAGTTCTCAAATGTAAGCAGTCAGAGGACAACCATTTGTATTTCAAATATGTTGCAGGTCTATCACCTCCACTCCACCTCTTTCTCCAAAGCTCCATACCATTTCATCCTACTCGTGCTCCATCCTTGGCCTTCTTTTCTGTTGCTCTCTGCTCCTTCCCCTGAGGCTACGTCTGTACTACAAGGCTTTTGTGCAAAAATGGCAGTTTTTGCGCAAAAACCTGTGGAGCATCCATACCTCAAATGCGTTTTTGCACAAGAAAAACGACAGTAAAATAGCAGAACGGAGGGCTTTCTGTGGTGTAGGTAAACCTCCTTCTACGAGGCATAACTCCCTTTTGTGCTACTGCTGTTGTGCAAAAAGGCATGCGTGGATGCCTCCCCCCAGGGGTTTCTTGCACAAGCAAAGCCTATCCGAAAAAGCACAGGTGCTCTGATGGCCATCAGAGCTTTCTTGTGCAAGAGCGTCTGTGTAGCGTGGATGTTCTCTTGTGCAAAAGCGATGAATTTTGAGGTTTGGACGTGCTTTTGTACAACAAGTTTTTGCACAAGAACTCTTCCACAAAAGATTTCTTACGCAAAAACCCTGCAGTGTAGACATAGCCTGAGAGAGCACCATTCCTACTTCTCCTATCCACCAGCCTTCCTGCCCACTGGTGGCCTCACCAACTGACTCCTTTCCCTCCCTTCCAGTGCCTACTGCACACCACTGAACAGCTGTTTCCTGGCATGTACGAGGCACTGAGAGGGAAGGAGAGGTGTTGATCAGCAGGGCTAGCAGACCTCCTGGAGTGCCCTGGTGGTCCACAGACCCCATTTTGAAAAATGCTGATTTAGATAATTTTGAAATATGGGAGAGTAAAACATAAACAAATAAACCACTATATGGAAAATGGACTTTTCTAAGCTTGAATAACTGTTTAAAGAGTTATGATTGTTCCAAAATTTCATATGATGCATCCATAATCGTGATCTGTGTTCCTTTAATCATAAAACCAAAATAGTGGGTTTGCTTTCCCAGTGTCTAGCCAATACAATTTGACTGAACATTTTGATGGAAAATAGCCATCTAAAACTCTGTCCAGAAAAGTGGGGAGGAAATATCAGGAAGGTATTTTGGAGATACTGGCTGCTTCCATTCTGGTGGAGGTTGCCCAACTATCCAACACATTAATGGAAAAGGGCTATATGTGACAATGCAGTCCTTAACTTGCTCCTGGCACCTCGTGTAGGCAGTCAACCTGACTTGATGTGTCCTGAGTGGTTTAGCCTTCCAGATAGGTCACACTATGAAAATGAATCCCTACCATGACAGCAAGAAGTCCAACAAAACTGTCTATATGCTCTCATAAGGATCTTCATCCCTGGCTCTGGTCCCTTAAAATTCTTTCCTTCACTTGGGCTTCCAAACAAGCTCCCTTTCAGGTGTTTATAGGACTTCATCAGTGGTCTTTTGGGAGAACCTGGGCCTGCTCGCTACTTTGGGTTCCAACCCAGAAGCCTGTAAACAGCAGACACTTACTACTCACTTAAATGTATACTGCTACTTATCTGGGTCTCTTTATCTTCATCTCTCATCTCATGATTAAAGTTCCCACATCCTCTTTCCAAACTCTGGTTGTCCCTCACATTCCTTTGGCCTAGAGGAACACTTTTCCATACTCTTTGGACCCACCTGGGAACTAAACTTCTAAGGCCCCTGTGTTATGCTATACAAACCACTCCTACACCTGCAGCTCACTTTATTTGAGCTTGCTGGATTCTGGTTTGCTACTGTCATGAAGCCTTTCTAGGCACACCTGAAGGACACAGCTTCGTTACTCCTTTCTTGGGATGTGGTGTAGTAGGACCACAGGACTTATAGGAATGGGCTATGAAGGGCCTGGTACCTGCCATAACAACATGCTTTTGGAGCCTCATGTTTGTTTTTCTGGGTTTATGTCAGCGACAAAACTTGTATCATCCGTATCGTGTAAGGTAAATGATCATCTCTCTTTCATGTGGATCCCCTTACCACTGTCCATTTCTTTAGACCTACATGGGCTATCCTTGAAGCTCACTTAGAAATTGCATGTGATGCAGAAGGCAGATACCTGCTTCACTGGAGGTACTGGCCACCGAGAGCACTTTGGGGATTCTCCTAAAGAATATCTGTATAAATTCTGAACTTGAGACATATGGATACCTAAAGGTTAGAATCCACTTCTAATAGGATTATTTGGAAATAAACTCTAAACTGAAAGTCCTGGAGTTTTATAATTTTCTATTTTTTCCCTACAGGAGAGCATAATTTAGCTTTCTATAATTATACATGGCTTGAACATTTAACATAAAAAAAAATATCTTAATACGGTTGTATTAATGCAAATTACTAAAATGAGTGTTAGAGCTTCTGGACTGAAAAAAAGATTTTGTAATTATTTTGCAAGAAAAAGAAAATGAATCTTTGTGTTATTTTATCTAAATTTCCTGTTGCTTGATTATAGTAAGGAACTAGTATAAGGTAACTTAAAATGGGATAGGAATTGAGTGCAAAATTCTATATCAGAAAATAAATGGTTGATGCCAAATTGTAAACCTGAAAATCATAACATAGTTAACTGTACACATATCTTATTCCCCATGCTGCAGGCTACCTTGGTTGGTTTTTTTTTAAATCTGCATCACTGAAAGCTTCACCTGACCTTAAGATTATTTACTTCTTAAGATGAATATTCCCTAATGAATTAATTATATGGTACAATTATTTGTGCCTGTGCATAAGTCAATTCAATAAGCATTACTTTATATTTACATTCTTGGCAGACAAAATTCATCATTGCCTTCCTCCTACTCACTACTGTAATTCAGCCTTCATACCAGAATCCTGAATAACTTGATAAATTTAGAATGCTAGTTGAGCTCCACTGCATTCTCTCACAAGACATATATACAATGAATTCCCAAAATTGTGCACATTTTTCTTAATTGCCAGCAAGTCAAATTTATTTATTTAAAAATATAACTATGTTGTGAGGACTTTCTATTTATGCAGATACGTCCAAGATCTTCCTTAAAAAAATATGTCCAGAAATACATATTACACATGGAGGACTAATCATTAATAGAAACAACAGTAATAATAAAAACCTCTTATATATCACTTTTTATTTGTACATCTCAAAGTGTGTTACAAAGGAGGTCAGTATCATTATTCTCCTTTTACAGAAGGGGGAAGCTCAGATAAAGTGAGTTGCCCAACGTCACCCAGAAGGCCAGTGGTAGAGCCAGGAATAGAATCCAGGTCTCCTGAGTCTCTCTCCAGTGCTTTATCCACTATGAGAGTGCACAATGCAGAACTTAAAATGAGAGAAAACTTGAATGGATAGTTTACACCACATCCTGTAAAAACACATGGAAAAATTATAATGCATACTTATTTTATTAATTTTAACAAATAATCAGAAAATAAAAAGTGTGCACATTTAGAGTGGGTAACTATCTTAGATTTACTGTGATGATGGCCATACGTTTGTCATTTAGAGGAAAAGAAAGCCTCAGCTGCCTCTCATGGACTGAAAAGGAAGCAGGATGAGGCCTAAAGCTTTTAGAGTTATCACCTGCAATTCACTTTTGTTGTAACATTTTTCAGGACTAGAGACCTGTGTGAATACAAATTTCTGCCCAGGGATGTGGATATCTGTGGATAGAAATCAATAGCTACTGATTTGCAGGGCTCTACTTCCAGAAGTCACTGCAGCTAAAGGAGGGGAATGTGGTGCCACCTCTCACAGAAGCCAGCGCCCCACACTGGCAGCGCCTCCTGAACATGTGGCTGTACCATTTCCAGCCGCATTGTTCACTGGTCCTGGAAGTGATGGCATTAAGTTCCTCTCCTTTGGCTGCAGCATCTTCTGGGAGTAGAGCCCTGCAGATCGGCGGATACGGATTTCTATCCGTGGATATCTGCAACCAGGGCTCTATTCATGACACCATAATCTCTCTTCCTCCCGGACATCAATCATATGACTATGTATAATAAATTGTTCTGTAGACATATATGGCCAGATACTTATGGTTGGAGGTGGAGTCCAATAAAGACAATGGAGCGCAGATATATAATTGTGTAGATGGGACTGCAGGATCAGGATCTTACTTTATAATAACTAGATAAAAATATATATTGTTTTTACTTAAGGCCTTAATTTTACAGTAACTCTGAATCTACCATATTGTAACAATAGTTTCCAAAACAAACATTGCTTCTAATAAGTTGATTTTTTTCTGATGCAGAGCTAATGCAATAATGACGTTTCCCCCAAGTATTACTGCCTAATTTAATTAAATAGGGTTGATAAGACAAAAGGGGTGCTATCACTCTTAATCAATTATTCTGACTGAAATTCATAGATTAATGTATGTTATTACTAACACATTTGTGTATAGCCACATTTCACAGAGAAATATTTTACTATCCAATTGTCCCTTCTGTCCTTATAATCTACTAATTGATTTTAAGATATTTTATTGTATGGGTATATTAATACAATTTCCTAGAGAACAAAAACTTGAATCTAGTTAAATAATAATGATAAGTTACAGGTAGATAATACACCTGGCCCTGCCAAGGTTTGTGTTTTTACAATCACATTTTCTGGTCACTTTAACCCCTTCCCTTCTTAGTACTCTGTGAACAATCTACAAAAAGAGGAGGAATAACTGAAAGCCCGGATTTTGCATGTGATGCCTAAGCATTTGCAGAATCAGAATCAGGGCCTTAATGGTTATTTGTAACAAGTATTGGTAACAAAATTTCAAACAAAAGTGTTGTTTAAGCAGTCTTTGACCCTTTATATAAACTGTATGAAATTAGTATCCTCAATACTAAAATACAATATCCCCCCTTTTTTCTTCACCCAAAATATGTACATTTAAAAAGCATTATATTCCACTCTGACACTATGAAATAGTTTTCAATTTGAGAAGTACAGCCACGTTTAAAAAACGATAGTGGAGACATACCTGGTATTATTTCAGCAATTATTCCATAGAGGTCAGAGAGAGTCCAGATGAATTGTATGTAACAGCAATATAATGATCTGGAAGTAATTTATCCAAGAGGTAAACTCGTACATCCAGAACCAAAAGGGCGCACTCCACATTTACAAATACTTACTGTCCAACTGTATGGTCTAACCCGACAGTCCTTACTCAAACAAGACTACAATTGACATAATCCGAGTCTTGTCTGAGTAAGGACTGCAGGACTTCAACAGTTAGTAAAAAAGGAGGCAGGCTAAGCTGTTAACCTAGCCAAAATGAACGACACTTCGTTTTATCATGTGGTACGATCACAAACAATACCTGAATGGAAAATTAAAAAAAAAAAAAACCTTTCAAACTAGGGCTGTTGCCATCGCCAAAGACTCCTTTATGACACATAATAAGCCTAGTAAAATCTTGTAACAAACATTTCAATGTCCAAGCAAAGCGCCTTCACTTCAATAGCAGTCTCTCCCCCTGCACTTGCTCAAGAACGCTGTGTAAAAACAATCAATTATTCGGTTACCATACTCATCTGGAAATCACTCGATACAGCAACATTTTCAGCACGGATTGTTTTAAATCCTGCTACCATAGCATCTTAACACACATATGGACAAGAACAACAATAAAATAAAATCCTGCAAGCGTTCAAGGTCTGCCAAATCGCCGTCATTCGAGCGAGAAAGATTGCCTTTTTTCGGGATTCATTTTAATGAACCTTCTGAAGCCTCTCCTACGAGGAAGGATTTTGCAGTCATGTAAAGTCTCCCTTCTCTTCACCATTAAAAGACAATCTTCTTTCAAATGGCCCCCTCTTCACAGATCGCAGGTTCCTTTTTGCTTGGCGCAGGCCTAAGTGCAAACTCCAGTTGCATTCATCTAGATGAAAAGGGGAAAAGAAAGAGAAACTCAGAGGCAGAGTGGAGAAGGCAGAGAGACAGACGAAGGACATCAGCTGTGGCAGCCGAGAGGTGAGGGAGAGGAACAGCTCCAGCTGCTGCTGTGCGTTGCAGGGTGGGGAGCAGAGCAGTAGTGGCGGTGGCGGAAGCAGGGCTGGCTGAGCGAACGAGGAGGAGGCAAGCGGCAGCGGGAAGGGGGAGGCTGTTGGGTGTTTGGCGCCGGTGGAGGGAGTCATTCCTGCAGCTGCACTTCCGGTCGGCATTTTGTTCTGAGAGGGAGAGAGACACACACAGGATCCTTCCCCCGCCTCCTGCCCCCCCTCGGTACCGACTCACCGTGCCTAAGCTACCCCCCCCCCGCCCGCATACACTCATAGGCACGGAGGGAGAGGCGGTGGCCCTCCGGGTCGATGTGTGTCTCGGAACCGGTTCTGCCCGGCCCGTGTTGATGTTGTGAAGCAGGCTCAGGGGGAAGGGATTTGTCTCGGCCGCTCACCCTCCGGCTCTACATGTTCGCTGCACTGAGGAGGAGACGGAAGAGGAGCCAGCCCCCCTCCCGGCCCGGATTATTGTTGTTATATTATCTCCCCTCCTCCTCCTGCTCCGCGGCGGCGGCGGCCCAACAGCGGCGGCGGCTCCTCTGAGGAGGGAGGGGGGCGGATTCCTCTCCCCCTCTCTCGGGTTCTCGTTGGATTCAGACGCCGATTTGCTCAGGTAATTTCCCCTCCTTGTCTCCCCTTCCCCTCCCTGCCCTCTCCAGCAGCGGGCCGGGCCTCCCAGCGCAGGCGGCCCAGCTCTGTCGGGAGCAGAGGGGATTAGCTGTTACCCGGGTAGAGGGAGAGTGAGGGGCAGCCGGAGGTGTTCCTTGCACAACCCCCTTCCTCTGTCGGGTTTGGTGGAGGAGATTGGCTCTTCCCGGGCTGCCGGAAGGCTCAGGCCCGGTGGAGGGCGCAGGCCCGCCGGCCAGCGCCTTTACTCTAGCTCGGGGATTAGAGAGGCGAAGCGGCTTCTCAGTGACAGGCCT